>NW_006267344.1:1153131-1323563 GCF_000300575.1 Agaricus bisporus var. bisporus H97
TGCACAGGGGACGGCGGGAGCGGTGGGGGAAGGGCGAGGAGGCCTTGCGATTGGCTTGGCCATGTGCGAGAGAGCTGCGGGACAAGCGCGAATGCCAAGCCAGAGGGGGACGCGTGACCAGTTCGCACGGGCACGGCGCTGGGGGCGGGGAGCAGAGTGGACAGCGGGCAAGAATGAGGCGTGTTGTTTGCCCTACATATGTAAGATAACAAACTCCGACCGTGCTAAGAATATCCACCCCTCACCCACCAACTCTTCCGCCGCTCCTCTTCCCGCACTCGCCCGCCCTCCTCGTCCTTCTCCACCCGCCACACCACCTCCTCGCCACCCGCCTCGTAGACCACCTTGTACGTCCGCACATCAACCCGGATCTTCATCGTGCTTTCCTTTTTCGCCTCCCGCTTTCCCTCCCCTGCCCGTCTGTTCCTAAAAATACATCAAGTCACCTGGTCTGGTCCTAATCGCGCGGAAAGAGTTCACTTACCTTCGCAGATACACCGCACTCTCTCCTCCCCTGCTCGCTGGCACCCATTCCGTCGGCGTCTTCAGCACATAGGTGTTCACATAGTCTCGCCATCGCTCTGACCGCGACGTCCTGTTCTCCGTGCTGGGGTCATCTGGCCCCAGAAGACTAATCCGCATGCTTTGCGTTTCTCGCACCTGCCCCAGATGCAAATCACTCATGCCCGTTGATCCATACCGATCGAGCACTTACCCATTGCAGTTTATACAGATGGTCATCTTGTCCTGCGTGTTGTTCCGCCTCTCGCCGGTACCTCACAATGTCCTGTCTGCTGACCGTGTCAGATGCCTGCGCTGCCTGGAGCAGCGACCACAGCTCCCGGCATTTGCTGTCGGACCAAATCGTTTGAACCTGCTCCTTCCATCAGCCACAAACGTGTCATTGCCACAAGCTTAATGCCTCCTGACCTGTTTTACGAGTGCCATCATCAGTTTGTCCAACGTGAATAGTAGATAGGCCTGAATATATTCGATATTTTTAGCTTCCACAAGCCAATCTCATTTTAGTTTGATGCCCACCTTGTTTCCGAAGAACCACCTCATATGTTCCTCGAATGTCGCCTGGTCCAGCTCGCTGTCAAACAGCTTGTCACATGCGTGAATCAGGTACATGTACACCACATTCGCCTTTTCGGTGGTGCAATCTTCCCCCAATATCTCCGTCGATTGAGAAAGTACAACGGCCGGTCCATTAGGATCGTCCAATCCCAACTCCACTGCCACACGGTTGGCAAGCAGCGAAGCATGTTTTTCCCTCGCCAGTTCCTGTCCGATCTCTTTGCACATCATGAATCTAGAATACAACATCTGTCCCTCCGTTAGCCTACATCTTAACTGAACAAAATCATAGACCACACACATACCTGTAATAGTCGCACCAGTGTGTAGAACGTCGTGTTCGTAAAAAACGGTCGTTCCAGCATCCCACCATTATTAACACCTTCCACTGTCGCTTTCGCCTCCTTAATCCAAACATCATAAACTCCACTCTCGAACCCATTCCGCAGGGGTGCCGGAGAGCGATCTGACATTGGTGTTGCTGCACGGGATCCAATCGTAGACCCAGATACTTTTCGATTCCCCTTCTCCCGTTCTCGTTCTCTTTCAATCTCCTTTTCTCGAGCCATTTTCAACAACTTCCGCCGCAATCGTTTGCTGGCACTCCACTAGTATGCATCGAATTTGAATGTGTGCTTCCAACCGATCGTCGGCCGCCACTTCGTTCAGCAGCTTCATGCATCACGTCATCCTCACTCCCTCCGTCAAAAGGCCCCCACGCAGCATTAAACTCTGCCGCGGGATACATACATAACAGAGGAATAAACGTCCGCAAGAATTTTTCCACGCTGCGCCGTTCCTGCAAGCTATAGTGCGCTTGCGAGTGGTCCAGAAAAGTACAAACCATCTTGAGTGCATCTATCATCACATTCATATCACCGAATGAATATTCCAGTTGATGCCCAACCGATCCATGAGCAAATGCTTTCTTTCCCTCTCGTTCCCATGTAGCGAGTTGCAGGGCTTTAATAGACTCGATGTCCGCCACAAAATGTTTCGCCGTAATGTTCTTTTTGTCGTTCTGCTTGAACGTAATTCCCTGATGGTCGAGTGACTTGTAAAAGTTCTTCGAGTCCACTTCCCTCCAAGTACGCGAGAATTCACGTTGCAACCTTCGCCACTCCTCATCCTTCGCTTTCAGCCGCGCAAGAACCACCGGTACAGCTACTGCAGGGCATTCCTGTAGGTTTTGCCATATTTCATTGACATTCTCCTTCCCATATATCCGTTTGATCGTCCTCTGGTAAATGGCTTTACAAGTCCCTCCAAGATCAGGCTTGAGCTTGAAATTAACGCGCTCCTCGTTGCTCATCTCCTCTATCCGGATATATACGGGCTCGAGCACTGCAATCGTTTTTGCAAGTCCCTCAATGACGACATGATACTCGTGTCTTTCTTCTTCGCTCTTGTGCAGGGCCTCTTCAAACGAGTTCTTCTTGTGAGTCATGAATCCAGCTTCTTCTGAAGCCCATGTCGGATGAGAGACCCATTCATCATTGAGAACAGAACGGCAAAGCTGATCGCGGCCAGAGCATGCAAGCCGAATCTCCTGGACATGTTTTCAGCAAGACAATTTCGGATTCCAATAACCTGGTACTACGCACACTATCAGGGAGCCTTCTATAGCTCGGCCCTTCACCATCATCCACCGGCAGTGCAAGCAACGCCTCTGGAGGACCTGTCCGAATGCTACCTGGAGGGCCTCCTTCAACATTCTCCACCTTGTCATCCCAACCTACCAGACCCTTGAATTCCGTCATCAGCTCGCCCTCTCCCAAGAACACCTTTGTTCGCTCCACGAGGGTCTTGAGGTCGATGATTTCCTTAGAAAATAGACTTAGGAGCTTCAAAAATTCTTCATATACCTCCCGGTTTTCGAGTGACTTCTTCGCGCGATCAAAAAACAGCAGTTTATCAGCTGAGGTCGTCCCATTTGGACTGCGCACTTGCGTGGAAGACGGAACATGCGGATGGAGGGACATCGTGAGCGACTGGGCCCCAGAGTGATAGATAGGAGCAGGGGGAGGTTGGGGGGACTGAGGTACCAAATAGGGAGAATAAGATGGAGAGCCTGGGTCGGCGGTGTGATGAGTTTTAGCTTTCTTCGCCTATGTAAACACATTTCAGCATCGACAAAAATAAACAAAAATTACACAACGCACCCTCGGGGGAAGAGGCTTGCCCTGAGGAACTGGCGTCGGTTCTCTCTCCATGCCACGTTTTTTCCGCCTAGTCGATTGAGCTTTTTTCCCTGGTACTACTGCAGGACTTGACGAAATGTTGTCAGAGCCAATCCAAGGAGAGTTTGCATTACCACTTGGTTGAGGTAAGATGACAATTCCATTCGGCGGACCGCCTACTTCTCCCAAAAAAACCTTAAACTCAGCCAAGAGTTCGGGTGCGTCCTTGAATAAGTGTTGGACTTGAAGAGACACTTGAGCCTGCAGAGCCGGTGTCCTATAACAATTGTCGTAAGGCAATATTGGAAAAGAAGAAGACTGACGCACGTATCCTTTTTGTAGGTTTGCAGAACATCTAAAAATTGTTTGTAGGTCTCCGGATCGTCGCTATATCGCAATTTGATTTTGTTCAAGTACTGTATGGCATTATTGAATTGGCCGTTGCCATCTTTGTCCACTTGAGCAGCAGAATTCGCGGCGGGCGGCGCTTGGCGGCCGTGCAAGTTGCCAAGGAACGATGCAGCAGCAGCCACTTGATTACTCGGCTGCGAAGGCTGGCCAGGTTGAAATGCAGGAGGGAGTGCATTAAGGTCGAATGGAACTTGACCGTGAGGAGTTATGTGGTACGCCGCCGGGGTATGCGAGCGGGAGCCAGGAATATTGGCCGTGGGCGCAGGTGGAGGAGCAGAAGGAGGGTAAAGAAGAGGGTTTCCGTGGCCCGGAGGAGGAAGAGCTTGGGGATCTCTTGGCGGGCGAGGTGAAATGACGGTGCCATTTGTGGACTTTGTCGTGGTTCCTTGCGGCGTGGTCACGGTGATAGTGTTGGGGTCAGAGGGATCGGCGGAGACTTCAATACGATAACCAACGGGGAGAAAAGTGTTGAAGCCTTGGATGAGGTAAGGATTTCCATTGAACAGCTTCGAAACGCGGTCAATGACGCCAGGAGTGTCGATGCTAGTGAGGGAAGAGAGAGAGGTTGAAGGAAAGTGGAAGGACAAATCAATTGAAATGCTCACTTCTGACTCTTAAAATCCTTCATTATATCGAGAAATTGATTGTAGACTTCTGGTCTCTCGGCAAACTGGATCTTGACTGCGTCCAGATAGCTAAGCGCGTCAGTGACGTTGAGCGGCCGGCCCGCCTCCGAGGACAGTGGGTCTGACTGAGGGAGTGGGGAACCAGGTTTGGAGGTATGGGACTTCATGTCGACCAGAAGGACGGGGTCGAGAGGAAGGACAGAGAGGGCCTGGGGGATGGAGAAGGGAAGCGGAGTTGGGGTCGGGTGGAATAGAGCAAGTGAAGCGCCGGCGTGTGTTCCCAAGGGGAAAATAGATTTGTCCTCCCCGCTTGGCTTGTTCTCTTCCTCCCGCGCGCTGGCTCCAGGAAGCCGTTCGGAGCCTCTTGGGGGTTGCTCAGCCATGCTCGATGAGGCCTGCAACGTCGTCAAAGGTCAGTTTTGAATTTCACCCTCCGGTCCGCAAGACAATGCCGGTGTTTCGTTTAAATGCCGTGGGAACTGTGCTATGTATAACATGCTGATAAGATAAGATCTAAACTCCTAATTACTATGTGATGGAAAAATAGTCCGATACAGTACAAGTGCTGTTGTCGCTCGAAATGTGGAATGCAGATGGCCTCACGTGCTTTTCTACGGCATCGACCCTGCTTGCCTTACGTGTCCGGCAAAGCCTTTCAAAATTTCGCAGAATTTAAGAGAGGGTACACGCAGTCGGGAGACATGGAGTCTTGTCCCGACTTTAGGCTGTTCAACCGGTGTGGGCGCCCGTCTGGCGGGAATACCGGGAAGATCAAGCGTAATCCTGTAGTATAAGAGTTAACAAATGCAGATGGAGGGCAGGCGATGTTGCAGACACACATGATAAAATGATCTTGTTCCAGGTAGGGGGTGGACGACATGGATGAAGGAATGTATGTGATTCGATGAGCGTCGTCTCCCCGCAATATGGATGAAAGAATATAAGTTTTTGATGAGCGTCGCCTCCCCGCAATATAATATACGTGGGCAATTGTGTTTCATCGTTAACTCCTAACTTGGATAATTATACTTCCACTGCCTCATCTACCCTAAATCTCCCTAAATACAATCTATCCCGAAACCCATGGTCGTGATCAAATAAATATACGCATAAAGACTGTGACGTTATGCAGCAAGACAGTCAAGGAAAAAATCGAACAAGCTACTTCGGTGCCGCCGTACAAGCCGTGTCAAGTATCCAAGTCCTCTCCTCAGAATCCAGCCTATTAAATGGGCATTATCTCGATAAAATAGAGCCACCGACGCGAAAGAAATATTCAAAAGCGAGTTTAACTCCGCGGTTGGCCCGACGGATGTTCCGTGTTTTCAGGAAGGAGGGTCCTACTACGTTTCACTTTCTTTTCCAATTTCAAATGATTAGGGCGAATAGGAGGCACAGTCAAAGGAATACAATCATGTTCGTCGAACGGCTGCGTCCGTAACGTTTGAGATCGCTTTTTGAACAACGTTCGGAAACGTGGAAAAGAGTCTTGAGGGAGGGGCTAGACTCCCGCTTCAGTTGCATTACTTTGGAAATAATGGGTGGGCGGGCAGCTTACGTTGACGAGTAACGGGATCAGCAGATTTCTCCTGTTGTGCGACCTTCCGACCGCCTTTGCCAGACGAACCGAAAAAGGGAATTTTCTGTTTTTGTTTTATTTCAAACAACTGAGGTGTTGATGCAGAGCGATAGATTCTCGATTTGTCTTTCCCAGAAGGTTCAAGCTTCGATACACCAGACACAGCTCCGACAAATGAATCCTTAGAAGACGATGAATGAGGAGGTAGAGCTTGGTGGCTGATAGTTGCACTACGGCGTTTTGACCTCTGTTTTTTTCCGAAACCACCACCGGTTCGGGGATACAGAGTAATAGTAGGCGCCTTGATGCTGATGTTATCAATGCGGTCAACGTGATCGATTGTAATGACAGGGGCGACCAAACCGAGTGAGTTTTCAGCACGGAGAGAATCCAGTGAAGCTGTTCGTTGGAGCTGCACGTCATTTGGTACCCACTTTCCGCTAGTGGCAGCCAGCGAGTCGGAATCGTGTCTTTGAAAAGTCCCTGAGGGCCGCGAAGACCACTTCTTAGGACGACGACCGTGTCGAAGTTCTAGTCCCTGCATCGAGAGAGTCGCATCTGATCCGGTGGAAGGCTTTAGAGCCGCGAGCCCAATAAAATCAAAGAATAGGGGCCCCAATGTTGCTCCAAGAACGCAAGTAAAGACACTCTAGTAGGAGTAGTAAATAAGATTCTTTTCAAGGAGCGCGAGAGATGGGAGACATACCAGGCCATAGCCAACGATCCCATAGAGAAATCCAGCAGTTCGGATTGCATAGACACGTATCCGTAGACTCATGACTACCGAAGCGAGAGTGAACAAACCAGGAAGGGGCGAAGGAAAGAGGAGGATAGTGGCTAGCAGTAGTACGCGTTCCACGAATAGACTGCTGCGTAGCTAAGATTAAGCACGAGGGGCTGGACTCATGTATATCAGTGGTGGTCTTCAAAGGCAGCACTTAACCAAAAGTTGTAGACGTGGTTGGATGGGGGTGCTGGATTCGATTGGACGACTAGTTGTACGTACCCAAGTCAGGGTCAAACATAGCGTTTAATATATTGATCGAAATGGCCGCTGGTCTGCAACACAATCTAACACAATTGAGACGAGAAAGGCAATGCCAAGTTGGTCCCATCCAGCGGCGTTGGAAATAATTCTGAGATTGGAGTTACAAAAAGTCACCTTGATCGGACTGACTACCCCTACACAGACCGCCTATAGGGAAGAACTGGGATGTAATGGAACATCTCAACCTAATTGCTAGACACTTAATAGGGTTAACATCCATAAGTGATAGAAAGCGATAGAGAGAGAATGATCACAAGTCATCTACTCTGGAGAATCGAAGGAATTTCCGCCACATCACTGTGTCAGAGCAGTGCGCATGTCTACTAATATTGAATTTTAAATGTGAGAGTCCTCCAGCACGAACCGGATGAGCATTGGACACATAAATTAAAGGAAAAAACCCATCTGCAAGTTCAATACCCGCTTCAGCTTAAACTGCATCCATCCAAAAAAAACAACAGAAGGTTCAACAGAAATGCCATCGAGAAGTCTTAGAAAAAAGGACTGAAAAAGAAAGACAGAGACATTGCTACGATTAAAATACTGCGTTTTGGTGGGTAGTTGACCGCAACATTGTCGGAGTCCCACACACCCATGGATAGGAGTGCGTAAAAGCATTTACCCAAGGGCGAGAGTAGATCTTTTTTCTACAAAGCGTAGAAGCGTGGGATACTAGCCGACCGGCCTCACATGCCAGTGTGCGTGCAACATGTCGAGCGAGTCTCTTAGTCGTCAAAGGTCTACTAGGCTCCATTAACGAAAAGAAAAGAAAGTAGCCTGCAATTGGAAAGAGGGAGAGCCTGGATCAGATTGATCTAGCCGTGCAACTCCACTCCCGGCGCGTAGGAATGGCAACGCCAGGGTAGTCTACTAGTTGGGCAAGATTGAGACCTCCTACACTGTTCAGCGTACAAATTGGATCAGTGAGACATCCGCAGTGACATAGGATGTGCTCGCCGTTCGATCTATATTATGAGATGAAGGAGCAAGCGAGGAAAGGAATCAATTCACCGGAAGAAGCACAGCAGAGGCAGTGCCTGCCAGAAGATGTAGTGCACCACCCATTACCCACAGTCTCTCATTTAGCTTTCTCCCCCATCCCAGCAGTATCAGCATGGGTCTCATTCGCCCTGCAACGCCTGGCTTCTTGGTCACTCTTGCTGCCACTATCCTTCTTGCCATTGTCTCATTCTGCGTACCCTATTTCAAATCAGTTTATTTTCTTAGAGCGGATATCAGCGCCGCCAATGTCGAGGGTTCGATAACCTTTGGCACTCTTGGTTACTGCTTGGAGCTTTCGAACGGGACAAGCTGCTCGAAGCCTTCAATTGGGTACGAACTAGGTATGCCTTACTCACTCCCAATCTTTCGCCGTCAACTAACCCAATTCGAGATATCAATGGTCTAGTAGGTAACCATTTCAACATCCAAATCCCTCAGGTCGCTGTCAAGTGGTTAACCTACGCGCTTTTCCTCCATGTTATTGGCCTCATCATTGCTGCCATCTCAACCATTTTCGGTCTCCTTGCCCATGTCCGTGAAATGTCGATGGCCTGCTGCAGTACATGTATCTCCGGCTTCGCTGCTGTCGTCACCCTCGTCGCCTTCATCTTCGATATTGTCCTATTCTTTATTGCCAAAGCCCGTATCAACGCCGTCGGGAGTGCTTCCATTGGAAATGCCATTTGGTTGACTCTAGCGGCATGGTTGCTGCTCTTCTTCAGCGGTTGTTTCTTTGCAGTCGGGCGCTGCTGTATTACCAAGCGCGGACCAAGATCAAAATGGAGTAAGAAGGACGACAAAGAATTGGATGTCCCGGATTCAGCATATGCCGAACGTATGAGGATGGAGGCTATTAATGCCGAGGCAGGTCGAAAGGCTAGGCAAGCTAGTAATGCAGGAGGAGGTCTTCCCGCTTTTTATGAGACCGTACCCTTAACAGGTCGCGTTGAGGGCGACTCCATCTATACTGATAAAGACGACACTGTCGGCCATACTCCTGGTGGCTATTCGCCTGCTCCTCAAGGAACCCGTGCCGTGGACGAGTATTATACTCCAACCTCAACGTATCCTCCCGCAGCCCGACGTCCTGAGAGACAAGCCAGTAGCTACTCTCACGCAACTTCGACGTACGCGCAAAGTCCTCCGAATGTTGCCACTACATCACCTCCCCTTCCAATCAACAGCCAGTACCCACCCAATACTTCCTATGACCCGTACCCTAACTCCGGCCCCCTCTATGGACATGCAGCTGGCGGCTCATCTTGTAAGCTACATTAGATTGTTTTTTCTTCGCAGTGTCTTATTAATCCCTCCTTTTTTACTAGATCATACGGCGGCATCTCATGATCGACAAGCATCTACTTATCCTCAGCATGATCGACAACCCTCGGCTTATCCTCAACACGATCTGTACAACAATCACGGGTCACAATCACAGCCTCAGGCTACGCACTATGCCCAACCATCGTTCAATCCAGATACATATAATACTACCAGCATCCTTGGTAGTTCCCCGAGCCCACCTGTACCCGCTGGTGCAACTAATCCTTATATCTCTACCCCCAATCCATACACCTCGTACACCACACAGTCGCCACCTCCACGACAATACACCTCACAGCACCAGTATCCTCTAAGTGGCGATGGTCATAGTAACAATAGTGCTCTTCCCCTACCAGCACAAACTAACCCGTCTTACATGTATACTGGGGCGGCCTCATCCAGGGGCTATACGGCCCCCGTCAATACTGGTTACGAGGCATCATCAAGAGCACCAGCACCAGCAGTTGCTGATGGATCGCATTCGAATTTTAATGATGCACCTCCTGAATATGATGCAGGAACCTCTGGTGCAACAGGGCATTGGGGCAAGTCGTGATCATCGATCACTGACTCGCAAACTTGTTTCTTGTATGGAGTCTCGCTTTCCAACGCACGGTACCAGGTTTATACCACAGATTAATGAAAATCAGCCTGTTATATGGACTACTTATTTATTAGTATCCAAAACGAGTTCTGTACGCCTCATGTTGCAAATATGTATTGCTTTGAATTATCGTGACATTAATTCCAATATATCTTTTTTACGGCTCGAGTCCTCTCCAATGACTCCGGAATCATTTAGTCACAACCACATAAAGGAATCCATGAACAGAATCGACAGCTGCTATTCCTGCGGTCTCAAAAAACGAGAATTGCTCAGTGCTGTAGCAAAGGGAAGGGCATCTTACGCACCGATCACGTCAACTTGAACGTAGAAACGGACATACCTGAGGTATGTAAACCGGGTTGTCAACCTATGCGCTCTTGGATATTTTTACAAGCCTGGGAACACCGTGATCACCAAGGTCATCTTTGTTGAAATGACTTGAAACTTGATGTCGTTGTCAATTTATAAATCTTTGATAGATTTCTGGCCCTATTTTGGTTCAGAACAGTTATATATACCTATAGGAAGCCTGGAAACGCGCAGAACAAACATACGTGGAGTTTGCATCGAACACGGCACGGACGCTAGTATTCGAAGGGAGGCCTTCTTCTCCGGCAATGCAACAGAAGATGTCATGGATGACATGATATTATTCAGTTGGCTGGCCAGGGTATGCTGCCCATGTGTTCCGGAACAAGAGGTTGAACTTCGTATGTTCAGCGCATAATGTATTTCGTCGCACAGGCGGCATCCCAGATTCAAATACGCATCGAAATGAATCACACTGATATCGATTTATGATAGACTCTATGTAAAAGGATTGAAATTCTGGTAAAGCTCAGTGAGTGGTCCAATCTCATTAGCTCACTGGATAAGTCGGTGTACAGTTCAGATTACGATTGCAGTGTGATTTCCAGTGACCGAGACAGCCTTACATTAACTGTGGGTTTTACAATTCTCGCAATTTAAAACATCCTCGATGATTCAATTCATCTTTTGGCCATATTGCGGGGTACCCGGGAACACTGTATTATCTTCGGCAACTACAGGCGTTCTCGCCAGTAGCGATGAATACTCAACCTCCAGCCAATGATCGACAGGTAGCGCAATTTTGACGGCTGAATTCAAAATTGCCACCACTACGACTCGGAGAGGGCAAGAAGCTGACTGAACACCCAATCACCACAATCAACGCCAATATGGCCGCGGCAGATTGAAGGACACTAGTTGTGAATTTCTTGCATCACTGTTTCCGTAAGACTCACAGGGCAGTGTAGGACTCGGAGTGAATTTTACTTCACGCGTGTTCATAATATTTATATCCATTTACGCATACACTGCTCCATACAAAAGGGTAGAGAAGGCGAATGTATCAATCATGTTGGTTGAGGGGAAAAATTGCGGGGTGCGTGCATTAGTAGTTCGCGGTCCTATCTTGGTGTCATTCGATCCGAGCCGGAATTCAATCCAGACGTTTATGTGCTGGGGCCTAGTCGAAAACATGCACTTTGAAGGGTCTAGTACACCGTACAAATGAAAACACTATGAAAACAAGACGTATTTATACAACTAGGGATGAGGGTGATACTGTAGTGGTAGGAGCGTCTCTCCGAATGTCGGAAATGAAGAATACATAGCGCACTATGATACACAGAGTCCAAATGACCACATGTACAACAGTTATAAATTGACTATCCATGATCAGTGACTGGAGAATGAGCTAGAAGGAAGGCTGGCAAAAGAAGTCATCCCAGTTTTTGTTGCATGATATACACGAATGGTTCGAATTTGGACAGGTTTTTCATAATTTTCAAGGAAGGATTGGAGGTCTCGATTGTGCATACTGATGATAGATGGTGATGCAAAGCTGTCAGGGTCATACTCCGCGTTCATAGGCCAATGGAACCTTTGACGTCGGAAGCTACGTAAATCAACACGTTTCAGTCACAGTACGAGCAGTATTATCAGAGACTGCACCTCTCGTATGTCCAGAGTGCATCATTCCACTCAGAGTCGGCCACTATTATCTTTCCATCATCGTCGGTGCATGAATGAATGTGATCAGCGAGAGCGGTTCGCCACCCCAGGAGTGTATGCATCCATTTGCAAGCATGAAATTCGGTCTCGACAGAAGTGAGGGGAATGAATGTTGAGGGGGAGACGATGATCCCAGGGGATTGACAGATTTCATCAACGACTGAATCAGCGTATGAATTACGGTTGTCAGGCACTAGTTGTTTCATTGATGTGGTCACCGCAACAAGGTCCGAGTAAGATATACCTAGGCGGTCTGCAGCTTTTGCGCTGTACAGCGACGAAGGAGAGGACTGAGTGGGGCTGTGTTCACGGCTTGCAGGTGAATGCCGACAATCTTTTCCCTCGGTAGAACCGCTTGAACCTTGATCGGAGCAGTCATCGAACCTCAAACTTGTGAGTGTATCGATCCGATGCGGCGGAGCCGAAGACAAAGGAGCAAGCTGAATGTCAAACGTTTGCGTGTTGCAGACGTTTTGAGAGCCGAAAGTAAACCCCAGCAGATCAGAAATGAAAGCGTGGGGAGAGGGATGAACGAAATTTTTCAGCAGCATACCAACAAAGGTATCCTCCACATCATGAGAAATTTGGCAAGCGGAGAGCCACTGTTTACGGTAATCTTCCGAGCGCCGCTGAGAAACTTTTGCTGTTTGCAACAAGGAGTCGAATCCATTTCCATTCTTCACAGGTTTGATATAGGTACTGTTTGCTTCGTGTCCGTCGAATATTGGAGTACCAGAATTGGACTTTACTCGACAACGGGAAGCGTTGTGCCGGAGTGACTTCGAGCCAACCAGTGGAGGAGGGGTAGGGGGAGATACTTCGGGCAAGGGGCCGTAAGGGAAAAAAAGTTGGTCATCAATCACTTCTATCTGGCCTCCGACAGTCAAGACGCGCCGGGCTTCGGAAATCACGAAGCTCCATTTTTCGTGCGGAATGGCGAGACCCAAATCTGCTAGACGAACGAAATCGAAACTTTGGTCTGGAAATGGTAAGGAGTTACTGACACTGGAACTGGTTGATAAGTTGGGACCTCTGTTGGAAAGGGACAATACATACAAGTTTCCTTGAACCAAGCGAATATTTGGTCGTTCCCGCACTTCTGGTAGCATAACATCGACCAAATCAAAGCCAGCGAATTTTGCGTAGGGCCAGTGGTATGAAGCATCCAATAACCAATAACCTTGTCCGCAGCCCAGGTCTAGCACGTTGCTTGGTTGTTTGTCCATCGAAGTACTGAAAGTCGGGGCTGACGAAGCTAGACGACGCAGCAATGAATTTGTGTACATTTCACTGAGAGAATCTTCATCATTAAAACCAATTAGTCCAAAGTATTGACCCTCACTTTTCAACCATAATCCGGTCATAAGATTGCATATAAACACTGTCGCCTGAATAAAGATCCTGCCGCACCTTCTCCTTCACCAAGACATCTTCAGAGCAGCAGATATTACCATCATCGTAAAATCGTTTTGGGACAATATTTGCTACATGCTCGAAAGGCTCAATCGACACCTCCTGTATGAGTCCGCTCCGAGGGGGCACAGACCATTCTCTTTCTTTAGCCACGCAAGAAGGTACCACGCCTGGGCCTCTTTCCTTGTCCTTCTTTTCCTTGTCTCTCAACGACTTATGAACCACATCTAACAACGAACGGTCCGAAATAGCCATAAATAACGACACTGAATCTCTTCGAGATGATTTGGCGGATTGTGACTTATCGTCAGCTTCTTCCAACAGCAATTGTGACACGGGGCGATAGTGGCCGGTCGGACGCCCTTTTGGCCGGGGTACAGTCGAGCTTTCGTGTCCTGAACGAGCAAGGAATGGAAAAAGGGACTTATGTGGAGCCCGGCGGGAACTCGTGGTAGTCATTACGTCGCAGACCAAGAGAGCCAAAACTGGCTGACGGTATGAGCGTGGCTGGAGGTTATAGGCTGCTTGAATAGTGAGGAAGAGAGGATAGATGAAAGCTGGGTTAAAGACGTGGATCCAACACCGGGTTACGTGGAAGGATAAAGCCAGTGCCAAGCCTCCATCATTATGACTCTTAATTAAGAGATGTGATAAAAATCTCATCCATGAGGGACACACTTACTCGGCCGAGTAGTGGAACAAGGTGAAGTCGCCTAGTCTTTTCCACTTTGTTGACAACGAAGAACACTAGGAACAATCTTGAGAATTTGTACAAAGAACGATTACCGACCAAAGACCTCGGTTGGATTCAAGGGTAGCATAAGTAATTAATTATCGGCAAAAGGCGCAGTGTCAAAATAGTGTGTTTCAATCGTCGTCTTTGCGCGGTGGGGGTCCACATGGTTGGAGCATTCGCTGCGGAAATGTACGTGAGGGTTAGATCACTACATGAAACATGGTCACCATCAACACACCTCTGTCATTTCGAATTTGACTCTTCCAATTGCTTCTCCGTCCGCAATAGCGAGGTAGGAAGCCAGTGCAGGGTGGCTCACGATTGACGCTAGTGTATCGCGGTGCTGGTGAGTGACCCAGTCACTGAAATGGAAAGGTAGTGGAGGTTTTCCGAAATATGGTAGAACGAAGGCTCACTATTTCGCAATATCCGCATGCCCTGAAAATAAAGTTCAGACTCGGGTAAAAGGTCGTACACATGAGATGGTAAACCTACCAGTCCCAGTGTACCGAGCGTGTACTGAGAAATGAGATATGAGACCGGCCAGACAAGCACTGGGGAGACGTACGATGCTCCAGCTGGGTATTGGCGGTGTAGCGAAGTTCCGAAGACTGAGGAGAAGTGTATATACATTAGATAGCAAAGTGAGTTGGGACAATGTCATACCATCGAAGGGAGTATCTAAGCGCTTATTCAAGCGGTGAAAGGTGAACGTCTGAACGGTGAACACTGAAAGAGAAGCTGTCCCCACACGTGATTATAAATCCACTTTCAACCGTTACCCGTTACTGTTTAGTATGGCTGGCGAAACCAGCAAACTGAAAACGAGACTCGCCAGTCTGAACGCTTCGCTCGACGAGCTAGAATCTTTACTTGAACCTCTGCTGACCCAATCACTACCAGAAACCCTTCTAAACCTTGATCCCGTGCAACAGGCCAAATATCAAACAGTCTTACCATACGTCACATACGACCTCATTTTTAGTGAGTATCGCCTTGGGAGTATAACTTCTTCGATTGAATTTTTTTCAGTATATTTGAAAACAAAAGGCCTTGATCCCAAGACGCATGGCGTAGTAGAGGAACTCGTAGGTTTTTTTTGGTTCAACATAAGCATAACGAGACTCAATAATCTTCACAGGATAGAGTTCGTCAGTACTTCCAAAAAATTGATCAAGCAGAAAATCCTCCGATAAGTATGTGCCGTTTTGTTGTTCGCTTGCGTAGCTCATGCCGTTCTACTAGGGCGCAGCGAAGTGGATAAAGACGCTGCAGGTCGCTTCATCAAGCATGCGATTACACAAGCTAAAGCAAAAGTAGCGACATCCTCCCAACCAGAGCTGCCAACACAATCCACCTCTGTCCCTTTGAAAGTCACGACAAAAATGGTTGCCAGGGCTCAATACGAGCGCGCCCTCGAAAAAGAACATGACATTGAGGAGGATATACTCGATGTATATGACGAAGCAGATTCAGGTTCAAGTGATGACTCCTACCCAGCAAGTGAGGTTGAAAAATCCGCGGAGGAGACTGATCAGGTAGCTACCAAATCTTTGAAGCGCCATGAGCGCCCCGGGGCGGATCCGTTTGCGGGTGAGTGCTGGCCTTCGCTTCATGACCATATTTTGACGCCTTGCATTCGGAATATGAAGCAGAGAGTACTATCATGGGGGAATCAAATAAAAGGCGGAAACAAAAGGCTGCAAAAGCTACAACGCAGTCAGCTCTTCTATCCTTTCCTTCTACGGGTAAATTATATAACCATAACTTCAGGACTACATGACGGTGCAGCAAATCCCATATTAACAACGGCTTCGAATTAGAGGAAAAAAGAAAAAGAACAAAAAGAAACAAGTCTACGTTATACAGGGCTTACTATCGAGTATACTAGTAGATCATCACGTCGATGCCACTTCGACAAGGCCGAGTGCACCAACTTGTATATGTGCTACGTACCCGCCTACGTCGCCCACCTGGAGATTATCTGGCCCCTGATACATCTGGTTGACTGGCTTCCGGGCATTCAAGCGATGTAACACTATTCTAGCTTCATCGTCACCTTGAGACTCTATGTTGATCTCCTCATTCGTTAAGATGGGGCTGTTTGCTGCAAGTAGCTCCGGCCGTAGGCGAGCACCAACTGCCTCAATCATCTCTGGATCTGTCGGCGCAAAAATATCTAATGATCATCTTAGGCAGTGGTCTCATAGCTGGCGATACAAATATCTACCTTTGCAGAAGTCGATTGTCCTTTCAAGCTCATTTTCTGATAAATTTTTCCCGACGTCTGAGTTCCCCTGGATGACTACTAGTGGTCAGCCTTCTCAAGGAACCTTTGAATAGGAATGGGTGCCTACCAGGCCGGAAGATGTCGAAAACCCGATCAAAATTATCTTCGTCGACATCTGACAGTACTGCCACTGACTGGTTTCGAATCTGTTTGTACGCACTCATAACGACCAGCAAAAATCTAGACAACCATGTCATCGAAGGCTGCTTTGACACAATTGTTCATCAAGAAATTACCTCGTGTACGCCGTCGCAACTTTAACATCGTGGAATTTCCAAGCCACTTCCTCCGCGCACTGTTTCTTGATTGATGCTGCGATTGATGCTGCTGCGGTTAGGCCTCCAAGGAGGGCGAGATGAACACCACTGGAAAAAAATGGATCGATGAAAGCTGCTCCGCAGTCAGGCCTTTTTGTCTTGCCGCATTGGATTTAGGGAACCTACCAGAGGCGTCGCCGATAATTCTATAATGGTCCCCAGCGTACTTGTCCGCCGCATAGCTATAGTCTGCGGCGCTCCGAATAACATAATGCTCGCCATCCTCTTTGAGCGTTGCTTCTTCCAGAAAGGCTTTCAACCCGGGCACCAACTGGATCTGGTCAAGGTAATGATCTCTCAGTGTGTAATTGCCGTCGGATGTTGCCTTCCTCCCTTCCGCTTTCTTCTGCGCACTGATAGAACTATCCATTACGATTCCGACCGAAACCTTACGGTACTTCTATCAGACTATGCTCTTCTAGTGTAGTGTTGAAGGGTACTCACCGTACCATTATGTAAAGGTATGAACCATGCCCAGCCACTTTCGTCTGCCATTTTTTATTTGAACGCTCAATGTATTAGATCCGGATCAAGGAGAAGTCTCACCTGTCAAAGATTCGAACCATGGCGCGTTGTGACGAGAACTATTAGGCATGTATTGCTTTTGGCCAGTCCAATATCCCCAACATGCGAGGTTGTGCAAGCTCTGATTCATTTTGCGGTTTTTCAGGTACTACATCGACGCGTCTAATCATATCTTTGAGTCGTTTCCGTGTAAATGACATACCTTGGTGGAGACTATCCCATTCCTACCAGAGGCATCCACTAGGTAATCAAAATGGACTACACCAACCTCGCCGTTCTTCCGTGTATAGGTTGCTGAAGTAGGACGCATCTCTGCTCCGTTGGTTTCGAATTCGATATCAGTGATCTTTGTTTCCTCAAAAACTCGAGCCCCCGACTCCTCGGCGTGGCGTAGAAGCATGTTGTCGAATTCTGAGCGAATCTAGGGACGAGCTCAAGTACAAGAATGGGTCAAAGATTTGGCCGAAGCACTCACAACGTTACAACTCGCATTTCGGACATCGCCTCGTGTAAAATCAGTATCTAAGCGGTTTGTTTCAGGTCGTGCTGCTTTTCGTAACTATCAATGACTTACAGCCTTCTTTCTTATGTTGGTTAAACTTTACAGCTGCTCCAAGCTATGGCAGTGTAAGTTTGTTGGTGATTGATCGAGGGGTATCGGACATACTTTCGTCGTGAATCCATGGTCTCGGAGTTTTTCTTCAGCACCAATAAATCGCATAAACGAATTCAAGGACGGAAGCATACTCTCGCCAATATGATACCTCCGCGGCTTCAGGAACATAGGGGCTAGTAGAGAGGAGAATATCTTACCGAGGAAATTTGGCTGCCTCAATGACGATGGTGTCGATGTTCTCTCGGGCCAAAGCTGAAGCCGCGTAAGCACCAGCAGGTCCACCGCCAATAACAAGGACAGTGGTGCGGGATGGCTAACGAAATGTCATCATCTATCGGTCGCCTGTAACCACACAAAACGACAGGGCTTACTAGTTGTGCGTTTGGCATTCTTGCTATTCAATTTCTGAAAACTAATGGGAGGGGTGCGGACTGGGGCTTGCAGAATTTTCACCTTCCTGTCTTGCTTAAATAGTTATGAGGGTGCCTTGATTTTCCGCAAGTCAAGGCATCGGAACGGCAACATGAGAAGCCAATCCCACGCCTATGACAATTTCACGTATCGAGTGCATTCAAATTGTCTATAAACGACAGGTATTTCAGCTTTGTTTCTAGTGCCAAACCAGAAACCTAACGCGTTCTTCATTGGTCCTTTCTGCTCCTGACAGATTGCTGTCCTGATGAAGATCGCACCAGTCGCACTTTGCGTAGCTGATCACAGAACAAGCCCGTGAAATCAGTTGCTCGGTGACAGCCCCTGATTAGAAGCATTATTAGCTGGGCGCTTCTCACATTAGCCTCCTTTTCCTCTCCACCATCTGTCCTACATATCCACTTTCTTGTGTGTTACGCAGTCGACACACCAACTTTTTCGGATCCATACCAATCCACGAAATTTGCAGTTAGTCCATAATTGCAAGGCTTCTGTCCGTCATCGGGATTGCCACATTCGGAATCTACGCTAGGTCTACTTACATCCCATATGGTGCCAGTGGTTGAGTTAGCCCACTTTGGTGTACCTATAGGCTTCTTCTACCTTGAAGAAGTAATCACCACCTTGTGTTGTGTATACGTCACTGCGCATGTGAAGCATCAGTCTAAAGCTACAAGTAAGATGCCCCGCCAATTGTTTCAATGCACCAAAGTATATTTTTGTTTCGATCATGGCTCACCAAATAAACTAGTGTTGACATATAGTGCGCGCTAAGGAATGCAAGGGGAATAGCTGCATTCCAAGAGGCGATTTGCTGTGTTTAGTATGATTAGTACTACACTACTTAGTTAAGTTTTTATCAAAGCCCTCCAGAAAAAGACTGGCCTGAACTTGCAATAAGCCCATAACAAGCTAGCCGTAAGCATGATAGGCGTCAAAATGAAGCCCGCTGACAGCAACAACCGATCCTAGACTCGGACGTCTGATTCATGCTGATTCAGTATGAGTACCACATCATGTCCATATTACCTGCTTTGGGCTGCGATAAAAGATGATGACCTGGCCCGACGGTTTCATCACAGCTCTCCAAAACGATATACAATGACAATCAACTTGCTGTCAGCAACACACTATACAATAAGATGGGTTTACAAGAGGTTACAAGGTGTAAGCAAAAACATAAAAATACAGAGGAATATTTTTATACGTAATGGCAAAAATAGTACAATCCGTGAAAGCAAATAGAAAGGACAAACGTTACATTATGATACATCCATCATTACCCAAGTCGGGCATGATGGCGGGAGAATTCCTTCCGCTAGGAGACCTACCGTTGATAGGTGACCACCATCTCGCCCGACCACCTGTTCTTTCGGACCCGTTCGCAATATCGCTGTCAAAAACATCATCTGGAAAGTCAGGGCTGATATTCCCTGCCCTTCTCGAACTGGTCCTTCTTCTCTTCTCCCTTGCCGACCGGACTGCATCGACAGATAGCCAAGAGTAGAAAGTCTTCACAATGACTTTCTCCGGATCACATTCATCATATCCAACCTTGAGATCCTCCTCGCACATCTCATCCTTTCCGTCCACATATCCAAGCCGTCGCGCCCAAAACGCCCTCACACCCAGTCTCGGTCTGAGAACACCCTCAGAACCCAGCTCCTTCACCACTCCCTCGACCACACCCCGACAATCAATTGCTACCACTTTGGCATCGGACGCTCTTCGTTGCCGACAGAGGTGAACAAACTTCTTGAGAGTGCTTCCGCTCAACTTCGTATCATCGGCCTCTAGCACACGAAGCTTGGGACACGCATATATGAGGGCAAGTAGAGCTTCGTCGGTAAGATTGCCTGCATGTGAAACGACGAGCCACTCGAGTGCATGTCCAGGCTGCGCCGAGTCTTCCTCTCGATCAGAAGGCTCAATAGGAGGAGTGATAGCTGACAGAACAGAGTCTGTCAGGTCTATAGCATCTTCCAAGTCAAGACGGCGTATGTCTGGAGTGGTGTTCAGTAATCGGATCAGTCCATCGTCCTTCAAACCCGCGCCCACACCCGCCATCTCAAGATATTCTAAACGGGGCACAGCATATGCAAGGTTCGAACATGCCATATCGGTCAACATAATGCAACAGGACAGAGAGATGTGACGCAGATTTGTTACACGTCGCAAGTGATAACCGTTGTTGGAATATTCCCGGCCTATCTGGAATGTATTCAATCGGATAACTTTCGAATCCGGGCGTGCGTAATCGAATGCATCATCCACCGCGACGAACGCCTCCAATGCTGAATCGTGCAACTGACGAGCGTGACTGAGGTCTAAAATCTCTAAGCGGGGTGCAGCTTTTCCGAGTAGTCGCATGGTAGCGTCATCGATGTCCTTCAGCCCTGATACCCTCAGTTCCTTCAGGCATGAAGAATCTCGAAGCTTAAGAAGAGAGTCGAGGAGGCAGCGTAGACCTTTAGCGTCCATGTTGCTGCATCGATCTAAATTTAGTCGTTCAAGTTGGGTACAAAAGGTCCCGAGCACTTCGCAAGTTGTATTGTTTACCGCAGTCAATCCTTTGAGACATAGTTTTCGAAGAAATACGCAATGGGTCAAGAGGTCGTGCAGTGAAGGTGTGGTCAGATTGGAGCAGCCTTGCATATTTATAGCCGTCAGAAGAGTAAAAGAGATATCTTTGGGGCAAAGATGTTTGGAGATGCTGGAAAGTGTGGTAGCCTTAAGATTACAGTGGCCAACAAAGTCAAGCCTTCGAACGAAAGGGCCGGTGAAGCGTGTGAGACGCAAGATAACAGAATTAGGGAGACCGGGAAAAGAGTGCAAGTCTAGGTTCGACCAAAGCTGACCGTCGTATACGAGGGACTGCCATGAACGCGAGACCTATATATCTATGTGAACGACGCCGGATGCGTTGGGCTGTGCACGACTTACTATAGCCAGTTTAAATAACTCGCGGAAGCCTCGGTCTCTACCGATGATCCTATGTCTCGACGAAACGGCCTTGCTGATGGTCCACCGCCCTTCGGCAACACTGTTTACATGATCATCCTCGAAGAGCTGTATGAAACATTGGAGGATGTGTATTTGGAGCTCTTTGGGCAAGATCTGTTCAAAGTAGCTGCGGCGGCGAAGTAAGGGAAGTGGTCTAAATATATCTGTCTGTGCGATAGGCACGACATCTAAGGCGGAGAAAGGAGCGGGGGACGACTTTGAGCGGCCTTTGGTCTTGAACGAGAAACGTGATGCTTTGATGATGAGATCGCTCTCCGTGCCGGCTCTCGGGCGGACGAAAGGGGGCGGAACAATGACGTCGGGATCATAGTGCAGAGGTGCTGCGTACCACGGCGCTACGGACGGGTCGAGGGGAGAAGACACTCTTGTTGGAGAAACAGTGTCCACTGCACTGAGCGATCTCGTCTCTGAAGTTGTGCCGCAACCCAAGGCGGCAATACTGCGCTTTCCCAACAGGAGTTTCCGGGCCAGATTGCTTTGCCTGGTGTTTGAAGTGCAGGGCTTGACTCGAATCTTGGGCATGGTTAGAGAGGGAGGGGATATATCAGATATATTCGATAGAGATTGGCATCGCGAGACGGTATGTCTGGTGAGATCATCTGCCGGTTGCGATGGGCGACCGGGGGGTGGGACCAGAGTTGTGTCTTGGGTGTTGGATGATAATGAGCCTGAGACGGAGCCATAGGACGAGGAGCCGACGGAAAAGGAAGACCAAGCGGCAAGATCGCAGTCGAGGTCGACGTCGGGGAAGTCGAGGGGGGGCAGGGCTGGGGGGTCGTCGTCGGTCTGCTTGCCCTTGGAGGACGGGTGCATCGAGGGAGGCAGGGTGTGGAGGAGAACTGCTGCTAATTAAGACACAGAAAGTGACGCAATTGATGTGGCAGGCAAGACCCGGCCAGGCGATCTCGCCACTCCGTCCGCTGCAGCCATAACCGAGTTCCTTCGCTCGAATAATACGTAATATATATACCAATAAATCACACTAGAACAGAAGAACTGCACAACTACGGACAAGCACCTAAGGTATGTCAAACGAATGGAATAATCAGTCATCGCCTCCCCTAGAACAAGAAAGGAGAGGTCGTCTGCAAGAAGCAAAGAACGGAAAGGGAACGCGAAACAAAGGATAGAGCATATATCACTCTATGATGCAATCACTCTCAGGCTACCTTCTTCGGATTCTCTGGCGCGTGCTTCCAGTTTGCCGTCGCCAGCTTGAACCTGCCATTGTGTCAGTCTGTTCCTGTCCCAGAGCCAGACAGCAGCTCACCTTTCTTTGTGTTGGAGGTCAGGCTCGTCCTCTTTGAGGCGTTGCATTTCGGTTTGCTATAATAATATCGCACTTCAGCATCGCGCTTGTCAGAGCCGGTCCTCTCGACGCACCATAAATTTGTTGAAAGGCGTCAGCTTTTTCCTACCACCACCGCCGGTAGATTTAGCTAGATAAGACACCGCGATAAGCCTCCAACACAGCACCCCGACGCGCCAACACATAAGACATACTTTTCTTCGCCGGCTTTTGGGTCGCAGCTTTAGTAGTAGTGGTAGGCGCCATTGTGGGTATAGATATCGCGCGTGTGGTCGAGGAGCGAATCAACAGGGGAAAAACGCGCTTTTCGACGCGTAGTTTATGGCTAGGGGACTAGGATGTGGGGTGTTAGCGACGTGGTGTGAAAAAAAGAGAAGAAAACGGAGACGCACGGGGCGGGGTAGTCGAAGGGACGGAGGGAGGAAAAGAAGGGGCTGGAGAAAAGAGATGCATTTTGGGTGAGCGAGACGGAACTTATACCTACGAAGGGTCATTCAAATGACAGGGCTTCGATCGCACTCCGCGAGACCCCTGTCACCCTGCTCCCCACACTCACCTCCCGTATCCCTGGGTTCTCAAGCACGCGCTTCATTCCCTCTATTTCACCCCGCACTCACACTCTCTATCCCTTATTCAATTCCCCACGCTCAATACTCTTTCCTCGCGACGGCCACTGCCGCCATCGTACCTCATCCACCTTCGCAAATCCCACAGTGCTCGAGGTCCCATCCCGTCACACAAAGCAAACAAACGCGTCGCGTAGCTCCAACTCAATTTTGCTTTTCCGATTTTGATATGCACAAATAGACGGCTTGAACGAATCGATGTCATGTGTTCTCTGCATGCAAAGTTCTGCATGTGGCAATCCCTGAGTCCCTAATATCCTTTGCGTAACCCCCATGTCATCCTAGATAGCACTATTGTATACCAGCGCTCGTCTTGGTCCCTGTCTTCTTCCCAACGCCAGATATCCCCTCAATGATACTAGCACCGCTCACCATACCAGTCGTCGCAATCAAAAACTTACGTCCTGACAAAGGCAGCGGATCACTCAGTTTCCCGGTCTGTGATTTGCATCAAGTAAATCGTACCTGTACTTTGCCTTGCTACCCAGCGCAACGCTGCAATCTCCGTATAGGTACAACCACCAAGGAAGAACACAACCGTGGTAGAGGTACGTTCAATGCTGTCAGCTATTTTTTTTTATTGTTTGAGTTCAAATATAGCCGCGCGTGAAAGAAGCTCACTGTTCGTAGCCGATAACCCGCTAGAAGCCGACTCGGAAAAGTTTGTTACTATGTCTATTGTTTCTCCCGGAATTGCATCGACAACGTCTTCAAAACCTTTCCAGCCCAGGATAGGATGTGCGCGCACTTTACTGGACGCCCTCGCGGTCATCGTTGGATTTTCAGACCCGGCCTTTTCTCTTTCCGCCGGGTTGCTCAAAACACCACCCTTTTGAGCGACACACTGAACAAGTCGAATAGAAATTGGTGCAAAACCCGAATACACGTAACTGATGTCATTTTCAACCTCTTCCAATGCTTCGAGATTGTCATCAATCAGAAGGCGAAGCGACTTTCGAAGGGTCGAATATGGATATTTGTTGATCGTTGCACTGGGCGGCAGTGGCGTTGGTAGCAGAAGAGACAGCGGTGGGGATGCCAAGGACAACAGGAGAGGCAGATATTCATAGCCATAAGCCTGGAGGTAATGTGAGAAATGTGTCATCAAAAAAGGGTAACCTCTCCCAACCTGCAGGATTTCCCGCTTCAAATTTTCTAGAACTTTGATTTTTACTCCTCCAGTTACAATGCATGCCAGACACAAGAGACGTAGAACTATGTGAAGTTCTGCACCTCGGGCAATCATGTCTTCGATGGCGCTTATCTGGTTATTGACCTCATACGAAGCGAGAAGATCTTAAAAGCTCACGGTCAGTCGATGAAGATGTGAATTATTTCAGTTATACTTGCTTTGCTGAATTTCCAAAGACTTGTTGAACAGCTCCGTCCTGGTAGAAGGGACCAGCAATTCAGACAGCCCTGTGTCTACTCAAATGTCAGTTGAAGTTTTGCTGACCCACCGTTAAAAGCATACGCAATTTGAGAGCCTGATGTTCTGTTCGCAAGCCACTGAGTTTCCCGACGAAATCTCGCAGCTGCGCCGGCGTCTTTGACTCCAAATTGGTCTAACACCAAATCAGATCAAGATATTTAGGCTTTAATTCCATCATACCTTGTAATTCTGATCCAAAGTATGCGCAACTTTATTTAACTTCCTCCCCACATTGGAGAAGTTCAGATCCCTAATTTCGGCATACAAAGGATCCGTGGTCGTAGTGAAATGATGCTTCTTTTTGTTTTCTTTCTTGACGGTGATAGATGCTGCCGGTGTTTGCGATGTAGATGCCGCACCGGTAGTACTCTGAGGATTCGGAGGTGCCAAAAGCGAAACAGGCAGTTCTACGTGTGCTGCAAATGTCATGAAAATAATAACAGATTTTTTAGTTATGACTTACAATTCTTGATTCCGATAAGTTCGTCAATAAGTCCTTCGTATGTCAATTGTGTCAAGAAAGGAGTGATCATATCCACCCGTCGATCAAGGATAAGGAGTGAATCAATTGTTGGTGAAGTTAGTGATTGCGAGGGTGCAAGTGATTTCGAACCAGTCTTCACCAGAAGCGCAGCTAGTTTCTAAATTAAAACATTTAATTAGCAAGAATGATACGTTTGCAATAGCCCGTCCGACCGACCCCGGCATAGTCACCTTTCCCGATGATACGAGGAAATGTTCCGAATCGGTTTTGCAGTGCGATAAGTGCTTGTGCTGAATCAAAGATAACTGTTTCGTCGCCATCCTGTAGCCCTATAAGCGGACAACCTTGGGCCATTAGTAGACATAACTCACCACCCACAACTCTCTGAATGCGTCTTCTCTTTCCAGTGAAATTACATCATCGGCAATGGGAATAAATTGAAGATTGTATGTCGACAAAGTCACTTCGCCTAATACACCTTCCTCTTCAAGAATGCGCGACACCAAAGTCGAAAATCTGGGGACGAGAAGAACAGTATAATTATGTTTTTGAGATTCACGTGCATGTTGTTTGATTTGGTCTTCCAGAATATTAATGCATTGTTATCCTCGAACGTATAGATGAAAGAAACGCACCAGCAATTATCTTGACATGTTTAATTGACGGTCGAGTGAGATAGATGATGTTGGTAGTCGTCGCATTCAGTGGACCGGCCTCCAGCCAAAACATCTTATCGACACCATGTTGCTGAGCAAGAAGTTCAGGTACAGACAGATAGGTATAGAACCAGCAATGACGACCTTCAGCAGTGAAACTTCCGTAATGAGACCCAAAGGCCCTGCTAGTGAAGCATCAAGGACGAGCGTCTTTGCACCATTCACCTATGATGAAGTCAGTACGTTCTTACAATTACTCATTTTGAGGCGGACGAACCGAATTCAACGCATCTACTAGAGACTTCTTCGCTACGTCACGGAGTACACTCACTTCCAGTGCATCGGTCGAGTCTGAATCATTTGCAAGATCTCTATGCGCCATAATGGGTCTGAGAGCAATTTGGTCAAGACAATACCAGCTTAATGGTACATGGATGAATACAACCTTCAGACACTTGATTGCCCTCATAACTAAGCTATTTGGTAAATGCTTCGGTTACAAATAACTACATTTCAACCCTTCGGCCTCATACTTTCAATCTTCGAGTCCTCGATGTTCAGATGTATTCTACAGTGGAATGAAATGAAATAATACAGTGTTAATGGAGTACTTGGGTGATATATTACATATGCATGTCAAAACGCTTGAAACACCAGATCATATAGAATTGCGCCTAGCACTTTTTCCCCTCCTTCTCTCAGGAGTTTTTTCATCCATCCCGGGTAGCACACCATGTGGCAGCTTTCCTTCAGCTTCAAACTGATGCAAGCAGTCGAGGGCGGCCAGGTATCCCTTCTGTTGGATCTCCTCGAACTTTCCGAATTGGAGAGTACTATACTAATTATAGACCAATAACTGAATTAATTGAGTCCGAATAAAGAGATTTGTGAAATACCTCATGGATTGGCATTGGGATGTATAGAGTCCCCTTTGCGACCTTGACGTCCTCGAGAGTGTTTACACTCGAAACACTATGCGTGTGTACTCAGCTTAAAAAAGGCGATCAATGTAGGTAGTTCTATGACGCACTAAGCAAGCCGGCTTTGGATTTCTGTGATGGCGGGGACATGCCGAGCACGAGAGAATGGATTCCATCTGTTTATCAAGAGCCACCAGCCGGACACAGTGTCTCCGAAGTTTCGAGGAGAATTGTCATCAACCTAGCTCCCTTTAGTGATGTTGCGAGTCAAAGAGATATGAATTTACCGCTCCGACGTCACACGCGAAAACCGTACTGGCTCCCATTGAAAACATCGCTTGAACCTTTTATTAATCAGCAGCTGCTCGCTAGAGTATCTTCTGAACCCACAGGTAGATTGTCAACTGGATAGGAGGATGAGTACTGATTTCAATAGTTTCATGTTTGACTCGATACGTACTATAACCTCCATCGACCAAAAGTTGACCGTTATCGCACAGTGGAGGGAGTAGACCTACGAGGGTCATCGATGCGCCTTTATTCCAGTGTTAGACTCGACTTCAGAAAATTAATGCTAACATACGGATATAGCGCCAAGCGTAACCTGTCTCGTGGATCTCCATCCTTGATGTTATGATGTTGGTTGTATTACAGTAATACGGAAGCCACATGTCTTCTATGTGGAGATCATAAAAGGCCTGTCAACATTGTCAGAACTATTTCATGTTACCAGCCACCAAAGAAATTAGATGAATAACCTTGTATAGCGAACGGTTGAATTCATGTCCCTAAGCGTATCTTTAATGGAAATAATAGTGAAAAATGAAGATGCTTACTGTAGTATAAGCGACGATTGGGTATGTGACATCAGATAACATCCGCCAGATATTGCCCATCCGTCCACTAAACTGCTTTGCTTTTGCAGCAGTGGAGATGAGATTGCCTTCGCGAGCATACAATCCTCCAATGAATCCTCCGATGCTAGTACCTAGAATGAGAAGTGAGCAAAGCTGACTGGCATAAATATGACAGACCAACCTCCGATATGGTCGATCGGAATTCCGGTCTCTTCAAGAGCACGGAGAAGTCCCTAACGAGATTGTCTAATTGATGAAAAGGATTCATTTAGACGCAGTTACGAACCAAATGTGCAATTCCCCTTGCACCGCCACCACCAAGGACCAAGCCGATGGTCTTTCCACAAATCCGTCGGGCCAATCTTGCAAAGTCACACGAGTGTGGAAGGCGCTGGGGTCGAGCAGTAGTAGCTATCCCGGTGTACTTTTGTATGCCACTCTGAACTTTTTCCTTCAGATTCTTGAGAGCGACCACCGCATCCGGATCCTTAGGCAGAGCGGCTTTTTGGATAGGGGAAATAACGTCCTAATAAAACGGATATATCACTACATATAGCATTCAAATTCTATATACTTACTGGGAGTTCAACGTGGATATGTTGATGTACCCATGGACGGGTCTAAGTGGTCGAATTGATTTAGTTATTATTTGATAAAAATGAAGATGATGATGAACCTTGAGCCATTCCCGAGTCGAACCAGGTACAACGGACCGATCCGGATGTAGAAGAACCAACTCCTTGCGAGCCGTTGTCTTCATAGAAAGGAGAAGGCGCTCATATTCTCCGACGGAAGGATCGTCGCCGAGACCGACAACCATAACACAGTCGGCCTACAAATTGTTATTTGAAGAACATAAATACAGAGACCACTGAACATACTTGACGAATGCACGTTTGGGTCCATGAACTATTCACAGGTGATTCTGCCACGTATAGAACAATCCTAAAACGTTGTTCTTGGTCAGCAAGCCATCCTGCCAGCTAACGATGCCCTCATTAGTTGTTAACTGATTATTCGAGTACAATGAACTCGCCTTTAATTTTCCCATCCTAGTAAAGGCATGACGACCAAGATGACTTGAGATAATCGTTTGGTTGAGATATGCCGTGGAAGCGCCAATGCTTTCCAGGGCAGACTGTAGCTTGCGCGCAAATATCGCTATCGGGACATTGCGTGAAACCGGCAATATGGCAACAGTTTTCAAGTTATAGTTGTTTGCGCCAAATTCTGAAGGACTACTGCGACCTTGAGCACTCGAAGATAAATCAACTTCTTTGCGAACTCGAGATGCAATCATGCGCAGTATTCTGACCACAAACTAGTAAATCCATGAGACACTGAGACAGTCATAGAAACGTACTGTGCTGTCGTTTGAGGGTTTCTTGAGAATGATGATATGAGCAGGCGCATAAATCGACAGCTTAAACATTACCTGGCTGAAACCGCGTTGAACAACGTTTGAGGCATACGGATAAGTTCAGTGTCGCGGATAGCATGGACAGTTGTGCTTCTTCTTGAGCTTGTAATAACATCCAATTCTCCAACAGTGTCTCCCTGACCATATTCACCTACGATGAAAGTAGCACCTTTATCTGTTTCCTTGATTGCGCGGAGTCGTCCGTTGATCACGATGTAAAAACTATCGCTGGCATCGTTCGGTCTCCATAGCACCTGGCCCGCATTTACTTGCATCCAATCAAGAGAGGCATCTATATGCAAAACTAAACGAGTAGTAAATATCTCGAAGTTGAAACAATAAAAATATGCGGTGCGCACCTAGGGGCGACAACAACGAGATAAGCCGCTTCGCAAGTGTTAACAGAACAATTGGACGTTTCTCCAGTAACCTTTCCAAAGCATGTGTTGGAAGAAACCCAACAAAAGTATCGGTCTTGGCCCTGATATCCACATAAGAGGCCGCACTGCATAATGAAGCTGGTTGCTATGCTTTAAACCTAGATTCCAATGGACGAAAGACTATAAAATTGTACCTAGGTAACCAGCAATCCCGCCAGGTTTAACAGTGAACAGAACCTTTGGTTTAGACTGCTCATCCTTGACGGATTCTGAACTCTGATACGAGCTCGTAGTGCTTGATGACTTTGTTTCATTGTCCTTCATTTCCGCTGGTAGCAAAATTTCCAGGAAACCGTCAATAACGTAAAAAAGACCTATGCAAGAGTAAGCAACAAATTTTGTAGCCATGTTCACAAGAATTACCAGTGTTTGCCTCTCCGGCTTTTGCTAGAATCGAGCCGGCTGGATAACAAAGTATTTCAACTTCGTTTTCAATTCCGCGCATATAGTCTCCTGATGAAAAGACGGACGAAGTGCCCGTCATGCTAGAAGCATCATCCCCTACGTCAAGCAATGAAAGAGAACTGAAAGGAGAGTTGAAATTGATGGGACCCGTGGGCCGACGCGCATCCTGCGCCTGCATGGGAGGAGAGCCACTCGCGGAATCGCTCCCGCTTATGGGTGGTTGAAGAAGACCGATGGATTTAGCGATACATGACATGACTTCCTCGCGCAGATCAAAATCATCGGACGGAACGCCGCTTTTGTTCGCGCGCGAATTCTTGTCAAAAGGGGGCTCAGAATACGGTATATATGGCGATTGATGAATGCTGTATACGCGACTCGATGATCGGTGATGCGCGCCGCCATAATCTTTGGCTACAAGGAGATCGCCTGCCTGAACTGTATTTCGAGGGGTTTTCAATAATGGGGAGACATCTTTACTTCTGGTACTTTTGACAGGAATAGGATTGTCGGATATTTTGCCCAGTGAGGTAGAGGTCTTTTGTCTCGTCCTGGATACTGCAGTTGCACTAGAAGCCGAAGAATACGAGAAGTAGTCTGATTCGACATTAGAAGTCGAAGAAGCACCTCCATCAAAGCGATGTCGAAGGTTCTGCAAACCACCTCCTTCGTAGAACGAACGGGGCAGAGGATGACAAGCCATATCATTGATTGCTTTCTCAGTCCGTAACACTTCACTTGTCAATCCCAAATACCTGTGAGCGGCATTGAAAGTGACACGTGAGAAACGAGTGAGAATCACTGGACATGTGTTAGGTTAAGTAGCGTGCAATAGTGTTTAGCTATGCTGTACGCACCTTGTACTATGTGCCCGGTGGCTTTCGGGTGCTGTTTCGTTAACCTTTTGAAAGCTTCTGCAGGAATAACAGCAAGGGTTGAATCTACCGTAGCTCTGGCAATCACGCCTCGATGAGCTCGGGAGGGAAGAGACGTTTTTGGTCGGGATGAATATGTAGATTGAGGACAATTGATATCCCCTCCATTGGGCGAGGCCAAGACATCTGGTGAGGTTACAAACACTCCCGCGTGAACTGTTGAGGCTGCTGAAGAAACGGAACGACGTCTGCCATTTCCTCTTGACCCGGCAGCAGAATCGTCAAGGGCAAGTATTGAAACGTCGGAATTGGTGGCATTCCGTTCGTGTACAGATGCAGGTGTTGCAGGATCTTCTGGGTATTCGTCCCAACTTGTATGAACATCTTCCGTGAATAAGCTGAGGATGGTAAAAAGACTCGACAAAGTTCCCCCGCTGCCGACTTCGTTCAACAGCTGGTATCCATTCATGTCTTCGTCGTCCCACAAGCTTTCCCGAGTTGCATCCGAAGAATCTGTCTGAGCAAACATCTGCACCGTACCATCTATTACACAGTAAAAGCTTCTATCTTGATCAAGAGACATGCTATCCCCTGCGATCAATCGTCTCGTTTGGAGGTGTCGCGCGAGTTCGTGGAATACCTTGAACTAGATTAGGGCATTGAATGTATTCCTTTACATAGGTACACACAGGCTTTTCGAGCTGTCGAAAGCCAGTTAGAAGGATTTCAGGATTTCTCAAATGTCACGCACAAATCCAAAGACACGGACGGCCTGGAGAAAGTCGTCTAGATAGTTGTGAAACGACGGTGGTGGTTCAGCTATAAACAAGAGATAAGCTGTAAGACTTTCAAGATGCCATGGTGACACTACACTTACCTGTATTCACGTCTGGATGCAGTTCGTTTACATCAGGTTTTAGCAACGGAGGCTCTTTCAACTGTGCGTAGTCGTTCAAGTATCGAAACCTGATCCAATAATTCAATGCGATCGCCGAGAGCGTGAATATTGCTACGAAATTCCAAAAATCCAGCTAATACAGTATGATGAGCAGGAGGGAAAAAAACGAATGAAAAAGCCCACCGTAAGTGTCATCGAATATGAGAGGATGGCGTATATCAAACGAGGGATGGAGATTGTAACAAAAGCGATGAGTAACTTGGCCCATGATAAAAGCCATACTGCATCGCAACAAGGTTTAGAAGAAGAGTGGAAAGGGCAGCAGTAGCCACACGCACAGACGACCCAGAAACAAGCAGACACCAAAGAAACCAACGGGTGTCGGTCGAGAGTCCCTGCCAGGACCTCAGAGTTCATGACCCAGAGAGAGAGGAGAGGATCGTAGTTGAGGTACAAGCACGTCTACGTGCGCCGATAGGTATAAGTATGAGAGCAAGTAGAGAGTCGAAAGCAGCTCCAAATGTCATATCGGCACGTGTGCCAAATTAAGCCGATCGCGATCAGAGCCTTGCTCACAATGCTACTTATATATGCTTAAGTACCCGCCTATCAATACTGAAATACATACTGACTCCCACAACTCAAAAGCAAACCGTCGCTCATTCTGCGCGCCAAAGTTCAATGGAGACGCCCCCATTTCAACGAAGTATTTCGTTAGTTCGCAACGTGCACGTGGGGGCCTGGACTTGTTTTATTATCTTTCTACTCTCGTTGGCCATCATTAAAGAAGTGTTGCGTAGCAATAAATACGAAACTTCAGAGAAGTACATGCTTAGGAACCTCCTTTCTTCCTTTTGTGATGCAATGAAACCAGCCCTGTAGATGCCAACCCTATAACCAACCCTTGATCACATGGGATGTGGAATATACATCATCTAAAACGAGTTTTCAGTGGAGTCTTTTCCAAGGGCCGACGTGCTAGAGGATCCAGAAGAAACAGTTGAAAGAATACTGTCGATATAATTTGCGCCACTCCTATAAACAAGTCAACTCAATTCATCTGCTATCAAAAACTGAAGGTTCACATACCATTTTTGATGTGTGAGAACGTCGCAGCCGATCTCCTTCTCTTTACGTTGAATGAGATTGACATAAGCGAGCATGCCTTCTTCCTTGTAGCGAGCAGCAAGTTCGGCTAATATCACATTCAGTAAACTGAAACCCAAGGGAATTGTCCAGGTCGAACCTGTTGCAACCGCATTACTGTGCAAGCCTGCAAGGGAAATCAACTGGAGGACGAAGCTGAGTGGACGATAAGAATGCTAAAATTTCAAGTCAGACAAAGGGAAGCACTCACCCTTCTTTCGCAAGTTCCCAAACGAAATTCTTCAAATCCGTTTCTGATTTCTCCAGTCAAGACAATGGGAAAAAACCAAGTTTCGACAGACTGACCAGAAAATCCGTGATTCAACCAGTTGAAACTAGGGCTTAAATTGTAAACGAACCACCTTAATCCAACCGTTACTTTTGTCAAGAGGATAGATCAGGCGACTACGTACTTTCCGGGGTACTTTTCACGAATTTTTCGAGCAAAATAGCGGGCCTGTGCAAGGTCTGGTGACTTAGTTTCTAACCATAGAAGGTCCGCGTAAGGAGCGAAAGTCATAGTCCGCTTGATTGCAGCCTGCGAAGATGAGCGTTAGCGGAGGACTCGGCACTTTTCTAGCGGTTCTGCGATCACCTCGATACCGCCAGTATAGTGATAATAGCCTTCTTTCGTCCTAGGGACTGGTACAAAAGCTGAGCCGGATGATGAAAACAACGCATGATTGACCACGTACGATCACAATCCCAAAACACGGGTTCCCCGACCAGATCGGCAGCTATTTCTCGAGCATGGCTGTTGGATTTTCCGTCGACAGCAGTGAGGTAAGCCTCATATGCACCAGCCTTATCTTTAAGACTGCTCTTCTTCTGGATAGCTCTTTCAACAGCTTTGAACGAAAGAAAATCAGTCCCAGAATCATACAGATACCGGTTGAAAGAATTGACTGACCTTGGTTAAAAGTGCACATTTGATGTTTCTGCGTCCATTCCTGTTCGATTCGATCGACTTCTGCACCTGTCGCACCTTTGGTCTCTGCGGCAGCCAGAGCTTCCGCCAGAGCAACGGATCCCTTGGTGGTGGTGCCCAAGATAAACTCATGGTCTGTGATGTCGACGTTTGAGGATAGAAGTTTGCCTGATTCTGCATCCGTCCGAGCAATCAACAGCATGGTGGACTTAAGTAAATCAAGTTGGAAGCGGGACGCAACCAAACGAGAGACATGAGTCGAAGTTGGGACAAGAACCTTTCCACCCAGGTGTCCGCACTTGGCGCAAATTTGTTAGAATATAATATTGAAGCTCTGTACGTTCTGTTTACCTTCTTGCCACCATGCAACTGGTCTTCCAAATGTACTCCGGCAGCGCCCTAGAGGATATTAAACACAACCGCATGTGCCGGGGTGAACGCTTGTGATTCTCACTGATTCTGCGAAGAGTTTGATGAGCTTCATCACAGCAGAGGTTCCTCCGTGCCTGCGAATATTTTCTCTCTTAGCATGTATCTTCCAGAGAGGCGGATACTGACCCAGTATCACCATCAGCAATAATAGGCCTCAGATAGTCAATGTACTCCATTTTTGCCCTTTCCTCTGGCGATGCCGACATACGCTCATCATAATGCTTCTTATCATGCAACTGTTGAGAGCGGAAGATTCTATGAACTTGGTTGGGAACGGTCGTATAGGGGTAGTCTCTGCCTTGACGATTAACACCAAAATTAGCTTTTAGATTATGACTCACCCAAAGTCAGGTCCGACCTCATTATTCCCAGTCGTGAGGAGGCTAGAGCAAGCCCACCCGGATATATAGACAATTTCCTGATGCTTGGCCATTTGCGTCATCTGTACAGGATCTATCGCACCCATGGTATGCACCGGCCTTCCCTCATCCGCGGCTTTACCCAGAACATTATAAAGCTTGTCTGCGAGTAAAGTTGCAGGAAGTGGTAATACAGGTAGTGATCCTTGCTTTAGGGCGACCGCGTTTGGCGTATATGGCCTTTTGATGGAATTAAAACGAGGCAATGCGAAAAAATCGGCCATTTCCCTTGTACGCGCTTCCAGTTTCTCGCTTTCTTCTTGCAAAGAAGGCTGATTTAATGGCAGAGAGGGAGTGGTAAAAGATTCGCCGATGCTTGACATCTGGCGGTACCGGGCAGGCTTTAGAAGTGCGGTCGAGCACAACCTCGAGTTGGCCGCAGTGCGCAGTATCATGAGAGAGTCTCTTAGTGAGGTTGGGATAGAGAGAAGTTTGGTATGGCCCTACGGGTTGAGACCTGAGGGACAGTTCACGGACAGCATAATGCTCCGTCCGCGTCCGCGACCCATAAATGTGATTGCCGGTGATCCGGTAGGGCACGAAAGAGTCTCTTTTCTTACGTAAATACGGGTCAGTTTATCAACACTAGAGGCATTACACCACGCAGGCTGGGAATTGAAATGCGAGTTCAAAATCCGCAACCACCGTTGAAATGGCTGTTAATCACGACAATCCATATGTACCCCGAGTAATAGATCCGAACATTCACAATGTTGGAGCTTGACATGATTACGAATTTTTGATTTCACGGATGGTTCCCAATGCTTTATCACCTTACGGCGAAATCATCTTCATGGGTGTAAGTCAATGACTCTGACAACCCCGAGGACAAGGGGAATACACGCCATCCGAGGTGGTTATTTTCCCTGGCAGTGGATGATCAGGTCGGCAGAAACTAAATGGAGTGTTCCCAAGACAAGGCATCCAGCGTTGTTCACACGTGCCTCTTCATTTGGTCGATCGATTTCTGCTGAACATTTCGAAGAACAACGAACAGGAAAGGGGTTGCGGCACTTTAGCATAGGATAGGTATTGGCATGGTAGAGTCAGGACTTCTCGGATCGAGAGTTCCAAAGCCAACAATGCCTCTTGAACCCCAGTTTCGAAAGTTCTGGTTGGCTGCACGTATTTTAAATAAGGTTGGATGGAAGATGAACCTCGCGAGAGCTCGAGACCAGAGCGCAAAGCAAGAGGCTTACAGCATAGCATGTTACATGTGGATAATGGCGAGTTCTATCCGAGGGATACAAAATGTACTTAGTAGGCCTTCAATCAAGAATTGATCTAGAAATGAAATCAATTTCTGATTTGGATATCGCTCTACTTGTGGAACAGATCTCAGTATACAATCTCAGCGAGGAAAGTGGCTTGAAGGCAATCTGAGCGCATCCGGAACGGGTAAGCGACCGAGTGACTCGGAATAGGTAGACGATAAGAGTGTGTGGGACGGAAGAAGCAAGAAGAGCCATGCGTGGAGGGTGGGTTTATTGTGAAAGAGCGCGAGGACGGAGGTTCAAGAAAAAGCAAAAAGAAAAGGGCGTGCACCGGGAAGTCAAATAGAGTTAGGCAGTAGCAATAATCAGGGATGATGGCTGAGGGTGAGGCTTGAGAGAGGGTAATTCGTCAAGCGCCAAAGAGCGAGATGAAGCGGATCAGGGTTGGCCTGGTCTTCAACACCGAGGATATCCTTCCAGTACTTATACTCACTCCAACATGCCTTTCCTAGTTCCCAACTTCCATGGCTCTCCACATCCCCAAAACCACCCTTTTGCATGCGGCTCTCGCCACTATCTCTCCAGAGCTCGCCACCATTGACGACGTCATCCGCTCTCCTGCTCGTCTTCCTACCGAACTCATGCTCGTCATACGAGCGCACCTCCTCACCCTTCTGACACATCAGAATTTCCTTCAGTCCACACATGCTTTGACTGAATATGAGCGCGACCTGCAGCGACTTCTCTGTCCTGATTGTATTTCTTATAACATCGACATATACGGTCCCGACGTCTGGCAATGGCAACAATTTTCTGGGCCATGCAATTGCGTCAGAGCTTCCCATGGAGATCCTCCTGAGCCCTCGACCTATCTCCCACATTTCATTACCCCACATCACTGGCTCGAATATTATCTCTCTATCCGAGCTGCCTCTGCCACTCGTGCCTCTCCTTCTCCCTCCTCTATCTGGGATGTAGTGACCAATGTCTTGCGTCTGCATCATTGTGAACCCCTCCAGGACGATATTAACAACATCCCTGTCTTCCCCCCTTCACGTTCGCGAAGCAGCTTCAACATCTTCTACCATCATCGAGTCGCCAATTACTACGGCAGTTGCAAGCAGTCGCAATCCCGTCCTGCCATACACATCCGTCCCTTAAGATCTTCCCTTCGCCTTTTAGAGAGTAGAGGCATAGGAGAAGTAGGAGATGCGGGAGATGCATTCAGAGCCGATATTATTCTTCGCCATGCTGTCCAAGAACTTGGCCTCGCAATAGAACTCAAGGACATCTTTGATTCGCCAAGAGAACCTCTCACACTCACATTTTCTCTCCCCTCACACAAGCACGACACTTCATCTGGCCTCCCTATCCACAATCCGGCACACCTTTGCTTTTCCACGTTACCTTTCTTCAGTGGACTAATGCAAACATATTCCTTCTTATCAACGGTCTTTCAAGCATTTATTTCGATGCCCATGGCCGTTGCTACACTCGCCCTCGCCGTCATATGCTTTTATTCGAGGCCCATCGCTCTCCGTGTTGGTATATAGCGCTTACCACTTGCCTATCAATCAGGCTATATGACAAAGTCCTTCCGACTCAGAAAAGGAAACTGGTACGAAGCGTTGTAGATTTCCCGTTGCGTCCTTTTCGGGACGCCTCGCTATCGGCCATCTTAAAGCTCGCGCTCGCGAGTTTGAGGATAGAAGTCGCGCAAAACGCTTTCATGACTCTTGATGTCATACCGTATACCATACGTTTCTGCATACCATTACGACATGCCCACGATATCATCCGCCTTAGTTTATACATTGTGTCATTTATTACCGAGACGACTCTTGTACCTTTTTTGATGTCATCGATAGTTTTATATGCTTATACCGAAATCTCCTCGGTGAATGTTGATGGCATCTCGGTCAACAGGTAATTCGTAAGGCGACATTGACAATCGTTGTAATCTCCTACCAATTAGCACATCATATAAGAACAAGGGTAAGAAAGACCCTGTTAACTCGGTGTTGTGGGGATAAAATGGATTAACAAACTGAGCTATAACAGGCTATAACTTGTCTTATTTTTATCTTTTCCCTTGATCACCCATCAGCTGCATCAACTGCATCAAAGGAAACTGCTCCGATTCGTCCATGTCAGTATATCCAAGACTGGAGCAGGTGTGAGCAGGACCCCTGAGAATGCTTGATACATCACAGAGCGATTATAGAGTTCCGCTCAGGTTCCGCTCCATGGAAGGCTTTTTGTCTAGTCTCCGAAATAGAGTCTGAGGCTGCCTATTCAAGTTCCATCTCTAGTCCGAGACCGGGATATAGCCAACACTCTAACTCTTCCTCGATATAGGTCTGCTCTGAAAATCTGGGGGCTGGAGTGCTACTAATATTGGCGAGATTGTCAAAGTGGCTGAAGTATTAAAATACGGCATAAACACTGATTTCCGGTTCCTAATATCCTATGCTTATAAGATCGATAACCTCTCAAGGGTAACTATAAGCTACGGATGAGCACATCACTGCCTACCAGTGTCTGAACAGGCAATTAGCATACCTATACCCTAGGATCGGTAGATCCAGTACTGACATGATGACATATTCCATAATTTATTACTTACGGGCCTCGGACTACATTCGAGATGTCGTACATATAGTATCCCGAGGCTTTGATCTGCTATCATCCGATCATTCGGTTCTCAAGTGCTTTAACATACTTACCGACGCTTAACTCAACGAGCAACTAACTAAGATCGAATCGCGATATCTTGCCGATAATCCATTATCACCGTCAATGAACTGTTGCCTTCGTTTTAGCGTGTGGCTATACTACAAAGGTCAGAATTTGCTTGAAAGTGGTAGCCTTTTCGGGTATTCTGTCGACGGTTCCTACTTGTAGTGGTCTGACGAGACTTATGAAAAAGTCTGATCAAGCCTTGCACTGCCTATTGTGGCGGGGATGGTCACCTTTTGAGTCCCTCTTCAAAACTTCACTTGCGTAACAGGCCATCTGCGATACCTAACAGACACCGTTCAGCACTAGGTCCGATTATCCGATCTGGTAACGACGTGACTGCTCTGTTCACAAGGATACAACAGTTGCAACCTGCTATTATGAAACTAAGCGTGCAGCGCAAATCTGAGGCACATGGCTCGTGATCAAAAGAAGCAGTTTGAATACAACGACACAAATTTGAGTGTAGTATAAGTATAAATGAGATTGGCTACAGAGGACACAGTCCGGATACACAAACGATGGAGAAAAAAAAACCAATCGCCACGGTTGCTATTACAATAAGATAACAAACAGGATGGAGCCAGAAGAACTCGAAGGGGGCGTCAACGTTCTATTGACATGTGCTACTCAAAAGTGTGAGAAAAGGGGTGACGCCAAAGGGCTATATTTTACGAGCATGGTGCGATTTTTTTTTTGGCAGCGTGGCGATAGAAGTTGCTTTGGGAGACTTCCGAGCCGGGAGCGCAAGACTGCTCACGAGCTGTTTATACCGTCACCAGACGTCTCCTAGTGCATAACATGGTGATGAAAACTGAGCAGAAGCAATGCGTCCTCGATCTTGATTCCGGAGTACTGAGTGGCTGACACCTTCTCTAGCTCTGCATAGTAAGCAGAATCAGGGATGATGGTGTGACTTTGCATGCTGGCCATAGTCGGAAGTGTGGTAGTGGGGCCGGTGCCTTGTCCCGGTGAAGGAGAGTTATTAGGAGAGGGTGTTAGCGCTTCCTGATAATCGTCATCGCTGCCGATGTCGGAGGTCACAGGCTGCATGTCATAATCGTCATCGATGGCATGCGAGTCGGTGGTCTCATCATGCACCGACGATGATGAGGATGATGACCCTAAAGAAGGAGATCCAGAACGAGAAACAGTTGCCGAAATGGAACTGTGATTATATTCATCATCGCTACCCGTCTTTTTGGCCTTCTTCCTTGCGGTCTGGCGTAAATTACGGAACCAATTTGTGACCTTGCTGACGTCCCTGATTCATTTGATCATGTCAACTTTGTAATAATCTGTAGTCAAGCATAGGAGACTTACATGCCGATTTCAAGTGCGAGGGCAGAACGCTCCTCGATGGTAGGCGTGGAAGTTTTACGGAAAAGATCTTTGAGGGCGTTGAGCTGGTAGGGCTCAGGTCGCGAGCGCCTGGGCCGCGAAAATGATATAGGCATGTTACCATATGGAGTAGTACTCCGGCGAGAGTATGTTCTCCGCGGCGACATATCATCCATCATCGGAGGGAGGCTAGGCGACCGGCGTAGATCATGATGCGTGAGAGAGGGCGGCTGTATAGACATGGGGGAAGGATTGGGAGGAGGTTGTGTTGGAGGAGGAAAAGCAGAATATTGTCGCATATCGTGGGAGTATTCGGACGGTCTGGGAAAATCTGATTCGTCCTCTCTCCTTTTCTTGGCTAAGCTGCGCTGATTCTGAAACCAATTCGTTATACTCTGATATCGCCTGATTAAGCGAAATCGTTCCGTCAATTTTTTACTTTAGCCGATGCTAATATTATATGCTTACATTCCAATACGCTCTGCAATGACCTGTCTCTCCTCAGCGCTTGGGTGAGGATTGATAGCATATAGCTTCCTGAGTTCTTCTATCTGGTCTGGAGACGGTCGCAATCGCATTCGACGGGCAGCATCGCTATCCGTCATGTAATAGGATAATTCTGCATTATTGAGGTAAAATGGAGATGTGTCAGGAGGTAAGACAGAGGATGCACGACTGTAAGAATCGCTCGGAGGGGGATAATCATCATCGACGTAGTCATCGTAGTCTAGACGACGAGGAGGGTACGAGACGGGGGAATACTGGGGCGGCATGGGGTTGGATACCGGTATGTCGGCGGACTGTGTTCCCTTGGAGCGTTTTTTAGTGGACGCTCTCTTATTCTGGAACCAGGCATTGACGGTTTTGGTTTCCCTGTGAGGACAGTAAGAAATGTGGAACAAGATAGAGATGAAAAACAGATGGGCACTGACATTCCCAGACGGTCTGCTAGGGCACTGCGAAGCTCGAGGGAGGGATGCTCGTTCTTGTCGAAGAGCTCGTTAAGAGCAGCGAGCTGAGCGGGTGAATGACGGTGTCTGGGTTTCTTTTGGGAGGGTTTGGTGTCGATGTCGGGTAGAGACATAGAATCTGGCTGGACCATGATGGGAGATTGAGGGATCAGGAGGGATTACAAAGGTGCAGAGTGTCGATATAAGAATGCATACTAATGGAACCCATTTAGAAACCTGGTCTGATAGGTATAACAACAGCCTTCCCACGGTTCCTAACTTATGATTCAGGCTGGCTCTTGCACCGGCCGGAAAATCCTGAGATGCTCTGGGCTGCGTGCCCAACTCGGCCCGCAACCCTCCCTGCACGTTGCTGCTATATCGGGCTCAACAGCCATCATATTAACACATAGTTGAGTAGCAGATGGAGTGTAGCACCACAGTAGTGCTGCTGTATATACAACCGATGACATACATCGTGATCAATAGCTCATACTCGGAGTGTATATCCTCGCCCAAATAACCCAATGGCTGTGAACACACTGACGACGGCCAACCGCGGCCCTTCCCTCTCCCGCGGTTTCCTTCTGCAATGCACAGCCGACAAAGGCGGCACAACGCATTCGCCGCTTAATTCCAATCAATTATGACCCTTTCTATTAGATCTTCATTCTATGTCTAGCTTGATGCCTCTTCCTCATCAATATTCCGTATCCATGCCCCAATCGACCCCCTACATGACATTTAGCGCATACACTTATATAGCTTCAATGTGTTGGTACTCACAAAAAGCCTTCGTGTCGGAGGAACAGCGCTCGCTTGGTTCCCTTACTCCAGAACCGGATAGCATACGACAATGTAGCGATGGTTGCAGCATGCCCTATTATTATAATAGTCAGTTCCCATTCTCTCTCTTGTGGCGACGACGTCATACCTCTGATAAAGCAGCCTCCAAAATATATTCTATCTAGATTATACTTTTCCGCGTTCATATATCTGGACAAGCGAAACCGCTTAACGTTAGCCAAGCTCCTGAATGGCGGACAAGTTAGGACACAATTACTCACGCAATTTGACCAATGTTGTTAGATACGGCATATAGCAAACTCTTGCTGATGTCTTCCGGAGAAAAGGGTTTCTTCTCCTGACCTTTTTTAAACACCTTGCCGAAAGTGCTAGCAATCATTGCCGATTTGAGACCCAGTTTACTGTAGTCTTGTCCATAAATATCCCCGACAAGCATGTCGACCTTGGAATTGTCTCCTCGTTCCGACAGGTCCAGCATTTCTATTGTCAAACAGGGTTGATGAACAACACAATAAAAGCAACGTGAAAGCAACATACCATCAAATGTCGTCGCCGGTGTCATCAAGCTCAGAAGGCCCCATAATGTACCCCCACCCAACGATGTACCGCTCACTCGCTCGAAACTTCCATCTGCGTCTACTTTGATCAACGACACACCGGAACCAATGTTGACCAGCAGACACGGTAGCTGCGGTGTCGGAGCCATTTCAAAGGAGACGTTGTACTTTGGAGGTCCTGGGCTCGGACCTTGTGGTTGGGAGTGCGCCACAGTCTGGATAAGCTCATCCGAGAAGTAGTATACTTCCCCCGGGATGAGCGTTATGAACTGGAGCCCTTCAATCAGACACTCCATTTCGTCCTCTCTCCTCACTTCTACCTGAAGCTTCTCCCTGAATAGCTCATAAAATCTATGTGCACCGCCTCCTGTAGCCATGATCTTAACACCCTTCCTCATTTCTTCTATTGACACGCCGTTCATCTGTGCTGAGCGTTGTATTAATTCTTGGATAAATTCCACACAAGTTCCGATATCGTCCGTTTCAAAGCGCTCGAAGTTCAGGGATCCTCCTGGGAAATGTTGCGCTGCTCGCCGCAGGGCAGAGTCCCTTAATAGATCATGATTGATAGTTGAGAGCCCATTGCTCAAGGTATTCTGAGAGTCGAGGACAAGAGGTGTAAGCGCTCCGCTAGCTCGTTTGTTCAGCGACAACGAGGTAGAGGGCTCCCCAGATGGTGATGACGACCTCAAGGGTGTCGAAACGCTGCTGGATGGACTTGATCCGCCTGCAGAGGGAGGTGAAGGAGGTTCTGGTGATCGCGTGAAGTAGACAACTTTGGCTAAAGAACCGCCAACCTAGCATGGATCATTTCGTTTGTGATTGATGAGGGTAAGGAAGGCATTGAACGTACATCGACGGCAATGTGAGAAACAGGCTCTATATAATTGGGCAGGTATATTCCTCTGCTATCCCGTGTCTAATTTCCAAGTCGGGTTAGTTATTGAGCAGAGCACGATACGCGGCATGCTCACCTCGGGAGACTCTTCGGAAAGAATCACAGCACCCCTTGTGTCGACATGGATAACTTTGGCGGAAGGTAATGAAGGATTAGCCATGGCTGAGAGGAAGGCGGAAAGTTGAGATGAGAGAAAGGTAATCTGAGGATACGACAGGGTTGGGACAAGCACATAAATGCTATATCATACGACTTAGTCCACCTCCGTTCCGGTCCTCTTCAATCACAATCCCGACCCACAGGCTACTGCCCTAACCGGAAAAAGCGATCATGTGTATTGGTAACTATGCTAGCATGTCCCACATCATCGGCTGTGACACGCCATGAAACTGACCGATTCACGTGTATATCTATCCGCCTACAGCGGCAACGACAAGATCGCATGCCTCCTGCTTTTCCGCTCGAACACCGAGCTCTAACGTCACACCCTGCCCACGAGAATAGGTCATACGACATCGTACTAACACTTTTCCGCCTCCACCTGTAACGATCCCCGATAATTGTAGAGTATGCACTGACGTCGATGAAGGTGATTCGGTACCACCAAGGGGCTCCATATTGAGCACTTCGATGATGGAGTCGCATGCGGCTACAAAGTGATAAGCATAAACATCACAGTCAAAAGTACTTTTGTTACATACCTTTGAGGCTGTCCATAGCTGATAGTGCAAAAGTTTCCGTTGCACTCGGTCCAGAGCGTAAACGATCCCATTCTGCACCAAAAGTGACGTAGCTGGGGATAATATAGTCCCCACCTGCACTCAACTCGACTTCTTCTAACTGATATTCGTCCTCGTAGCCTTCTTCCTCTGGTTGACCAGTTGACGGATCGAGTTCCTTGCTGATGAACTTGAGGGTGCATTGGAAGGATGCCATGGCGTACTGATCGGGTTCGGTGCGGGTGAACGAAACATACACAATGTCCGGGGAATTCGATGATGTGAGAGACGTCGAAGGAATAATGAAATCTTCGATCAAACCCGATTCTTCCGACGTCGGTTGCATGATGACGGAAACTTGTTCCAGAACCGTGTCCGGCAGTGTATTGGATACATTAAACTATGTTTTAGAAGGTCAATGATCGGCGTAATGGTAAATTTGGAAGCTGATACCTGAAATACGATATGATTCGAAAAAATGTGTTTCACGCAAGTAATCTGATACTCAGTCTCATTTTCCGTGAGCTGGGCAGGGTTAGCACTACTATTGAGAACGGGTCCATATGACGAGAATTGGGATATGTCTGCAAGCTGTTGCGCATAGGCAGATTGCTTTTCTGCGGCAGAAGGGGCAGCAGGAGCTTCCTGTGTCTTTTTTGGAGCTGGAACGCCGATCATGTCCAAAGTGCTCGGTCCTGGTCGTGTCAATTAGTCAGAGGTACACTGCATACACATACACCCACTCACGAGCCGCTTCTTGCGCTGCCTGGGCGCGACTTATTTTTGGTACAGTCGAGACGTCAAAGGGCTGTTTAGCTGCTGTGGGATCTTTGGCATATGCGACTAATTTGGCTTCCAGTGCCGCAAGCGAGAATACGGACTCTATTGAATGATGACGATCACCGTAATAAGTAATGTGGGGTCGGACTCTTACCTTCCTTGATATAGATGTCGGCAAGTCGTTTCTGATTAAAGACTCTGAGATACATGGCAGCTCGATCTCGGACTTCGTCATCCACGTCGTCAAGGCATCTTAAAGGGTTTAGTCAAGCATTCTGCAAAGATCCAATGATGATCCTTACCTGCTCAACAGGACATGAATGCTCTTTTGTAGGCTGCTATCCGAAGCATTGATGCCAAATTTAGCCAGGCTGCCGACCGCGGCGGCGCGCACAGTCGCGTTCTCCAAGACAACCCTGTTGTATATGAAGCGGATGTACTTCGCAGGTTGCGGTGACTTGGGTCCTTCGATTCCAAGGAGGTGAAGGATACGAACAGAAAGCTTTGTGAATTCGCAATCTTCGATGAACTCACACAGATGCGACAAGGCCTGCTCCTTGCAGTCGGAGATAAATTTGATCATATCAAACATGGCCTCGACAACGGCTCGCTTGAAATCATAACCACCTTCATCACGAAGGACACCAGAAAGAAAACCTAGCATCGATACATGTTTCGCGGGGAATTTCAAACAGAGGGACCGGATTGCGTCAACAATGATGACTTTGAATTCATCGCTAATTTCGGCCATGAAGCCAGTGATTTGTTTGATTAGACGATCCACTGAGGCCTCGTTGCCAGTCTGGAAGAAAGAAGAAAAAATTAACCTGTTTACCACGTATACCAGGAGGTCAGCTTACTTTCAGAAGAGTAGTGATCGCGTATGTGGCAACACTGCGGTTAGGGTCCGCAATCAAGCTTTCAAGGTCGACATTGCAGGTTGCTACGCTGGTGGGATGAGAAAGTGCAAGGGCGGCAAGAGTGCGAGTGGCGGAAAATTTAAGTACGGGCTTTGGGGAAGAGAGGAATAGCTGAAGCACTGGGATAGGTGAGGATGGCGATAGATCAAAAAGACTATTCTCTCCTTACCGGCAATAGCTTTCGTTAGTTGTTGAGAAGTGACATTCTTCATTTCACAGATGACTCTGGCCGCTTCAAGGTTGACCATATCGCTTTTATGGCGCAACCAACCTTCGAGTAGATCAAGCATTTGCTTTTGGACGCTACAAAAGTAAAATAGATCAGAACAGGAAGAGAAAAATAGCCAGAGTAACATACTTGGGATCTTCCTCCATGACCTTTGCGGCATACCGAATCAACATACACAACGCCATTGGATTCTTGAGCGTTGTACCTGCACCACTCTTGCCTCCACCCAACTGTTGAATCATTTTCGTGATAGCCATCCTATCCTGCTTCCTGATCAAATATAGTAAACCCAGTGCATGATATTGCGCAATATTACTCGTCGATTGAATCGATTGCGGTCCACTCGGTTGACTACTTCCGCCAAATCCAAGGTAACCACCTCCGCCACCTCCAGAACCAAAGAAGCTAGATGATTGTTTTGCACTAACTGCTTCCTGAACTTCATTTACCCAGCGTTTTACTACATCTTTAGCGTTGGGGAAGAGGTGATAAGCTGAAACAAGAGCAGCAGTGGATATGGAGGGATTGCGGTCGACGATAGCGGCTTTGAAAAATCGCTCAACGCCTTGAGCCATCGAAGGCTGTAAACAAATAGTTGAGGATCATCGAAACATAAGGTTGGAGGGTACATACATCGATAATTCTACATAGAGCCCGAATCGCATTTGGCCTATAGATGACCTCGGAGTTGGGTTGCATGTCCTTCATGATACTGCTGGTCACCATAATCACATCTTCCGACGTAGTAGCAAGTTCCTTGATAGCGAGATAAACTGCCTGCCTCAGCGCGCTCTGTAGATGTGTTCGATATTGAGTGCCTTTTTCGCGATAAATTAAGCCTTACATCTTTGTGTTGGAAGAGTTTGGTGGTCCCAAAGAAGAGGGTCGTTGCCTCTTGGGTTCCAAATGTCTCACCGACATAGAGTAGGTAGACGATTCTTGTTAAGAGGGCCCTGCATTTTCTTGGACTGATTGGAGATTCGTTGAAGACACGAGCCTCCTGAATGATAGTTGTTTTGTTGTTGTAGTAAGAACTTAGACCACTCTCGTCCTCTTTCTTGGAAGTAAAAGACAAGGCTAGGGAAGCCATAGAGGAAAAGGAGCGAGCGACGAATCAGATATCGGGGGCAGCTGGACTTGTGGACGTGGACGGCTTGTTTATGACGTGTTTGGCATCACCCTACAAATCAACGCTCAGGTTCTGACAAGTATTCATTCTATTTAATGCCTACTGCTTATATTCTGCATCTGAACCAGTATACTCTGCTGTACCATACGATAAAGTCATAATTGTACAAAAACATTAGAGAGAGGGGATTGTTTTCTTGGGCCTAATTGTGAAATTTCCCTTGCAGAGTGCCAGCCAGACGCGACGCCCTCTCCCGTCCCTCTCGCCTTTGACGGTATGACATCAAAGTGGGGGATAGGAGGACAACAAAACGGTAGGAAACACGAAGAGAGAAGTAACAAAGCAATATCAGGAAAGGAACACGTGGCGCGTGAAGATCATGGAGAAGAGAGTGAGGGTTATGGTACTAATGGCACAAGAACTAATGAAGAAAAGGGGAATGAAGCGAGAAACTCTCCAGATCATAGAACACGGGCGCTATAATGGAATTAAGGAAGCAGGCAAGGAAAGGAGACTGAGGCAACCAACTCTCGCACTAGGTCGAACCAGCGGGCAGAGAGTGATCTGAAAAGAAACAGCGTCCGTATGAATCATAAAGTGAAGGGATACAAGCCGTGTCAACGTGTTGGGATATGATTGTCGCCTGTCATACCCTTGCATGTGCGCACCCAATATCGCAAAGGTGGGGGAAACTCGGAGGGCTATGGAACCTATAAAGACAAATGCTGCACCATCTCAAACCCAGAATGAACACCGGACGTGCCCTAACTGAGTCTTGTCCAGAACCTCACTTTCCCCAATGCCTTCGACCCATGCCATGGGACCGACACAACATTGAACACAATACCGAGCAAGAACTGCACCTGCCCTCCCATTGCTCGGTCACCCGGGACGCGCATACGAAATAGAGCCAAAAGACTTTACACCATCTACCAGAGTTCGGCCTCGCGGCCGCGAGTGGCACGTTGTTGTCCTACAGCGCCCGGAGCGGCTTGTTGAGCCTGGCGAGTGTGGGAACGAAGGCTGTTAACAAAATAAGATGATTGGTCGTGAAGGTAAACCTACTACTTACAGACGGTCACTGGCACGGTGATCTTCCTCCTCCTGGACGACTTTCCTGCGACCGGCAGTAGCCTTGGCGCTAGTGCCTGCAGCGTCATCCTGAGTGTTGCGCTGGACGCTCCAATCAAAGACGTAGTCGTATTGGTAGCCTTCACGAACAAAAAGGTCTCTGAAGAGCTTGCGGAGATAAGAATAGTCGGGCTTGTCGTCGAAACGAAGGGCGCGGGTGTAGTTCAAAAAAATACCGAATTCATTGGGGAAACCACGGCAGAGGAGGTCAGTGGGTGTGGTCATCTTTTTCTCCATGATGCGGTCATATTTTTGCTTCTTGGTGGCGGCTTTCAAACCCTGCCAGGGGAGGGCACCGCGGAGGAAATACATGAGGACGTAAGCGAGGGACTCGAGGTCGTCGCGACGGGCTTGCTCAACACCCAAATGGGTGTTGATAGAAGTGTAGCGAGCCGTACCGGTGAGATTCTTGTTCTCTCTGTAAGGGATATGGAGGTGGGTCTTCGGGTCACGGAATTTTTTCGCCAAACCAAAATCAATGACGTTGACTTGGTTGCCGCGCTTTCCGATGCCCATCAAAAAGTTATCGGGTTTGATGTCACGGTGGATAAAGTTGCGAGAGTGGATATATTCGATGCGGGAAATCTGGAGAGAAGGATGAGTGACGGAACGAGAGACCGAAAAAGGGTAGCAGCGGCATACCAATTGGTCAGCCAAGAGGAGGACGGTCTTGAGACTGAATTTGCGGTTGCAAAAGTTGAAGAGGTCCTCGAGGGAGGGCCCGAGCAAGTCGAGGACCATGGCGTTGTAGTCACATTCGGTACCGTACCAGCGAACAAAGGGAACGCCGACACCGCCGGCGAGAGTCTTGTAGACCTTGGACTCGTATTCGAGCTGGGGATGTTTAGCCTTGACTGACTCGAGTTTGATGGCAACCTCTTCCCCAGAAATAATGTTGATGCCGAGGTAGATGTCACCTAAGCGGGGAGAGGTAAGGTATTGAATTGGAGTGGCGGATAGAAAAGACCAACCAAAGGAGCCAGAACCAATTTTCTTGCCGAGTCTGTACTTGCCACCGACACGGAGATCGAGTCTATGGGTGGAGGTGTCGGCCATGGATGATGTTTAAAGAAGTGAACTGGGAAGAGAAGGGGGGGGTGAGCGTGCGAAGGGAGGAGAGGAGATGAGGGAGAGAGGAAGAAAGAGGAGAACAAAGAAGGTGGTTTTGAGAGTTGGGCTGGAGGACATGTGGATCAGATGCTGTCACATACGTAACAACAGGAGGATGGGGGAGTGTGAGAAGAAGAAGGAGGAGGAGGACTTACTGGGAAGAGAGCGAGAGCAGCAGCGGGGAGAGCGAAGGTGTGAGGCTTTAAAAGGTCAGGAGAGGTGGCAGACAAGGCACTGCGGAGTTTGAAGTTGATCGATGGATCCCCAGCGCCGTGGCCCACTGCGCCCGCGCCTGCCTCGCCCAGCGCACGCCGAATACATCTCTTTCTGCTCATGACTACGTCTGCACGACAGCGGACAGGCTCCGCCGTGGGCCAGAGCGGCTGCGAGTCAACCGGACTTGCGGGCACATGGCCCCATCTTCCATCATTTGATCAGCCAACCCAGCTCTCTTCCTTCCCAGCCCGCTCTTTTTGCCTCTTCTCACCCCGCCGCTCTTTTCCAACCCCATGGCTCACCGCCACAACGATCCTTATGGACGTAAGTCGACTGCCCCCGCTCTTACTTCCCCCGCTTCATGTCTCTCTGCAGAATACGTCCCGCCGCAGGCCGGCTACAACACAAAGTACCCTCACGACTATGACGACCAGTCGAACTGGGACGCAAAATCCTACCAGAGCAGTTACGCTGGCTCTCAGGCGCACCTCAATCCTACCGAGATGACCCAAGTCACTACATCCCAGCACCACATTCCCCCCGTCCCTTCCCTCCCGTATCACCCAATGTACCCGCCTCAGAACGCCGGCCTCAGGCCCCAGCAAACCGGCTGGTCCGATGCAAGGGATAAACTCCTCAAGAGAAGGTCTGTTCGCCAGGTCCAACTCTTCCAAGGCAATCTCGTTCTCGATGTCCCCGTCCCCGCTTCCATTATTCCTGCCGGTATGGGACACCTCGAAGAAATGTCCAAAATGAGATACACCGCCGCAACCTGCGACCCCGATGATTTCATGGCCTCCAAGTTCTCCCTTCGACCCTATCTATACAAGCGCCACACCGAGCTCTTCATCGTCATGACAATGTACAACGAGGACGAATTTTTATTTGTAAAAACTATGAACGCGTGCGTCCCATCATTAATATTTTTCTCTCTATTCATTCGCTTATCTTCTACCCCCAAAGCGTCATCAAAAACATTGCCCATCTTTGTGGCAGGAACCGCTCAAAGGTCTGGGGTCAAGAGGGCTGGAAAAAGGTGGTAGTTTGCGTCGTCTCCGATGGCCGGAGCAAGATCAACAAGCGCACTCTCCAAGTCCTCACTCTCGTGAGTTGGCCAGCATTCATACCAACATCTAGAACTAGTTATCCATCATTTTCATCAGATGGGCTGTTACCAGGAAGGCATAGCCAAAGATTCTGTCGGCGGCAAAGATGTCACAGCCCACATCTTTGAGTAGGTGTTATCATCCGTCCAACTCTTACGCCATCATCTGACATGATCAGATATACTTCAAACGTCGTTGTCACGGAAACAGGCGAGGTATCACAAGGCTCTTGTCCCGTCCAGGTTCTTTTCTGCCTCAAAGAGCAAAACAAGAAAAAGCTCAACAGCCATCGCTGGTTCTTCAACGCCTTTGGTCCTCTCATCAACCCTAATGGTATGTTCTTTCTCCTTGTTGATAGCCATTGTTTAAGCTGTATCTTGTCAGTTTGTGTTCTTCTCGATGTCGGTACCAAGCCAACGGGGACCTCTATCTATGAGCTCTGGAAGTGTAAGCCAATCTCACGTCCTAAATTATTTCTCTACTTATATGCAAAAGGTTTCGACAAGCATTCGGGTGTTGGTGGAGCTTGTGGAGAGTAAGCCTTTCGTTTTTCTCATTTTGCTTGTTGTCTAAGTAACGTCTAGAATCTGTGTCGATACAGGCCGTGGATGTGGTCTCTTACTGACGAGCCCCCTTGCTGCCTCGCAAAACTTTGAGGTATTTCTTTTGTATATCACGCGGGTTTATTCTGATCATCTCGATTTTTGTTCCAGTACAAAATTTCTAATATCCTCGATAAACCTTTGGAGGTACATTGTCAATCATCATCCCTCAAGTCTCACACTAAACATGTATTTTAGAGTGTTTTTGGCTACATCAGCGTTTTGCCCGGTGCATTTAGCGCTTACCGTTACAAAGCTCTTCAAAATGGTCCCGATGGGAAGGGGCCTCTGGCTTCTTACTTCAAGGGTGAGACTATGCATGGTGGCAATAGCTCAGCTGGACTCTTTGAGGTGACTTGAATTTACTTGCCGCTCTAAATATGATTCTTACTCGATGCAGCGAAACATGTACCTGGCCGAGGATCGTATCTTGTGCTTTGAAATTGTGACTAAAAAACGCGAAGCATGGACGTGAGTATCATACTCCATCTCGCCTCATACCGTTTTTAACTTGTGTCCATCGTGCAGTCTCAAATATGTCAAGAGTGCCAAGGCGTCGACTGATGTTCCGACCTCTGTGGGTTATCTTCCTCGTCATCTTATTGTCGCTGACTGTGTCGCAGGTCCCGGAATTCATCTCGCAGCGTCGCCGTTGGTTGAATGGATCCCTCTTTGCTTCAATCCACGCCACCGTATTCTTCTTCCGTATCTGGACATCTGGTCAAAACATCTTTCGAATGTTCCTCCTACAGGTAATTTGCAACACTAATCTTTCATTTTTCAATCTCAAACCCTATTTTTCAGTTCGAGTTCATCTACAATGCAATCCAACTTGTGTTCACATGGACTTCTCTGGCTAATTATTATCTGGCTTTCTTCTTTGTAAGTAACAATTGTTCTACCCGCCGCAGCTAAATTGTTAATGTCGCCTAGCTTGTTTCTTCTGCCACAGCCAATGCTAACTCTGACGCGTTCAATTTCCTCAGTCACGGCGCAGGGAAAGCTGTCTTTGAAATATTTCTCAACCTTTACATTGGTGTTATTTTCCTCGTCCTCGTCTGTTCCTTGGGAAACCGTCCCCAAGGTTCAAAATGGGCATACACATTTGCGATACTCATGTTTGGTCTGTGCAACATCATTGCGACTTGGTGTGCCATATATACGGTTTATAATGAAGTTCGCGATGACCTTCACAGCGTGGACCAGTTCCCTCAGTATGTTTCATTATTATTTCATACTCTCAACTGTCTAACCGCATTCTTCTTAGTGTGTTACTCCATAACTCCGACTTCCAACAAGTGTTCATTGCCGTTCTCGCCACATATGGTCTCTATTTCATCGGCTCTTTCATGCATTTTGAACCCTGGCACATGTTTACCTCGTTTGCGCAGTACTTGTTCTTCCTGCCATCCTACGTCAACATTCTCATGATGTATGCCATGTGTAATTTGCACGACGTCACATGGGGTACCAAGGGCGACAATGGAGCCGCGAAAGATTTAGGCGGCGCCAAGAAGATCAAGGGTGACGATGGAAAAGACATAATGGAAGTTGAATTGCCAACTGAGAAGGAGGATGTCGAACGCCTTTGGGCTGCTTCTAGAAGTGCACTCAAGGTCAAACAGCCTCAAGAGAAGGAGCATCGTGACGCTGCTACGAAACAAGCTGATCATGACAGAAACAGTCGAACAAATGTCGTTCTTGCTTGGGTCGGCACGAATATGTGAGTCGTGCTTTCTTTTTTTTTTGGGGTCATTACGTCTATGCGGTGCCTTGTATTATTTCACCCCAAATCGTGGTGTGTTGTCGGAGTTTTTTCCATTTTTTTCCCGACTGTTTCAGCGTCTGATGAAACTACAATGTGCTGATTGATGTTTTTTTTTTTTTTGATTGAAAGGTTATTGATTGTCGTCTTCACATCAACTGTATTCCAAGAATGGGTGGCTACTCACATAACCAAGCAAGGAAGCACATTCAACCCATATCTCACTTTCCTATTCTACGCTTTGTGAGTAATAAAACCGTGCTGTTTAGTATAGAGATGACTGACCAACTTGTCTTTGTGGTTTTTTCAGTGCCGGTCTGTCTGCAGTCCGCTTCTTGGGATCATTCTTATACCTTGTACTTCGACTCATTGGCTGCTAAGTTTTTCAGCATTCAACTGCCCCTATTAGTTTCAATCACTTTTTGTGTTTGATGTATTTTGTTTACTATACCCCGTTATAAAGGGAATTCTGCTTGTCCCAGTGATACGTAGTTCGAATTTTATAAATTATCTTGTGATCGACCCGATACTGGGATTTGAATGAAACAATTGTGCATTGAATAAGTAGCTAATAAATCGAGTGTAACGAGAACCAAGAACAAACCAATCTAAATTCCAATGATTCAAAACTAAAGAACCCATGAAAAAAAAGAGAATCATTTTTTACAAGACATGGGACGAAACCGTGAGCATGAGTGTATGTATGTATGTATGTAATATGTATGTATGATATCAAAAGCGTAATTAACCTCCACGTTTGAAAATAAGGGGCATGAGAAAGAACACGTAAAAACAACATAACTTAAAAAAGTTATTCATTCGTAGTAGTCAAATTCATGATATGCGGGTTCGTCATTTTCGGAGAAACGATTTCAAACGGCGATGCGTCAAAACTGGGTCTGGAATCCACCGAAGAACGTGAAGAAGTTATCGGATCAGGTGAAGGAGAGGTTTGTCGCCCAAGATTCTGTCTATGTGAAGTAGGTGAAGAATCGATAGAAGATACCATCAATCCCGATCCTCCGGACACTTGACCATCATGGTCTGGACTCAACGCCAATCCATTCTTGCCAATCAGTAGACTATTGTTTTGTATTTGCGGGCTTGGTGGTATTTCGTTAGAAGTCGTAAAAGATCTCGTAGATTGGAAACTTGGCTTTCGAGATCGACTAATGCTAGAAGAAGGTAAATGCATTCTATCAGTGTTGGCCCTAGATTCCGAAGGTACCGGGCTATTCGAGAGTGGGAGTGGCGGCGTTTTGGGTGACTTCTGGGATGTCTTTAGTATGGACCTGCGTACAGGTTTTTCCTTGTCCGAATATGGTGAAGGCAATCCCTGGGATTGTTGCCATACGTCGCTCGCTTGACGGGACTGCATACGCAGCGCAGGCGGAGAAACAGGACGAGGTGAATATCGGGGGGAAGACGGCTTATGTATGGGATAAGGAGACTCTTGGTCAAAATGGAACTTGTTCATAGACGAACCACCTGGTTCGGGTAGCCTTTGAGAAGGAATTATCGGCGACACGTTTGTTTTCCGACCCCCATAAGAAGGCAGTTGCAAACCTGGCATAAGACTTTCAGGGTGATCGGACAATGAAGTAGGTACAGGGTATCCCTCGGGATTCGGAAGCGAAGGGGATGGTGAGAGCCCTTCTAGAATAGGGGTCTGAGGAATCTGAAGTCCCTGCTTCGAATGGGGTGGTATAACTTTATTCTGACCATTTGGTCCGTTGGTTCGGTCTTGCGACGGAACATATTGGTCTTGCAATGTAGTATGTGGAGCTGGAAACCTAGAATGGTCTTGTGACACCCGAGCGGGTGCCAAGGAAAGGGACTGATTCCGCTCAGTGGACAAGGCTCTGAAATTTGACGGAGGTGTCGGAACCGTAACATCAGGGAAATCCATCGTCTCCTCTGAAGGACGTTCAGGCCGCGTCGGTGTTTGTGGCGAACTACGACCAGATATATTCAGGTTGGTTGAAATCTTCGGCACCGGAACATCAGGAAGATCCATCGTCTCCCGTGATGGACGTTCAGGGCGCAGCGGTGGAACTGGGGGAGAACCACGCCCAGAAATACTCGAATTTATTGATGCATTGCTTGGATTCGATCGATGATTGCTCCTTCTCCAGAGCTTCTTAATGCTCCGCACAGTCATCAAAGAGGCTTTCATACTCGGCTTGACTGCAGGTATACCCTCATCTCCAATGATAGTGATTGAGTCAGCAGAAAAACGGCTCGTGGCGCTCCAACGACTTTTTTCTAGAGAACCTGAAATGGTTTCATCCTCCGCAACAGATTCTAAAGGCCTGGACCCCTGACCACGTGTCCCTTGATACGATGAGTTTGAGTTATGACCACGAATCGTCGACTCGGCCGGAGCGGATGATGGATATCGCGCGAAAGGATCAGGAGACAGCGGAACAATTGGAGAATCCGCAGTAGAACTTGATACAGGATCGGATGATTTAGCTAATGCCGGGTATTCTTCTTCTAATTCTTGTTTCCTTCGCTCTGTCTCCGCAGAAATTGCATTAGAGGATGTTGAGATGAAGGAACGGGGAGCAGAAGTAGTGACTCCATTCAAGGCAAGTCTAGGAGGAGAGGGTGGCTCGTCTACCCCGTTCGAACTTCCAGATACACGACTCTCTCGGATCGAGGAGAAGGGAACGGCAGGCCATGCCGTCGATGTGACACCTGCACTAGAGGTCCGAGGACTGGGAATGGGATGGATAAGTTTTTATTCCGGTCGACCCATACGTGACTTACGGCCCTTGTACCCGATCCGGATGACTGAGCGCACTACTTAAGAGAAATATTACTGAAAAGATCTAATTAATGAATATTGTTATAGACTCACGGAATGTTGTTTGTGTCATCTGAAACCCGGAAAGAGGGAGAAGTATAATAATCAGCATTTAACATCCCGGGTGAAGGTAAAGGCGAATTAGAACTTGGCATCCTGGGGGATAAGAGGGAATTGTCTCCTTCTAGTTCTGATTTGAGTATCCGAGGAGAAAGTTGAGCCATGGTCTATGGAAAAAAACACCGCGAATTCAGATGAAACAATCGAACTGTGAAAGAGTACAATTGACATACCCGTTCAATTTCGTCAAGCTGTGCCCTGAACAAGAATTGACTGCGGCGGCGATCGTTCGGGTCGTTCTCATCAAACTACCTCAAGCTCAGTACAGATATTCCCAAGCGGAGTGCAATCTAAAAAAACAACGCACGTCTTCTGTTGAATCACCAAACTCCAATTCATCACCGAAGGCATCAGCTTGCTTCTCAAGTTCGACTGAACTCTGAGCACGGATATACTGATCATGCAACTCCTCTGAGGTTTCTCCCTCCGAGTACCCTGTCAGAGGAGACTTTTTGGGTGAAGAGTCACTGTTGAGATAGGCGAGGCCTACACTTCCAGCACTACCGGGCCAAGGACTAGACTCCGAAGGTACTACAAGGTCATTAATAGCATCCTTGGGTGGAAGAACGAGAGGCGGCGGAACATGTCCATGTCGTTTGGCTGTATGCATTGAAGACGACGAGCGATTCGACTGAGGTAGTGACAGATCAATGGAAGGAACAGTTAGAAGAGAACCTGTATGAGACACCTGCTGAAGCAATTCGCGTACCTCCTCTTCTTCGAAGGAGCGGGGCTCTTGTAAATCATCGTCATCCAAGCCGCTTAGGTCTGCCGCTGTGAGTGCAAGACCGACGGCGCCCGAATCTGACTCTCTCTTGCGACCGACGGTTGCTCGAATGTCTGCCCAAGTATCAGCATCAGTGCCAAAGACATCCGCCAATGGATCTTTTTCACGAGTGAAGGTAGTATGACACTCCTCATTGTTTTGGTAATCCAGTGGGTCTTCGCCGTCAGAGAGCTGCTGATAGCCTGTAATTTCAACCTGTTCAATGGGTGTATACCCGCCATCCACTGGCGACGCGAACATTGAGAGGGGACTGGCAGTTCGTTGCTGACTTATGATCAATTGAATTGGTGGTTGGCGAGCATGATCCTCCGCGTCTTCTTCATGAGTGCTTTGCCGTCTCGTTGACCTACTTTCCGCTCGCTTGGCGTGGTTCGCCTTCCGACTCCTCAACCAGGGTTCGTACCAAACAGCCTTTCGGCGATCAATGTCGAACTCTACTTTTGCGAGAATGGGAATCAATGATGGAGAGTGGAGGCCGGGGAGATCAAGATATTGGGCTTTTAGCTGAGCACCAAAGGCATTGGACGCGGCAGAAGTATCTGGTGTCTCGGGGTCGCCTTGGGAAGAGCCAGGGATGGACTTGGAGAGGGATGGTGGATCAGACACGGAAGAAGGGGTGGATGGAGAAGTCGCGTTGAAGACGGGTGGAGGGGTCTCGCCCGTGGGTGTGGACGCGAACGGACGGAGACTGGTGGGCAGATGAGGAGTCGAGCGGGAAGCCGGGGCGGTTCTCAGGCTGAGGAGTCCCGGGGTAGGAGGGCGGGAGTCGTCGCGGTGCTCGACCTGTAAGACTCTTGTCCATAGATGTTTCCAAATATCATCAGAAAGAAGAGGACCGGGCTCCTCGGACGGCTGCGTGATCAGGTAGAGGACGAGGCCCACGCTGCTGGGCAGGGCATATTCTTTCGCGATTGCGGCGAGCTGCGACTGGAACGAGGCATGGACGGGGACGAGGATGCCGCGGCGAAAATGGGTGTGGTAGCCGGACGGCGAGGACGGCGGGGGGTCGGAGGGGAAGGCGAGCGGCGGGAGGACGTGGAGGAGGAACTTGGAGGTGGCCGGCGGGGCGGAGGGCGTCGGCGCGCGGCGGCATGGATCGGGGGACGCGGCGGGGACGGCAACGCCGAGGGCATTAGCGAGTTTTGCGAGTCTGTGCGGGGGGAGGGGCGCCTTGGGGAGGGGCCAGGCGTGGACGGGGACATCGGCCTGGGACATGAGACGGACCGGAAAGCGGAGAAGAACAAGGCAGAGTCCGGCGTTCAACAAGTTTCTTCCCGCCGCCTTCCTTTTCCAGGCTCTCGTTCTGCCTCAGTCCTCCGCCTCTCTCTCTTTTCGCCATGGACCAACATCCCATGCAAGACGACTCTTCGATTCCACCGCCGACATACGGTTTCTATCCAACAGAGCAGGACCCTTCCTCCTACAACATGTCTGCGTACAATGGACACATGCCCTACCACGTCGTTCACCCCAACCCTCCGCAACGTGTGTTTCTTTCATTCTCGCCAACTCGTGCCCGCGATCTGATTGTCTTTTCTTTCATACAGGCCAGCAGCAGCTCGTCTCAGACCTGCAGCCAGCAGGGTTGCATCCATACCCCAACATTCCTCTGATACCTCATCAATTTCACCACGCCAACGTGTATTCGTCCTCGCCGCCTCATGGCTCCCTGCCCCTTTCAAATTCTCCCCCACCCCCTTCCCCACCCGAGATGTATGATCCTCTCTCCCCACCTATATCCGGATCAGACACCTCGGCGGACGGACTTTACCACCACTCCAACCACTCAAACAGCAGCAGCATCAACTCTCCCGCACCCTCTCGAGCAAACTCTCTTGTCCACCGCACCAACGTCAGGTACAACCCTACCCCTTCTCCCACCAGCTCATCCGGTCGACGCCGCAGCCGCTCTCGCGATTCCGACGAAGAAGATCCCATGGGTCTCGCAGCCTACAACCACCCCGCCGTTGAAAACCTTGCCCACACTCGCAAAGAGGCTACCCGCAGACAGAGAATCGAGGCAGAACAGCGCAGACGAGACGAGTTGCGCGACGGCTACGCCAAACTAAAGGACGCCCTCCCTGTTTCCAACCAGAAAAGCAGCAAGGTTTCTCTTTTAGAGCGAGGTAGGTTCACCCCTACCTTTCCATGTCTATTCTCTCAAGTGTTCCATTTCTTCTAGCCACCAATCATATTATGCTCTTAGAAAAGACAAACCAAGATCTCAAAGCTCGTATAAATGCACTCGAGCAAGAAATGGCCAGGCTACGGGGTATCAACGAAAAAATATCCCTTGGAAGTACGGACCTCGTTCCTTCTGTCTTCGAAGGCAAGACTTTGGCCGTCACAGATGCTTCAGCGCTTACTCCACCCGCGTCTGCCCATGTCAAGCTCCAGCTATCAACACCAGAGCGTCCCAGCTCTGCCGTTCCCTCAGAGCATGAACAGTTGTAACTACATATCGCCACTCATTTATTCACCTTCCCAACTTTCTTTCCTCAAACCACATCGCATTATAACCGACTTCATTCTTTTTCCCTACCTCTATTTTCTCGGCATCTTGGGACATTTATTTGCAGGCTTCTACGTGCTACGCGGGAAAGGTCGCTCCTCATGCTTCCGCGGGTACACTGTATCTCATCTACCGCGGCGAGTGCCTAGGCCCCTTGTAATCTGACCCCCGGAAAACTGCAGCGTGGCGTACTGGCGTCACATGCTATCGTCTTGATCGATGATCACAGTTGTGTGGCCTGCTGTAGTGGGAAGCAGATTCCTGGCGAATCTCTTCTCCAATCTTTTTCCGTCTAATCCAGCGCTTTTTCCCCCATTCCTATTTTCTACTTCACATTCAATCTCTTCTTCATTGGGCACATGGCTTCTCAGAACTTTTGCTTCCGTCCTATCGTGACATTGAAATTCCTAACGAACACCACGACTCACCCGCTTTTGCCTGCATCAACGACTGATCCTTCACCCTCTTATTCGAGGACATGGTGATGTTAGGCGTCGCCGACTACATTTGGTTTATCACTCTCCTCATGACTTGAAAGAGAAAAACATCGCAGACGCTTGGAGACGCGACGATGAATATGACTCTCATTGCTTTCCTTGTCATTTTTGATACATTGGACCTTCATTTACACAGCATGTATTTTACACGCATTATTTGATTTTCTTTGCAATCTCGTTCAAAGCTTCTTTGACCGTAACTATTCACAGTGAAGGTTATTTCCAACTTCTTGTTGATAAACTATCGGTCCCTTTCTCTCATCCCCTCTTCCGACATGGGCGATAGGATGAACTCTACACCCATTCCAGACTCAATATCGATGGATTGCATCATACACGTGTGGGGCACGTTTCAAAGGAAAAAAGGGATAGAATTTTTGATGTCATCAAATGTTCAATGGCGGGATAAGTTTGGCAATGACTTCCTATAAGCGCTCGTTCGACCGCGAAACACGCGCGAGACAGCCGAACTTACCAGTCCAAAAGTTTCATGATATATTCGGTGCCCGTGGGTAATGTGATAACTCATGGGCCCTCATGGAAAATAGCTCATGAGATTATGAGTGGCTCGTACGCTTTAGTGATGGCGGAAGAGCGTAAAGAAGGAAGGGAAACGTTTAGTTTTGGAAGGTGCCCTATAAATTCAATGACATGACGTTCATTGGCTTCTTGAGCTGATATGCCAATCAGTATATTCAACGAGTCAAGTCGTCTACCCCAGCAAAAAGTCAAAGAAAAAGAAAAAGAAAAGAAAACACGCTGAAACGCGATTTTACTACGTTCGCACTTCTCTAAAGTGCTCCGGATCGAACGAGGATAAACATCAGTGAGAGCCTCGTTGAAACCTGCATGCACAAAGATTTGACTATTAATTAGAGCATCAATGAATCCGCGAGCCAAAACATGAAAGATTCTCTTGTTTCTTTTCATGGTAATACTATGATGCGAGACAGTTTCGCGATGTGGCGTAGTGATATGAAGTATGTATCCAGCTTTGCATGTCAGCCGATGAACTTCAGTTTATAGTCTAGCGAGCCTGGACTTCCGGATCTATTTCTGGGGCCCTACAAGCGTTATTATGGCTGTCAGACTAAACATTTGTAAGAGAAGGAACCCAAAGCGAAATCAAACTTCATTGACCACCCTGCGCACCAATCCTCTTGGTTTTGACAAGTATCTCATCTTTGGGAATGAAGTCATAGAATGCTATTGATTATAATAGCAGGCGTTACAATGGATTCTACTCGTAGGTCGGCCATTATAAGTTGTATTGCAGGCACACTTTATGCAAGAAGCGCCGGAACGAGCTGTGTTCTTGGCACAATGTTGATATGTGTAAATAACAGTAATAGATTGCTTACACGATGAGACGATAGACGAACATCGATCAGCTAAACAGCAGTTCTTGAATGGAAGGTTTGGGAAGAACTTTCCCAGAACCGTGGCTGCGGTACCAGTTGGCTATTTCTGAACAATTTCTGACAGTAATACTTCCCGAAGATGAGCCAAAAGGGGATATGCGACGAGCCAATCCTCCTGCCAGCTTGTCGATTCGGTTCCAAATCCGATAGCCCAAACTCTTGACCTTAATGAGTCTTTCTATATGGAATAGCTCATATATGGACCTGAACCAGAGATGAGGTCGTGGTAGCTGCTTTCAATGAAATGACCTCGACGATGAGAATCAAGACGTTAAGCTTGATGGGAGCCGGAAATCGATGCTGGCATAGGTATGCGCTCATAGAGAACTAGAACCGAGCTTCATTCACTGCTTGATGTTATTCCTCATTATCAGGAAACAAGGTTCGGCACTTGCATTCTGAAACGTGCTGTTTTGAACTTGAAAATCGGATATCCCACGGATGATTCGCGCAAAGCCCTTATTGGACGTATCGGCTGACTGTGGCGACATACGTCTTGTAGATCCTGTGTAGATCTCGACCTGCGTTGAAGTGATCATAAAGCCCGTCATATTCGCAGCGGGGTGTCACATGGGTAGTGTTACGTCACGGACTAGATTGGTCGCAGAGCAACGACAAGGACTTGTCTCCACCTCTGTCAAACCATTGGCGACGATTGCTGCAGGAGCAGCGCAGCATCTATTGACCACGAATATACCCACTATTAAACATTGTATACGCTCTCTTAACCGTTTGATACTCCGCTATAAGTTTTTCATCATCTCGGATCTGCAATGTGGTCAGTGAAATCACGCATCTTTCTCCAATCTGGGCTGGTTTTCAACAGCATTGTAATTGCATCTATAGGTGCGATAACTGTCTTCTCGTTCTTCCCCTCGTACGTATTCCAGATTCCGCGGAACAGATGGATTAATTCTGATGTTCCCTTCCAGAGAGCTGGTGCTATTGCCTGGGCTGTAGCCATCGCTGTGCGTGTCGAGCGTTTTCGCTGAAACGACCGGTTCTTTGATGCAGGGAAAACGGTGATTAGGTTTACAGCATGGTGGGGGGTATCTTCCTCTTGTTACGAGGCCAGTTTTTCTTTTTCTTCTTTCCGGAATGGTGAGGGTTATTGTGCCGTCGGTGCTCACTTTGCACTCTTTTGATCACCTTCCGAATATAGGCAAATCTACGGTGGCATCGGCATCGGCGTCGCTGTAGGTGCAATATTGACGATCCTGGCACTCTCCAATGTCAGTCCTCCATGACGTTTGGAAACATCGGAGTATACCATCAATAACTGTTTGATAATTCATTAGCGGTCATATATCTGGATTCGGGTGAACAAATTCATCTGGCCGTTCATAATTGTCATATGCGCTATTCGAGCCATCATCATGATTGTTCAATTACAACGAGGGTACGCGGACTTCCTTTCGGACTTTTTGGATCCTCTCCGATGACGTTCATATGGTGTTCTGTTCCACAGAAAAGACAAGATCCAATGGGAATGTGATAACGGAGGCCAGCTTTGGACTGAGTCGGTTGAGGCTGGATATGCTACGCCTTCTTCCATTCCCACCGGCTTCTGCGCCACCGGCTTTTCTAGCCTTAACGTTGCTTTTATTGCTGGCCTTTGCATCGACCTTGTCTTCCAGGTGAGAGGAGCTGTTTGTTCCGTGCATCGATATTCATTAGGTTTAGATTTACATGTTCTTCTTGGTCTGGCGATTCTCGAAGCGGCTCGAGCACTATTCTAGTATGAAGGGGCCATTCTATGGAGGTACGTGTATCGGGCCATTCGATGGGAAGTTTGACACAGATAGATGACCTCCTTAGGGTACTATAAGGGATGAACAGATTATTGGCCACCGATTTCGGACACATCTTTCTTTTCGCTTCGCTTGTTATCTAGTTTGTGGATGAATTATTCCGACGACCCTTATGACTTGTAACGAACGACCTTCACGTACAGAATGATGATTTATTCCGGTTTTTGTTTGGAAAAGATGAAGTTGACGATGTCACACCAGAAGTGTGTTGGGTCCGCTTTGAATCCACGGACTGAATGCAATCACAACAGGATCGCTTGCACCACTGCGCATGAAACCGGACCAATATGGTATTTGGAGGCCAGATTTAGTGCTGATACGGGAAGATTTTGTCTGATATTAAAAAAACGTTGCGGGTGAGAAACAAATTGCTGTGTCTGGTGAGCAAGCACAAGCCCCATTGGGAGGTCACAGATGATGGTATGTTCCTAGTTTGGGAAACGAACCGAGAACAAGGGCTCGCAGGCTGACCGAAGAACCTCGGAAACCGGATCTTGATAGGTGATAAGTGATTCAAATGTAAACGGCACAATTAGACGTCAAACGGAGTCCGGTACGAGGGAGCGCTGGTGGCCCGAAATTGCTCAGAAGAAATCGGCTGAGAGGTTGGGAGAAACTGGAGCCAGTGGGTCAGGCGAGAAGCCATGGGTAAGGGCTGAGAGCTCTCGTAAGCGCAGGGGGAGGAGGGAAGACGGGGAGGAGGGGAGCTGAAAGCCCAGCCAGGGCGCTGGGGTGGCGTTCCAGCGTTCTGCCGCAAAGATGATGGTGCCGAGCGGAGGCAGTTGTTTCTAAAAGCTAGACAGGTCAAGACTGAATAAGATTTGGGAACGGCGAAAGCTGGAATCGCCGGTGCAGCCTCATGGCGCGCGGAGTCTGAATCCATCGGCCCAAAGTAATGCTTATATAACTCCCCTCATTCCCTTCCTTCCCCTCCATCCCTCCTCCCGCCTCTTTTCCCCTCTCCGTCCCGTCAGGTTCCTTCAGCTATCTTCCACGAGCCCAAAGTGTGTTTGCCCCTTTCCCTTCTTTCCTTATCTCATCCGTCCCACAGCTCCCTAGCTCGTTTCTGGTCTTTTGTTTCTCTTTGTTCTTTTTTTTTCTTTCAAGTCTCTTCAGCATGTCTTCCTCCCAACTTCTGTCTCTCGACTTTGAGACCAAGGCCCCGTCCTACATGGACTCCATGGACCCCTCTTTTTCCTACATGGAAAACGGTGGCCTCGAGTATCTCCAGTACCCTCCCCAGTCTCCTACTACCTTCGAGCTCTCTGTTGGTCGTGAGTGCTGTTTCTCAATAATCGGTTTGTATCTCCCACTGAGCCTTTTTGTTTTAGTTCCATCTTCCTCACCCCTCGCATTTAACAATGCATTGACTCTGTCAGGGGAATATACATACTCGCCTTCTTTCAATACTGCGTCTCCGGAACGTTCATATACACCTCCCGAGGGACCCAGCCTCTCTCCTCCCGCTCTGTCGTACAATCTCAGTGGCGGTGATGTTGTCCCAGAGGTACCCTCAGGCCGGCATTCACGCAACAGTAGCGCTGGCTCTGCCGCCGGCGTTTCTTATGCCGCCACTGTTCCGCGCTCTCACCGTTTCAACCCTATCGGTGTTGCCGCCAACCGCCCTACACTTAGAGCCCGCAGAAGAAGCAGCAAGACCTCCGACGATGGCCACATTGAAGCAGCTGGCCTCGACGCCGAGGAAGAAGACGACGAGGAATTCCAACCGCCACCTCTTGCCAACAGTCAGGCTAACAATGATGCGTATGTCTCCTTGTTCTTTATTTCATTTGTTATGTGTTAATAAGTGACTGTAGGCGTCGCGAAACTATCAGGAAGCAACGCATCGAGTCTGAGCAAAGGAGACGTGACGAGCTTCGCGATGGGTACACTCGCCTCAAAGAAAACCTCCCTACCTCCAACCAGAAGTCAAGCAAAGTCTCGCTGCTTGATCGAGGTTAGTATTGCATAACTATTATGCTTGGCGACGCTAACGTGAGATTTTCTAGCTACCAGTCACATCAGGTATCTTGAAACTGTCAAGGAGCAGCTCGAGATGAGGTTGAAGGCTGCTGAAACCGAAGTCCACCGACTCCGTGGCTTAAATGAGACTCTCATGCTAAATTCAGCCCAACGTCAGATTGCTGGTCCTTCCAGCCTCGCTTCTCAATTCTGATTGCCATGCAATTCTGTCGTTGCCGGTCCGGGAAAAAAGAACGAACGACCAAAAACATACTCGATCCCGTCCCGTCAATACCTCGAGTTTCACGATTATCTGCCGGAGCAGATAGCTGTACATTTATGACATGGACTATCACGCTAATCATCAACGCTATCACTCATGTTTCTCTCGCATTGTTTCTCGCTCATCATCATCATCATCCATCGCTATCTTACATGTGGTCTGGGCTTGGTGTGCCCGTGGTACACCACAAGCTTATTTGCGAAGTTTCTTTTGTAGCTGTGCTACACGCTCGGTTTGCTGGCTGCGCCCTACTGGTCAGTGGCCAGTTCTCGCTTGAATGCTAGCCAAATCGATCGGAAGATCTCGGTTCGCTATGACTGCAATGATGGGTACCAGGATGTGGTTGATACTTTCTTGGGGCGCGATACTGTCACAAGACCCGAGGTTGCTTGAAACGTGCTGCTCCCTCTATGAGCGCGAGCGCCGTTTCGCCCTATGGTTCTGTCTTGTTCTCCTTTCCTTCTTCGTCGCTTGCCCCTTGACTGTGTCCCCATTCTTTACACCCCATCTCGTGCTTGAGGCGTACGACCACTTAATTGTGGTGACGTGCCTCGCGCGGCCAATACATCGGCATTGTTATGTCTTGCATATCTGATTGATCTCGAGTCTCGCATATCCAACACTAGTTTGAAGACCTACAGCCCTCTGGATCTGACCTTCCGTTGGATAGTTTGGATATCTAATGCTCAATATTTTATTGTGATTTATCTCACCTGGTCTCACTCCTCTCACCTACATTTTTACCCTTTGAAACGCCTTCAACGTTGCAAACTACTACTACTCCATTGACTCCTCATCTCGTTCATTTTTTTCAGATACTCCCGGTTACGGTGCTTGCGCACTTTGTGCGCGACTTTGGGAGACTGGTATCGGTTAACGATCAAGTTCATCCTCGCGATTAGAGAGCCTTACCTGATCAGCTTTGACCTGTTTTGCCGGCTCTAACAACAAAATTTGGCTACGGGCCACCACTCCTCGTTCTGCTGGCATGCATGGCTAGTCCATTCGCCCGTTCGAGTTGTGTTGTTGCTGTGCCGAGTTTCTGTATGTTATCACCGCTACTCAGTGTCGGCTTTTCACGGTAAGTTCAAGCTCGATGCTTCTCCCAGTCTAACACCGCTTGCGGTGGTCGGTTGGTTGAGATGGTCTCTCTTTTCTTCGAACTTGGTTTGCTTCGTCCGATTTCATGCACGGTCATATATCTCCTTGCTGTTACTGGTTGAGTTTCCCTCGATCACATACTTTTTTATATACTTTTTTTTGTTGCCAGCTTCATATTGCGTGTCTTCTTTTTTTTCACTGTCTTGTACGAGGTTCTATTGTTCATAGTTGTATGTAGGATCAGTCGTATTTCACAAATACAGTGGAAACCCTTTTTATCTTTTCTTTACATGACGTGATCAAGTCATCTGCTACGGATCATACCTTTCTTCATCAAAAAGTTGTCATCAATCTGCACCCTCTGACTCTATCCATCGAGAATGGCCGAGCTCGCTACAATTCAGAAACAGCTAAAGATCAAAGCTGGTGTTGTCCAACGGTGAGGGGACATACCACGATTAGTCGTATATGCGAAGATTGACACTTGGGTGAAGGTATAACAAGGAGATGACGCTCTATCGCAAAGAAGTTGTAGATTTGGGAGGGAAATTGACTCGACTTGTCGCTGATGGTACAGAAGAATGGGATATCAAGAATATGGTATATCTTTCCGATTTGGCGTTTTATTCTGCTACTCTGATGACGGTTACAAACGTAGAAACGGATGATTGAAGAGTCGGAGAAAATGATCCTCGACACAGAAACTAAACTTGATAAGGCGAAGGGAGAATTGAAGGACCTCGTGGTCAGTTTTCCTTCGTCTCGACACAAATTCACTCTGACCAGATATCTCGTACGACAGAAACGAGTGGAGGGTACACCAGGAGTGGCAGCAAGCGATGAATTTGTTAAGGCACAAGGCATTGTTACCGAAGATACGGCATAGTTTTCGTCTTACATGTTCCATCAGACTGAGCCTTTCTATTGTAAGGATGCATGCTGCGCTTCTGCCAATCCCGTATCTCGCGAATTTTCTTTTAGCCGCCTCAGTGCCTCCAAAATACCCTTCCATGCATCCCTTTCAACCCTCTCTTCTTGCAAACCGCGGTTCACGCGCGAATTTCCGTCTGTTTCAGGTGGGAGACCGACACCAAGAGAAGGCGGGATGAAACTGGGTTGCGGGGCATTGATCGCTGAGGGTGCTATGCGAGAATGTCGGATATGCGCTAATGATGATCGCAAAGCGACTTGGACGGCCTACGCGGTTGTCATGAGCTCCGGCTAGGATAAGAGCAATGGACTAACGTCAAGGCGTTCAAAATATTCGCTGACTTCGAGAACGAATTGTTCGGACCGTTCTTCACCCGGTGGAAGGTTGTCCTCCGGCGTGTCTGTTTGGGGAAGGGAGAGAAGGGAGATGGAGGAGGCCGCGAGCGAGAGGAGGCGGGTGATGTCCTGGAGGTGAGTGTTGGCAATGCTACGGGAAGGCTAGGACGGTTGTATACCTTTTCTACCTGACCGAGAGCATAAATCTGCCGAGCAGTTCGACTAGTGGTCCATATCGGGTCGATATTGGATGGCTGCTCGTGGTCCATCCCCGAGGTCGTTGATGACGTAACCCCTCCTCCGTTTATAAGCGCAAGTGAGCACTACTCCCCTACCCAGGTTTGACTTCAACCAGCATGGCCAATCCAACCCAGCAAGACACTTTGCACAAGTTCCGTCAGCAATTGTTTGAAGATGGTATCCTGCAAGACGGAGACACCATTGGCACGGACGACGAAACTCTTCTGTAAGCCTCTGAATCGCTCTAATTACGTCATGTTCCTAATCTTATTGATGTCACATTTGCAGGAGATTTCTTCATGCCCGCAGTTTCGATATAGCTCTAAGCAAAAAAATGTTTGCTGATTGCCAGCATTGGAGAAAGACCGTGCAAGGCGTTGGTATTGACAGAATATACAGTCAAACCGATCCATTTGACGTGAGGCCTAATATCCGCTTTTCCGTCCGCTTTTACTCAGACCCTTTCAGTACCCAGAACGGGAAACCGTCTTTAAGTTTTGGCAAATGTGGTTTCACAAGGTGCGTACGAAAGCAAATTAATATCCACAGCGAAGCTCAAAGACTGTGTAGACAGACAAGGTATTTACAGCATGACGTGGTTTGGCGGCAAGCTAAACATCGAGACAGCAAGGACGGCCCATCAACGTGCAGATCCTTGGAAAAATGGATCTATCCAAGCTTTACAAAGTTTGCACACCAAAACGACATTGGGAGACGGTACTAGCTAACGCAGAATGCGTTCGCATTTCAATATTTTCTCTCTCGGACATCTACTAATACAGATTCATTTAGCTTCCGCGAGAAGTACTTCCGGCTGCATCACGCGTTGCCGGTAGACACATTGGCACTACGCTTGTCATAGTTGATCTCAAAGGCTTTAGGTAACCCGATCTCATCTTCTCATCTTCGTCCGCTGAGTCGCTTGAATGTTGTAGTCTGAGTCAATTTTGGCAAGCAAAATCAATTGCTCGGGATTCTTTCCAAATGTCGCAAGACTTTTATCCTGAGACGTAAGTCTCGTTCCTTCCACAATACCCGATCCTCTTCATATTCACTACAATAGAATGGGGGAGCTCGTCATTATCAACGCGCCTTCTTCGTTCACTATCATATGGAACGTGATCAAACCTTGGTTAGCAAGGGATACCGCGCAGAAGGTCAGTATCTATGGGAAGGACTATCAAAAGGCATTGTTAGATCTTGTGGATGCTGAATCACTCCCGGCTTCACTGGGAGGTAAATGTACTTGTAAGGATTTAGGTGGATGTGAGTTTAGTGGTGCAGGTCCTTGGTTGGATGGGAGAAAGGGATGGGGCCCACGGTCAAAGGCTAGGCTAGAGGAGGCGAACTCAGAAGTAATGTCGAGCGGAGCTGCGAAGTTATAATGTAACACGCTTGTATTTAACATATAGAGAAGATTTTAATAGGTTGATCTACATTTGGTATTCGAGATGCTCAAATACAACTGTGTGCTGTGGTCTCAGACCTGTCATTCATTTTGTCACAAAATCTGATTCCGGTAAAATGGCTTGAAATTCACAGACAACACAGACAACATACACAGCACATCAAACCTGTTTTTAGAAGGTCCATCTAGCTTCCCATCTCCCTCTTATGACCCAATAATTTTTCCGTACTTTAATTACTCAGTCATCAGAATATTCGTGGTGGTGGTGGTGGTGACCATGTCCATGCCTTCTTTCTCTATTATCATCTTCGTTCTCACCGAGATTCAGGCGTTCTGCGCCAAATGTTTCATCACCACCATAGCTCGGGTTGTAGTTTGTCCTGGCTCCATAACCGCCCCCTTCATATCCTTCCGAAGATCCAACATAACTTTCGCCTCGACCACCGTAACCTTCAGTGTTGCCGAATTCTTCGCTGCGACCGTAACGCTCCCTTGTTCCATATTCTTCACCTTGGCCATCGTAACGCTGGCTGCTTCCATACTCTTCACTTTGGCCACCAGAACGTCCACCCCCATATCCTTCGCTTTGACCACCGTAACGCTCTCCATCCACGTATCCCTGGCTTTGGCCGCTTCTGTATTCTTCACGTTGATCACCATAGCCCTCCCTACTCACATATTCTTCCCTTTGACTGCCATAGCTATCAGTCTGTTCGTATGAGGGCGCGTAGCCTTGACTCTGGTGTTGTCTTTGATAATTGTCGTCGCGAGAACCGTAGCTTTCGCTTGTTTGACGCCTATTGTTGTCCTCATACGATTCCTGACCGTTGCCTTCTTCGTACCTCGTACGACTCTCATATTCTGGGCGCTGAGAGCTGTAACGGTCCTGAGAGTAGCTGTTGTCAGACTCCCGGCGGTAAGTGTCAGTATACGAGTCGTTATTGCGGCCTGTATCATATTCTTGGTTGTATTCATTTCCACTTGATCTGCCCTGGTTTTGAGTGTTCCCCGAGTACGTGCTTCCAGAATACTGGTTATTTTGAGTATAGCCTGTCTTGGCGTAAATTTGTCATTACTTGTAGACAGCTGACTTTGCCTACCTTGGGAGGAGCCATGCTGGTGCTTGGCATAGCCAGGCTCTTCAAAGTTCATGTCTTCTGAACCTATGCGTTTGTTGTTATGCTCTCGAACACTTTCCTGTATCAACATTGATTCAATAATTTTTTTGGTAAGATAAAATAACTAACCTTGGTCAATCGCTGTATCACTTGACTTGCGACTTCGGAGCCAAGACCACCGAACCACATTTCCATGTGTTCAAACATCTTGTTCTGGATCTGGGAGGAGCCCGTTGCGTAGTACGGATGATGAAACGCTTCAAGAATCTGAAAGACCTTCCGTTGAGACAGTAGTTTCATGCAGCACGATAGAACCCACAGCATCGAGCACAGAATCCGGGTCACTATCGTCTGACCAAGCCTAATAGGGGCGTCAGTGCAATTACTTGCGGTGAGGTTGTCCCCACTCACACGAACGATCAAATTGACAGCGTATTCGTCAATAACTTGAGCAATCTTCCCAGCGGGTTCGTTAAGAATGAGTGCGAAATGGTCCTGAATATCTTGTTAATCAGCTGTTTTAAGCCACGTCGTAACGCAACACACCTTGGACAGGATGCTGTGGGAGGGGTCCGATGCGTCGGGATCGTCGAAAACCTGGGAAATGATAGTTGCAAACCCGATGAATGAAAACCGTATGAGTAAAGCAAACCTGATATTGGTCACTATTGTTGATCACTTCCTTGCTGCCTTCATCGAGGACTCCAGTCGCTGAAGTGATCAATGGCTGATATAACTCCTTAGCTCACGAGGTGACGACATAAAACCAAAAAGATACTGACAACGACATAAGGTGCCAGAATGGTGTAAACATCTATTGTCGGAGGCTGAGCACAAGTATTTCCCATGGAACAGATCGAGCTACGCACATGCATTCAAAGCATTCGTCAGCTCGTCTATGAGATCGCTCAAACCAGGGACCATGTCCATCTTCTGAGTAATGTCTTTCACAATGCTGTCGCGCCATTTCAAGACATCTATCAGATTACGTTGAACTTCAGGAGGTGCGATATCGTTGGGATCAAAGTTGTATGCTTTGGATTGCTGTTGCATTTGATCGCCTTGGTTTACTTTGTCATCGTTTCCGCCCATTGGAAGCTTGCCAATAATGTCTTTGAAAGCGCTGATATTCGATTCTTCCCCTTGAGAGGCCTACAGCGATTAAAAAAATTATCAAGAGTTGATTCAAGACATACTTCGTTCATCTTGGTGGTAAGTTCAGTGACACTGGCCTGGCTGAGGTGGCTGAGAGTACATTAGGCGCCTGTGTCTAATATTCGAGCTGCCTTTGCACTTACTCTCCAGCCTCCCCAAGTACGGAATGCAAAAAGTCTGCGCCTAGAAATAACTTGGCATCATGCTGACGCAATCACAAAGATCCAAGGCTCACCGCCAAAGGTCCCAGTAACGAGCGGGGGGCAAGGACCACTGGGTGTCTCAACGATGACTAGTAATTTGGGTGAATGGGACCATCGAAGTCCGAAGAGGAATCTTACCGTTATCTCCGACGTGACAGAAGACTTCTTCATGACCCATCTTCCTGAGGGCAATTTCACACCAATTGCTATGGGCCAAAAGGTCTTCAAGAGTATGAAGACCAGTTCCAAGCAAGCGATAAGCTTCGAACAAATCTCCATTTTCCTGACCTCCAGCACGACGACCATGTTCTATACAGGCCTTGAGGGTGCGGCGAATGAATGCCGTTGAAGTATCCCAGCCCTGGTTGTCGGATGCCATATAATTCTGCGAGGCTAAGGTTATAAACTGACGGTGATTTTCTGCTCTGCGAGTATACCTTCATTCCGGTGCGCTCGTCGATCTCAAGTTCACGTGGATCAACAGGAGGTCGCAGGTTTGAATTGATTTGCCTGGCATCGCCTTCCTTTTCCGCATAGCCTCTGAGAATAAGAGAGAATAAGGGGTGGTATCTCATGTATAAAGGGGAAATATCATGTACCTAGGGTTGTCAATATGCTCCTGGAATCCATCGATCAGTAAATAACATCAAAAACAAGTCCCAGAGAAGAACTGACAACAGGGAGATATACCCCAAGACGTTCTTGCGTAACCTCAAACTCTTCAGTGGCGTAACCAAATGTCTGTCGCTGGGTAAGCCAAGGAAGGAGGCTCGTAGTGGAAGTTTCTTGCGAACCATAAAGCCCAAGATAGATACGATCAAAGTAATAGTATCAGCAGTTAACTTGCTAAGCCCTGCAATGTCCATGGCCTGTCGAGGTCTCTTTGAGCACATGAAGCGAAAAGAAGTTCACCAGCGTACCTGCGAGTAATCGCGCAGCCAGTTTCCCTACGGAGTGTCAGCGTAAGAAAAGGGTATTGGAAAGAATATTCGAGACATACGAAGTAAACCCGTTTGATGTCCATTTTGTTGAATTTCGCACCTCCAGTCGCTGATTCTAGTACCGAAGTGGCGAAGCTAAGTAGACCTCCTCCAGCTGCAGAACCACCGACGTTCTTGACTAGAGTTTCGAGGATGGCCTCGATATCGCCATGCCTAAAAGCTTTGTCTAGATAATAGCCGATTAGTCAATTAAAGCTGTTCTGATGGGTGTCAGCTCGACAGATCTCACCATTCAGATACGCGAAATCAGGGATGTCACCAGCACCAAATGCATAGGTGGAAGGAGTCAAGACCAGAAGAACGGTAAACACAAGCAAAAAACTGAAAGACATCGCAGGCATGGTCAATGTAGCTAAAGAAGATAGGTAGACAGGTGTTGCCAATGTTTATATATGGCTATACACTGCGTGCGGGTTACCATAAACCCTAGGAGTTTATAGTAATTTTTTTCGGAATTTTTTTTAAATAAAACTCAGAATGATCTCCGACACCAAATTTTATATTTATTTTGAGATTGTGTTAGGATAAGTTACAGGTTGTTTTTTTAAACACTTTCGTTGTTTGTTATGACTGGGCTGATTAGAATACGGCCAAAAAAAGGCTAGAAAAAAGTATTGGACAAAAAATTGAATTTATTGTAAATTAAAATAACCGTAGATTCAGAAAATGCGCTAAGCATTTATTTTGATTGTTTTCTAACCGTCCTTTGACTTTATGGCGAATTTGATCGCAAGCGTAAAATTACAAAAGGCGCAAAATATTATCCACAAATTCTCGTCTATGTTTTTCTGACTACATAACGAGGTTATAAAATCCTGCGGAAGACTCACCTACCTCGCACATGGTCGCCCGACAGGAGTAAACGAGAAGATGTGACTGGGTGGGATAGCAGCCGTTCGCGCCAACCAGGTTATATAGCGAATCAGATTGTTGAAAGAAGTTGAGACTGGTGTTCGGGGAAGTGGCAGTGCGCCGTGCTCTGTATTGGCGACGTAGAAAGGTGGTCTTGGAGTCGGAACTTGGAGTCGGAATCGCCTTCATCTTCGTCCTCAAAACTTCAGGATTAAATGATATCAATCGGCTGCAATCCTTGAATAGTCCAGAGAGGAAAACTTACCCAATCGCTTCTTGTCACCTGAATCCTGTAAATCCTCTGCCTTCCCGTTCAGCTTCCAAATCGCATACATTTCCTGAGTGACCGGACTTGGTTTCGTTCCTCAGGGTCTCGGCTTATCTCAATCAGGATGTATTTCAGTAATTTCGAAATTCCTGGATTTCGAAATTCACAATCCCGGAATTCCTGGATTCTTGGAATCTGTAGTCCGGGAATTCCTGCGCAGAAGTATCCGATACGTCTCCGGCAGTCAGCTAGCATGGATGTATCATCGGCCTGGAGCGAACCTGACTGAAAGACAAACTCACCGCGATCTCTCGAACGGCATCTGGCTGATTCCGGTGTAGGTGGCCACGTCTCTCCCTTGTCACTCATACGCCGTGAAGGAACGAGGACGTTGTGTGGATTCGCAGCCAAACAAGGCCACACGAAGCCGCGGGCATCGACTTGAAGAGGTAATCACTCTTTAAGGCTTCATCTGCATCCAACCAACACATTCAGACTATGGATGCTAAACAAAAAAGTGAGTCACGCACATATTCTACGGGGTATTCAATCACCTACCTGACTTTTAGAACGCGCGGAAACGCCTGCTACACGGAAATTCAGCCTATTCGAGCAGGATAAAACTTATGACGCGGATATCTCGGACAAAGACAACAGCGGGCCAGATATTTCGGGAAGGAGGTTCAACGCATGCGTAGCGGGAAAGTATACGTCTGCAGGGAGTGGCGGTGGAGGGTTGGAGGTTGTGGGGGGGAGGCAATTGGGAGGAAATGTATCGGTAGAGGCGAGCGGCGTCGACAGCGGTGGGAAGGCTAGGGTCATCAGGAGAAAAGAGGAACAGAATGACGAAGAGTACACACACGATATCATGGGTGGCTACGAAGCTGACGACGAAGCCGACAACTAATCCCGACGCTTTTTGTATTCTGTAGGTATGGAATTCCAAGTGAATGATCGCTGTCTGTAATCACGGCCGCATAATTGAATTCGCTCTTTCGCTCATACCGCTATATTTCGACACAAATGCCGGCGGGTTTCGTCTGTAACCGCGCCAAGGTAGAGTCCCAGTACGAGCCCGCCGATGGCTGCTCCACTGTCGAAACCCCATCGCAGACCTCACCTTGTCCTCGACGACGTCAAAATCGCCTCCTTCATCTCCTCTCAAACACTCGCACCCCCCAAATCCCCCCCGTGCAACTCAAGCTCTCAAAAGAAATGGAAGGCATGATGGGTGTCTTTCGTATAAACCCTTTTGCGATGGGTGGAAAGAGTGGTTGACTTTTTGAAAAAAGAGAGATGAGCGTTAAGATCCCGGAGTTAAGATCCCGGAAATGAGGTCTAGTAATTTACCTGGACAGGCTGCGACTGGCAAGGATTTCTCGATCCATCGCGGAGGTGAGCCTATGTTCACGCCGTGATCAATGATTCGGAGGGAAAGGCTCTGCACTGACGGTGAACCCGAACCGTTGGAAGAGGAATCTGGGACAGCTCACTTACGAATACCAAAAATCCCGGATTGAAATTTCAGTGTGTCGGAATCCCTGGAATTTTGGATTTCACACTGGATTTTGAAATTCGAAATTCCGAAATTCCTATACACAGGTCCATTAGCCTGTTTCAATAGTCCCAAACGAATGTGATGAGAAACATGACCTATGAAACTCTGGAAACCACGGACAACCACCGCCGATCTAACATGAATCCGGTCGTGTTCTGAGTAGACAGTCAACCTCTTTTCGCTTCGAGCACTTCAGACTTGCGAGACTTCTTTGACATGTGTGTATACAATATTATGGCTGAAAAAATGCGGGCCGAATTCCTTCACGCCTATATTGATTTGAGGACGTGGTCTCTCGATTGAGTGGAAACACGGGGACCAGTGGTCTGCCATAGAGAGCCAAAGACTTATGTCTCTCGGCAAATGATTGCTCTTGCATGTATCACTTGAATGATTTGCTGGGCTGGAAACTGGGTTTGTAAGTCTCGTACTACTAAGAAACAGGTTCGACTTACGGATAATCCTTAAAATGCGGCATTCTTTCTGAATTACCTCTCTCATTACGAACTGAACATGATCATACCAAAGAAATCTGCGTATCATCCAAGAGATGATAGTGCTCGGATTGAAAAGGGTTTAGTTCTTGATATCACGGCGATCTATGTTCAACTTTACCTACGAATGTGCGGATAAATTACAGTCATTGCCACTTAATCGGGGATACTAGGCGGCTGTATCCAAGCACCGCGATTCGACCTGCTCCGACTGCTCCGACTGTCGCAGTGCAAAGCCTTAGCGTATCACTTTATGAGTAAAACATTAGCACACAAGCAAAGGTTTCCAGAAGACACTCGGGGAGACGGCTACATAACTGGTTGTGTAAACTGTAAATCCCATCAAATCAGCCCAAAAGAACATAGGGTTATAAGCTCCACTTACCTTACATATAATCCTCCATTCTTGAAGAAGGCATGAATCATATGAGCGGTGATATGGAAAAGATCATGGTAGGATAGAAATCAATTGAAGACCTTGGAGAGCCTCGTATTTAACATGTTCTAATATCGAGAAAAACAGCGAAATCAGAAGTAATCTTAACAACGTATAAAAATCATTGCTATAAGGTGGCCGAAATGAGTGGAAGACAATCACATGTTAAGCCTGAATTTACCTTTTCGAGGGGTAAAGCCTGGAATAGGGCGCAGCCCGTAGCATCGCAATAATCCGTCTTTGCATATGCGAAATGTCCAATCACTTGGGCAACGGAAACAAGAGTAGATTGCAAATGACCCTCGGCTTTGAATAACTGTCCAGCAACAAAGGAGAACTCATGGGCTTGCTGAAAAACGTCAGGGTGGATCGTCTCTAGTTTGGCGGGTATATAAGGAAGGATCACAAAAAACGTTGTCTCGATGCCGTTCAACTGGTGTTGGAAAATTGAAGCAATTGATCCGGCATGCCATGCCGTTTCCTGGGACTTGTGGAACATGACATGGCTATCCGATTCAGATCGTTTTGCAATTTTGTAGATGACGTGCGACGAGGTTGTGTTGCAGAAATGGACGTGACGAGGAATTTCCTTTGTGGCCTGATTGTTCCATTCGTACCAATCACGAAGAAGGGCGAATGTATCGATAGGAAGCGGTTGAAGTTTACCGTCAGCAGGATTAGAGTCTTCATTATCTTGCCCAAAATCCTCGCTCATGAATGTGCCTCGAGTATCTCGATCGTAAGTCTTGTGGAAAGAAACAGCGATGGGATGGAGGTCGCTGGGCAACTGGGACGGGTCGAATAGCGGACGAAGGCGTTGCATGATACAGAAGCTGTTGAACATCGTTTTTTCCATTTGGTCTATTCCAAGCGCATCAGCGGTTAATTCAGATTAAGCGGATAAAGACGAACTTTCAATCGTATTGGTTTGAACTTGCTGCAAAAGATAATTGAATCTTTCGAAAGCAAAACAACGCCAGCCATGTGTTGGTCCGAATCTCCGGAGTTGATCACCAAAATGAAGAGCCATATGTTGATTAGGGACAAGCTCAGTTCCGGGATACAACTCAAGGAGCGTTCGAAGGTAGGCACGTATATGGGATTCATAAGCGATAATTGATTCTTCAGTCACCACGCGAAGCGATGCATACTTGACGGCCGAGACGAGATGCAGAAAGTTTGTGAGCATCAGACGTTCCCTGCTATCCTTTGGTTCGGAACCCCAGAGCCTAACTAATGTGACCACAAGGTTGATCGTACAAAACGAGCGCCATTGATCTGCGTGAAGTTTCCCCTGTTTCGTTGAACCGGGATTTTTGGGTCCTCTGGGAACCCATGAGGGAACGATGGTGCGGGCCATGTCCAGTTTGATATCGGCAATCTTTTCTTTTCCGAGTACACAAGTTTCTTTCTGGGGTTTTGCCGGGGGGCGCTAATGCCAGCTCAATCAGCTCAAGTAGGCAGCCTAGATATCTTAACGTACGTCCGATTTGACCGTATCTTTGCGTGGACCTGTTTTGGGCTAGAAGAGTTGTTGAATAGATCTGAACTATCGACAAAAACAACGTACCCAATCGCTCAATTCATTATCGAGATCCATGCCCCCAAAAATCTCGAACTCTTCGTTGAAAGAGAAGTCTTCATGAATATTGTGTCCCATGCTGATGGAATTGTTTGTATTGGTACGACCCCGCGTAATAGATGCCGAACCAGTTGACAAACGAGTGGAATAACGGCGCGGAGCGGATGTCGGAGCAGTCGAACGAGCAGCGTGTTGAACCGGCTTATCATTCTGATCAATGACTTGTTCGGCTTTGCGCTACAAAAGGAGGGGAGGTTAGAGGCTTTATTGACAGAAAGGAGGAGAGGCCTACCAAGCGTTGTATCTCATTGAGGATGTCCGCCTTAAGATTCTCCGACTTGATACTAGTATTTGGCGACTTGGTCGAAAGTATTTGATAGAGATGGGCTTTCGAAAGGCGCAAAAGCGTCGATTTGAATGCGGAGATCCAATGGTCTTGAATCTCCTCTGGGGTCAATGATTCGCCCTTCAATTTCTTCGAGATACTTGCTTTCGCAGTGCCCACAGTCGTAATCGACAACGCTTGTTCCGGTCTCGTGGACCAATTTGGTTGAGGAGGGATTGATGATGGTTCAGATACATTTGTAAGGGGAGGACTGACGTTTATTGGGAGAGGGGAAGTGCGATAAGCGCTACCAGACTCCCTGAGGCCGTGAGTGAGGGTTTGTTGTTGGGTAGACACGATTTGTTCCGTCGTCCTGTGCGAAATAAGATTGGTTGAAGTTTGAGGGAACTTGGGAAGATAGGGCGTTGAATCAAAGATGCTTGAAGTGATCGAGGGTAGATGAGAAACCGGGTCAGCATCAGTTGAAGTTGTCCCTTTCTTCTGAGCTCGCCACTGCGAAAGTTAGACCTTACAGGAAATAAGAGACAGGCTCGGACTTACTTCTCGAAGGCGCCCGACAAGAATATTTTTTGATCGGCCAGCAAATCGAAGACCCTTCTCGAAACAGAGATAAACGAGAGTGGCCTTCGGAAGAGCAACCAAAGGTTTCCACTCTTCGAGCTGAAGGTGATGACGACCACGATCAAGTTCGACATTTGAAGGCTTGTTGACTACGGCATTGTACGTGACACCAGGTCCATCAGCTGCCTTTTCTTGCATCCCCCAGACTTTCAAGACGTGATGGTGCAAGATACCGAGGTAAAAACAATGCATTGAATCTATGGTAGCGTATGAAGTTGGATCCCAGTAGGGCAAACGAAGCAATTCCGACCAGCGGACGCCTGATTGGTCGAAAATGGTTTCCTGTTCCTTCAGGGTTTGTGCGTCTTGCCATTGTTGAGCAAAGTCAAGATGAGATGACCAGTCCTGAGGGCTGAATAGATGTATATCGACGTTGTCCTTGTCTTCTAACGTGATGTTGCAGCAGGAACAAAAATGTTTGCAAGTGGCGCTGCCAAATCCGGCTGCCTTTCTACAGGCTGGAAGGTCCGCAACGAGAGGCACGACACCGACCCTACTCCTACGACCGAAAGGATACCGATGAGTGCGTTTGAGAAAAAGGCCTACATCCCATAATTTGCCAAGTACGTCAACCAATGGACGCAAGATATAATTGATTTGTGTCACCGAAGGTTCGTGAGGTCCGGGTATGACGCCGACCAGAAAGACATTTTCCGGTCGATGGCGAAGGCGAGGTGGAAGATTGAGACAAACCATATAGATTGCACTGCAAGATATTTGCTTCCCTCCCTGTTTGTTCGATAATGGATTAAAGCCATCCATGTTGATGCTGAAGAGTAAGCGACTTTCACTCTCCGGGCATTCAAGAAAAAATTCCCCGTCATGACCCCGAAACTCTCTGAAAGCCTTACCATCCCATATATCATGCATTGCATCAGGTGCGCGAGAAAGCACATTCCGATCAAGATGATTTTCGATGTCGGCGCGAGCATAAAAGCGTGCCAGCCAGTCATGGAAGTCTTGCATGACATACTCACGATGAGGCCTGGCCCTGTCATCAGCGTAAACCTCTGCTCCACAGACAGACTGGTCAGGGGCGGAGCGATTCGTACAATGCTGGGGGTAGGGCGTATCCATCTCATAAAGGGAGAAACAGTTAGGGCAGCAAGCAAAGACGACGGTTTTGGGTGACAGGTTCAATTGCTCTATGATTGTGCGAGCAGAAACAGGAATGGGGGGAAGACGCTTGGGAGAGGATATCTGGCTTTGCAGCGTGAGCGCCGAAAGAATATAATCTGAATCTTTATACGAGAGGCCGGATAGGTAGTGTGTGGAGACCACAGTCAAGTGTGTAAGGGCAACTGTCGAAGGGAGTGATTTAAATGGAGAATCCATGTAAATGCCTGAAAGGAGAATTAAAACTTGAGTCAAGTATCTGCGATGCACTTCTAAGCACTCACCAGGATCAGCAGTCAAGACTTCGCTTGCCATGAGCAGTTGACGTTTCCACTCTTGCCTCTTCCAATTGAGAAAAAATTGAGTCTCTGCTTGAATTCGAGCAGCACACGTTTCGATGCGCAACCGAACATCTTTGTTAGGCACATTGGAGAGAGTTGCGATACTTCGGTAGTGACGACCAAGCATTTCTTCATAGTCGATGGCGGTCCGGTTCTTATGGAAGTAAGGATCAAGCTGCAACACACGGGGCGACGGAAGGGCCTCGGAGGCGGTAGACGCAGAGGGCGGAGCGATAAAACGAAGTTCATGTTTTTGCAGAATCTGATAAAGTCGACTGATAGAATGTGTGGACAGCGAGCTTTCAATAGCGTCTAGCTGCTGCGAGGGAGTTTGGTGCTGAATGCTATGTTCTGTCATTGGACAGCGGTGAAGGCAAAAAAAAAAAAAGGAGTAGACACCTATATAGATATCAGATTCAGGCGACCATTCACCAGAATATCTCTCACCAGCATTGAAAGAACAAAATCTTGAATCTTGTCCGCGCTAACGGTCACTAAAGCCGTAACTGAAATCGTCTTTGTAATTTCGACCCTCGAAACAGCGACCAATGTGACAAACATATCAGTTGATCAGCAAAATGCAAGACGACAAGGGTGCTACGTACAGCTGACGGTGACAAATTGAAATTAAATGACTCCAATACAGGAGCAATGTTGAACAATGACCCGGTATCGGAAAAGGTCACAGGTCTTTTTTGGAGTAGACAAAAGTCTCATCTCCGTATTTGCAAATGGACCACGTCCGAACCAGGGAATTGGGAGAAGACCGCAGGTCTTTCTCCTCGGAGGCATCTTCGACAAAAGTCGCAAGGAACCACGAGAACTGGTAGAAGACCACAGGTCTTTCTCCTCGGAGGCGAAGACGACAAAAGTCTATCTCCATGTACACGGGACTGAAAAGTCTGCGGTACGCTACGATTGTCGGGAAAACAAGTGGTGGCCACATTCTGAACATGGAAAACATGACAGGGGATGGATGAGAACGCCAGGACCGGATCGATGGTAATCTCAGGAAGTATTTGTCAGCTGCACCATGAAACACGTCACCGTGCCTCATGAAAACGTGACAAGTCATGAAGTGTATGAAATTTCGATTCAATTGCTAGTACATATGTATGTATATACATTGACTATTCTAAATACTGAGAGGCATCTCAAGTTAGGGTTTAGGGTATAGGCACCGAGTCTTCTATATTCTGAATGAGCTGGCGTCGTTGATTGCGTATAGCCTGATTCACAGAGGCTTAGTTTCCTGAGTTGTAAAGCCTGCTCAGAAACCACTCTCACCTGTATCTGCTCGATGAAAGACAGAAATCGACAAGTTAAGCTTATGCAATCGCCGAGACGCTGTTCGAGCTGTGAATCGAGCTGGGGGAGGGTAATACGTGGTCGGCTGCAATTGATCCAGTGTAAACACGCACCCCCTTAGAATGTAGGATGTCCGCAAAAAAGTGGGAAATGAAATAATCCCCAGCCTCTTCATCAAATAGTTTGCATACACTAGATTCCACAAGCTCGATCTGTTGCTGGCGAAAATCCTAGTACAACAACTTATTGAGTTCTCCGTTGAAAATGAGAGAGAGAAAGGAGGCCTGCCTGCATGTCATTCAAGGTCTTCAATAATTCATGGGTGGCGTCAGTCGTGGAATCAAGAGAGATCCTAGATGCTAAGTCTAACTGGAGATGGAATGAGTTAGTATTGCGTCAAAGTTTAAAGTACACACCTCTTTTAGCGCCTCGAGGTCACGAAGTATTGACCAAGGTTCCAAATCATTGTAGTCAACTTCCGAAACGTCTGAGGACAGCTCCTCGTCATCCTCTCCATCGGAAGCAGGCTCAGAGAACTTGCTTTCACTAGAATCATTATCTGAGTTGTCCGACAGCTCTGAATGGTTGACTTGTTCAACATCGAGCGTTTGAGGAAAGTTGGGGATGGGCTCAATGGTTTCGTCCATACCAAAGAAAGCGAATCATGAACAATCAATTAATATATATCAATTAATATATAATTGCGGATGAATAAACAGGCCTAAACCCCATTTGGATCAAAGGCGGCAAAAAAGAAATATCAAAATATCAAAAATATAATGTATCCAGGCGTACCTGAGAATACACTGTTGCAATTACAATACGAAGGTTTGTCCAATGAAATCAAGTCGCGGGGAATGAATGAGGTACAGAGGGTGCGCGGCCAAAATGATCGAAAAAGGACTGACAATAGAAACGAAATGCTACACGCTCGACCTCCAACCAAAGATTCTCGTTATCCACGCTCTTCTCCGAAGCCAAATTTAGACCAATGGCACCGGGCCAATCCAAGAGGACAGAGTGGAATGCCTCCACAAAAACGCGGCGATCCTTCCAATGAGGTGACGCAAGGTTGGCAGTGTTTTCAGGAAGATCCATCATGAGGATAGTTTCTTGGCAGAATACAGTATGGAGTTTTCTTTCGCGGAGGGAAGCGCCCTCTGTCATAGCCCATGACTCACTCAATAGGCATTTGTCCAGGGTGAATAGCTCCAAACGAAAGTTGTGCTCTTGAATGTCCCATATCACTAACCGGCGATCAAGGGGTGCGAGATCAATGCGGTCCCGCGTCCATACTGTATGATTATTCCATTTCACGAAATGTAAGGCTTGTTTTCCCGGAATGCTGACATTGAAGATCTTCTCAGCAACGGCTTTCGATTTAGCGTTGCGGCGACTTGAACGAGCGGGTTTATGGTCGGGTGGTAACTCTTTAGGCATCTTATTCCGGGTATCAGGCTGTACGAGTTCTAGATCTAGGGAAATATCGTGAAGGAAGGAGCGCCATTGTTGAGGGTTGGGCAGAGGCAAGTCTCGCGGGTTTACTTCATTTAGAGTGGCCATCCAAGATGCACGAATAGTTAACCAAGCAATAACCAGACCAACCGCCTTGTCGTTGTTATCATCAAGAAAAATGTGGCTGTCGGGAAATGCGAAACCTTTAAAGAGGGCAGCTCCAGGATGATTTGATAATCGCGATGTGTCGATCTTAACACGGAGGAGGGCATGCGCCCAAGGATCAATGGTGGAAGATGAATATGGGGATAACAGAGGCCTGAAGCGCTTTTCATTGACAGTTGTCCTCTTTGTGACTGATTTTTCGTGACCTGGTGGTCTTAGGTCTGCAGGAGAAAAGTTGAAAAGAGACTACGATTAACGTTGTCATGCATTCACTCACAGGGCTTTCCACCGTGTTTTCTGCCGACGTTGGTAAGGCGCGATGGCCCAGGTGATTGTGGTGGACTGTCAAGGGCTTGAGTTGTCGCAATAGTTGTGAGATTTACTTGGCCTGGTTTCCATTTTTGAATAGCATTGTACATTTTGTGAGTAAGGGGCCCTTGGTAGAAGATGGGGCCACCAGGCCACCGCTTCGTGACAATATGCCTACCGGGCTTTTCAACTTCATACTGCCCAACGACGTTGATGTCATCAGGTATCAGCTGAGGGGGGCGGACAAGCCAGACAGGGACACCCTTTTCTTGCATCTCGAAGGCGACCGTTGTTCTATCGGTCACGGTACCGATGATGGTACCATCCACAAGAGGGACCTCTTCGACAGCGGAAGACTTGAAGACATCCCATTTCTGAATTTTGTCGAGCATTGCGCGGGTTTCTAGACAGTACCTCTGGGCAGCAGCAACGAGAATGATGACGTCGAGATATTTGTGCGGCGTAAAACACAAAGCGCTTGTGGTGAAACGCATTTGGGCGGCAAGAGATTGGAGTCGTTGGAAGTCCTCCCCTGTAGAACATACGCAGTTGTTTACTTCTTGCATGAGCTTTTGCCGAATATCGTACAATTTTTGAGCGAATTTTGAGGCCAATCGACCGGTCTTTCCATCATCCCGGCCTTCTTCAGGAAGAAAATGCTGCTCGGTAAAGGTCCACCATGCGAAGTTCATGGGGTGTTCGGCGAGTGAATCCGGATCTGGCTTTCGAAGAATGTAGGGCAGATGATCGTTCGCGTCGAAATACCATTGCGGCCATTGACACCAATCGCTGGCACCCCATCGACCATCCTCACACATAGCAATTACTTGATTTCCTAAGTCAACCAGAGGAAGATAGTCCGCGTTGGGCGTAGTAATGACCAAGCGTTCGGCCAATGGCGATGGGGTTTGTCCTGTTGCTGATATATATGTGCTGTCCAGTTCGCCAATGAGTTTCGCATCCGTGGCACGTAACTGGCCTGTCCAAAGGGCTTGAAAAGGTTCGAAAATGATACACAGGTTAACACGCACTATCATTGGGCCGTTTATAAGGTCGAAAAACTGTGCCTCCCATCAAATCTTTCGGGCGTCCATACTTTGTCGTAGCCATGGCCATTGGTCGGTCGGTCTTCAGAGGATCAAGGACTAATGTCTGTTGATCACTTGTAAGAAGGGACGAATCGTCTGCTTCTAGGAACTAAAGAGACTAAAGTCTTCTTTGAGTGGCCGCGAGTGGTTGGGATCAGTTTGGATCACTTCGTGCTTCAGCGATGGCAGATTTATATGGCGATGCGCGAAGGCCGAACGCGTTGTTGATGGTTTGTGTTCAATTTAATAAATCAGTCGCGCGTAAATAAATCCGAGTATAAATAATAGTAAATATCAGGAGTAAATATCAGGTCCACTTGAGACCCATTGAATTAATGACTGATTTGCCGGCCTACTCAATCGAATATCAATAACTCTAGTCGGTAACAAGTGACGCCAAATGCCAAAGTCAATCCGCTCAAGATCACAATCAATAGATATGGAGACACAGAAAAGCTGGCGTCGCGAAGAGCCGGACCTGGAACGCAACACTATTACATGAGTCTCAGAATTAAAACTAAGTAATAGACTTGCCTTCAGCCGCCCACACACCAATGGAATTAAATTCAGATACCATAGCGACTAGGCGTTGACTTCTATCGTCAACTTCCCGCTTTCTGTACTTTGAAATTTGTTAGTTAGGGTCAGATTAGTCAATGAATTGTTATACCGCAAGGTGCGTGATCGAAGCATTCTTGAACTTGCCATTCTCAACGTCGATCATGGTATAACATTGTTCAGCAATGTGCCATAAAGCTGCACGACCTTCCAAGGCACATAGCACGAAGCTGCCGCCATGGAGCCACATCACAGGTAGGTTTTTGGGAATCGAAAATTCGTTTTCCAGGCAGCTCGTGTTTCTTCCATTATCGACTGAGTAGATCCGAATGCCCTTCTCTGACCTGAGGGCAAAAGAGTGCCCGTCAGTTGATAATTGCCCTTGGGAACTAGTCCAAATGACAAATGTTAATGAAATGGAAACGTTAAAGGACGGACTTACACTGGCATTGATAAGTGGTGAACATCTTGGCACAATTCTGACATTATCTTCCATGTACTATAGAGCAGTCAGCACGTAAACCCCGATCTGGTGAAATCCTACATTATTCCCTGATTCAGATAGGATACAACAAGGAAACCAAAACTGGAGCTACACCACGCGATACTTGTCACACGAACCGGGGCAAAATCCGCTTCATGTTTAGGGCTCTTAAGAAGCGAGTAGAAATTCCAAAGTCGCTGAGAATAATCTGATAACAAGGTAATGGCACAACGTAGAGGACTACAGAGATTCTTCACTTGCCTGGTGCTCCCCAATACGAAGAGGAATTTGATTTCCATATTGTCACCTCGTCTTCGCCACCGAGAGCCATGTAGCCTGTTTGTCGGTGAACTGCGATGTATTCAATAGGCTTTTGTGAAGCACAGAAGCACGTTGTCACAAATTCCTTAACCAGATTAAACCTCTTTTGTTCATTATATTCAAATCGCTACTCACTTTCTCCGAAACTATCACTGTGGTCAGGACGCCGTTCTCGGAGCCGAAATATAACTGGTCAAGACCCTCCCAGGCCAACGATAGAACGCGAGAGGGAGACTGTTGTACGAATTGAATAGACCACGATGTCGTTGACCATACAACAACTTCGTCATCTATTCCGGCCGCTAAAAAATTGCCGTCGGGTGAGAACATGACACAACGGACGCGGCAGGCCTCGTCGACGAGGTCAAGACGTCTTGCAGGTCGGTACTCCAACATGACAGGTATTGCAGGCTAGGTGAATGATCAGGATCCTTTCCGAGGCAGACATTGAAAAGGACTGAGAAAGGCTTATTATATTGATTCCTTTTAACCCCTGAGCGAAACACACGGAGAAGGCCAATAGGTTCCGAGGGGGGAAAGAGACCTGGGGATGCTGGTGGGGATCAATGTCTCCCTTTGCAACATCGATTGCAAATCTGATGTGCAATGCATGGAACAGCAGCGAACCGCCACCAACGACGACATGTCTGCTGGTGATATGTTCTATCGAATATATATCTCGTTGATCGATTTGATACATGCAAGTGAGAGGCAACAACTCACGTGACCAGTCGCGTTGTGATGCAGCTTTGTACTCGCTTCCTTTCTCTATCTTTCCTACGCTATAGCGGGCTCCTGCTATAGCTACTTCCAACTCGTGCATCAGTCTGGCCTACGACTGCTCCCCGCGGTCCCAGTAAGACGATGCATACGTGCGTCTATCTTTCGTCCAAGGCAAGTTACAATCGTACTGCTGTTATCCTGATGTTTCCCTGATCGTTTTCTGTCTTCTCATTCATCAGCAAATCACCCAGCCTACTGACTCTCGTGACGTGCGCAAGAACGATTACCGTCGCGTTTTCGGCCCTCCCACGACAGACCTCTGGTCCTCGTGTTTCTGCTCAATCGTGAGACCGTAGTGTCCTGTGAGCATGTATCTCTGAATGACATGGGTCTTCAGAGTTCACTCAAATCCGCCTATCGACTATCGACTATCGACTCTCGCGATACGCGCAAGATTGATCACCATCGCGTTTTCGGGCCCCCCACGATAGACCTCTGGGCCTCGTGTTTCTGCTCAATCGTGAGACCGTAGCGTCCTGTGAGCATGTATCTCTGAATGACATGGGTCTTCGGAGTTCACTCAAATCCGCCTATCGACTATCGACTCTCGCGACACGCGCAAGATTGATCACCATCGCGTTTTCGGGCCCCCTCGTGTTTCTGCTCAATCGTGAGACCGTAGTGTCCTGTGAGCAATGTGTCTCTGAGTGACATGGATCTTCAGAGTTCACCCAAATCCACCTACCGACTCTCGCGACACGCGCAAGATCGATTTCCGGTATGTTTTGAGCCCCTTTTTTGTGACTGTTGGCGTTCACCACGTGCTATCAGTCAGGTGGAGACCAAAATGGAACGTTTATATTGTAAGTCTGTTGTTGCCTTACTATGGGTATATATATATATATATATGAAAGCGGCCCACATTCCTGCATTGCTTCCTCAGCCATGCTTCGCCGTCGTAATCTCAACCGCGAAGACCCTGTCTCGAGGAGTACCTTCATCCCTAGAACTAAGATACATGATGGAGACCCGACATCTCCGTCTCAGCAGAGCGTATGGCTTTCAAGTGTTCTCCGTATGATCGTCATTAATTCCATTATGCAGTTTTTCCGGAATGGACTTGTTTCATTGGCTATTTGCCTTGCCCTGGTTATTATCTTGCGCGACTGCATGGTTTCTGCCTGCGGCCTGTATTCATTCCATCGGCCGTCTTCTTCAACCCCGCCTATCTGCTCCTATCTCTTTCACCTTTCCATTGGTCCGCAATTAAACGAGTTGAAATACCGCATTCCCATGATTGAGAGTCGACTTTCATACCTGGAACGTAACATCTCGTATGGGACCATCATCCCGTCGACCAATTATGCCAGCGCTGCCAATGGCGCCCAGGTTGTCCTTCAATTGACCACCCCCCCTCGCATTCGAGGGTGGAGGGCAGCTATCCGCAAACGCCTCACACGCTCCCCCCGCTCTTCCGGAATGAAATCACCTAATTCGGTTCTCAGTGAGGGTTTTGGTGCCGGTGACTGTTGGGAATTCACTGGTTCCCGTGGTCATTTGGGTATATCTCTTTCACAAACTACTCCGATATCAGCTTTCAGCCTCGACTACCCCCGTCCAGATTCGGCTCTCGCGACTTCCGTTGGCAAATCCCCCAGATCCGTTGTTTTGTGGGCGTTGCTGCCCTCTGACAAACTGTCGCAGGAGCTTTCCCGGCCCGTTTCGCACTTCCTTCATGCAGCATCTCTTCCTCCAAACGCGCATGCCACGGATCGTTTCATCGCCTTGTTCAATGGTACATTCAATCCTACACTATTACCCACACGCCAGTATTTTCCTCTCACCTTGCCGACTGGTGCCACGACACAAACAGTCGTCATGGAGGTGCTTAGTAATTGGGGGTCATCTTCGACCTGTGTATACTACGTCGGGGTTCACTAACTGGTTCTGGTAGTAACGTTTAACCTATATCATCGATAAGCGCATCCAAAACCATATTCAGAATTCATCTTGGATACTTGAATCTTTCCGTCTTTCTCATGGTAAGTTATGTGAAGGCAGCAACATTTATATTTGTGAATGTTAAATGCATTCATCTTCAATAGGTTTCAAGGGAAAACCGCCACGCGAAACCAGTAAGAATATAAAGGAATGTGATTAGGGATATGTTTCGAAAATCAAAGAAGGCTGTGGATAAAGAATGTGTGGATAAAGATGGAGTGGATCAACTATGGAGGTATTCTACTTCGAATTCAGAGCAAGGAAGGCACATGGTTGTCATAAAGCTGATCAAACGTGAGTGTATGGATCATTCGTCAAGTGACGTTGCTTACTGCCTGACAAGGTGAATGATTACGGCCTTTTCTGCATGCCCAGCTCGTATGTTCACTATATCACGGCCCCCGTTGGAGTGGACTGCTCGTCGCATGACCAGAACATCACCCCTCCAGTCTCGGTTGCCGGAGACACTTTCGTTGATGGTGAGGTGGTTAGACAGCCGAAAAGCAAGGATGAATCTGTCGTCCATAATCGGGAACCGAACTTTAGCAGGCATACTGTGGACCTTGAGGTTGCGGTTCTCAGATGCGAGGATGCCTCCCAGTGAAGGGGAACACCTCCCTTGGTATGAGCGGCAATGGATTTCAACACCTATCACGGCTTTCTCCTTAGCGGAGAAGAGGTAACCTTGGTGGTAGTGATAGTCCTTGGACTCCTATGCTCAGGTCAGTTTTTCCATTTGATATACGAAACTGTGAATTAACCTGTAATCCAGGAAGCTCTGCTTCTCGTGAAAAATAATTTGGCATTATAGCTATGACGGCAACCAGTCGCTACATCTTATATCGCGCTGCACTCCTGGTAATGACCCTATGACCCCAATTGACGTTACTTAGGAGCTCACAACAATACAGGGAGCACGCAATCGCCGGTTGTCTAGGCGCGGACCCACGCCATTTGTTATTGTGACCTTCAGATAGGTCATACCCTGTTTTTTTATTTTATTTTTATTATTTTGAATTTGATTGAAGCCAGTCGATCGTTTCTTGCTTGGTCCCTCTCACTTGATCCAGGCCATGTGACTAAGAAAATTCCAATCCGAATTGTCAGGGGGGCCTGCAAACTATCGTTCATTAAAGCCTTTCCCCCGTCCCCTTGTCTCAATCTCTGCGTTTTGACAATGACTTTGGAGATTGGAGTTCCTTTTGTGCGCGACGGCGAATTGGCGTTCATCAAATCACCACGATCCTCAAAGAGAGTGACAATCTTACCGCATCCTTCACCCACTTCGGGAGGCAAAGTGCGTGTGTTCCCTCAATAGTCGGAGATGAGTCTAACATGATGCAGAACGTTTTCAGATATAGTCAACAAATTCTATCCAGCAGGGGATCCTTCGAAGAGACCGGTGAAGATACACGACAAGACCAACCCTGGACCTCTCCAGACCCCAGTCTTTCGAGTCTCGATCCCCTCACAAGCTCAGATGAGGAGAGTGGTGCAGACGAGGACGATGTCGAAGTTGCAGCAAGGAACAATGTGCGTTACTATCTGTTCTCATACAACAATGAATGACGTTTGTTAACAGATGCCATATTCCTGGCCCCGCTGGTCAAAGACCTATGGAAAGGATCGATGCCGCTGGTATCTGCAGACTGGCCGTACCATGATTGAAGCTCCTCCCAAAGTGCCCTCCAAACTCAAACTGGACAAGTATACGATCTTTGTACATGAGTCGGGGTTTCGACGCCAGATGTGGGTCAATGAAGGCAGTCAGGAGGTGCGATGGGTCGCTGCTGATGAAGGCTACGAGCGTACCATGGGAAATGAAAGGTATCAGCTCAAATACGGTGGCAAGCAAATCCGCTGGGTGTTGAAGGACACCTACGCGAGGCGCAGATCTATAGATCCCGTTTTTGATTCTCGGGGGTATGCATAATATTGCATAATATATCATATGTTACCCCGCTGAGCGTTGAAGGATACTTAAGAGTGACGCAGATCTGTAGATCCCGTTTGCGATTCTCGGGGTTACTATATGAGATTGAGACACAAAGGCACCGATACGTTCCTCCAATCGTCGTTGTACCCTTCTTCAACGCGGACGACCATGTCAGAGGAAGTGTCATACGATTGTGACATGTCGGGTGAAGAGGAGCCTTCAGGTGAGTATCATTTAAATTCAAGGGGCACTAATGTACGACATGTGCAGACCAAACCCATTCGAATAAGTCAGAATCATGGAAGGAAAGCCTCCCGGACATAGATTACCACAAATTTGGTGCACAATCAACTAGCTCGGCTGATATTTGCCAGGTGAGCTGCTATATTTCTACCTGCGATGACGCCTGAAAGTGTTAGGTTGTTGACGAAGCCCTCTGTCCGTTGAGAAAGCGGATTGAAATGTTGGAATCTGCTTATTCACGACCTGGTTTCGGTAACCTGGAACCAGTACTCGCACACGAAATCACTGAACTTCGAAGGGTTTTGGAGCCTAGAGCTGGGTTACAGGACGTTGGGAGAGAGGTAAGTCTTATCCAGAGGACCACACAACCATCTCACAACTGTACTAGAACATGGAACGTGATATCTCGGTGATTTTTTCCCGTCTAGATAACCTCGAGAGGCAACAAAAACAAGATGCCAAGTCGGTGTTACGCGACTTAAACCAAGTCGAAACAGAACTCGAGAAGCTCAAGGACAACACTTTCTTTGAGCAAAAGTGCATGCAAGCCGCTCTTAGGCATCGTAAACAAGATCTAGTACGTTCCCTTCCTATCTGTGTCCTCATTTTGTTCAACGTTCCATCTAGGATAAGCAGGCGCTTGAGATGCATGGTCTGCAATGCCTCGTTTCCCAACATGTCCAACGGTTTGAGGATTGGACGAATAAATGTGGTGAGGTTACGAACGCACTCGACAAGCATTCGGCACTACTGTTTGACAAAGCTCGTGGGGCGGAGTCCGGCCTTGATCAACTCAACATCGATGTTTTATCTATGAAATCCGAAATCTCGAAGACTGAGATGTCTATCCAAGGTCTCAGAGAGCTCATTGATTCCAGCAATCACTGCTTTCAATCACTCTACGAAAGTCTTTGTGACAGTTTCAACCAAGTTAATGGAACTTCGACCTGGACGTCTATGCGGATGCAAGATGAATGCATCGCGAAACATTGGGAGTTTGAAAAGGAACTCAAGGGGCTTCAATCAGAGATTTCTACTCTCGTTAGAAACTCCATTTCACAGCTAAGCCAAAGAACTTTAGAAGGTTGTTTCCTTATCTCACGAATAGGACCTGGCTGACCATATCGGCAGAAGAGTTAACTGAAGCGGCATTCGCGGCAGAAGGCGGGTCAGACGGAGAAACTCTACTTTTTCATGAATGGGCTTGCAGTGAGTGTGAATGTTAAACCATTATATCAGTTGGAAATGACGACCAGTCAGGGTCATTAGACCCCCCTCGTGATTCAAGGGAAGTGGTGCGAGCTGAAAGGGGAATTTTGGATTTTATGGTGGGAATTTTCCGCTATTGGAGGATATTCACCCTCGTTGCAATCCCTCTACTCCTTTCCCTCCTTTGGCTAGAGATTACGGACCTTGATCACGAGTGACGAATCTAGGACCATGCATGCATAGTGACCATAAACACAGGAGCACGTTCCAAATATAACGCACATTAATGCATTTGGGAAAGCAAGTGTTTTCTCAAAAGGAAACCCAGGAATGTAAGGAATTTCACCAGGATGCTTGGTCGACGCAGGCTAGTAAGCTAAGGTAATAAAATTTTGATCAGTCAACCCTATAAATAACCTGACCTCGAATTTTCGTTATCTAGTTATCCCTTCACTACTCTTTCACTTCATCGCTCTTTTACTCCCGTTACTTTTGCCTTCAGGTAAGGTAAGATAACTCTGCTCTTTCGTTATCCACGCTCTTTTAGCACCGTATCAAGGTAAGGTTCATATTGTAATGACTTTTGACGGTCCACTAATAACTTCCCAAAGATTCCTTGAATGTCCTCAAAAGGCAGTCATGCGCCTCGTCCCTTGCAATTGGACAGTGATCCATATCTCGTGGCGGCGGAAGTTCATAGGAGGGAACGATCAACTTTATATGCGTTCCTTCGCGGACAAAGCCCCACTGGAAAAGGAAAATCCAAAACCAAATCCTCAGCCCATCACCAAGCCCACAGAGGCACGACTATCAGCCAGACTGGGAGCGAAGTCGCCCTAAGGTGCAGTTGCAGCGCATAAACAGCCCGTTTATTAATTTGAATTCCCAGACAATCCCGTCATTCCGAGGTTCGCAGTAATGATTCTTTCGATCTGTTGTTAGATACGGATTCAATAATGAGCGATGCTCCTGTAATCCACAGGTACACCATTCAAACTCTTGGGTTTTAGCTAGCTGACATCAGCGTTTAGCACCGGGAAATTCTCTATTACTAGAGATGATTTCGACGCTGTGGATGAAGACATGCCTTTGGTAGAGCTGGGCCATCTTATGGACGAAGCAATGCCCTTGTTCGAAGTTGAACCTATTCCTCAGATGGAAGTTGAGGAGGTTCGGCCACCAATGGAAGAGAGCAACCCGCCCATGGAAGTTGAGGAACTCAAGCCCATGGTAGGGAATGTAAGGTGTGAACCATTCGCAATCTATGTCCGTCCAGGTTCCAATCTCTTCCCCCAAGTATCTTGCCGCTTTGGGCTTCGCCTCAGGGAAAGAATCAAAAGATGAGTATAGATGTGAATCCTGGCGATTCACAGAGCAGGCAGCCACCAAGGTACGTATCCTACGTGAATAGTTTCAAGTAGACACTAAAAGACCTTTAGCCACCACATCTTTAGCCACTGCACGCCAACAAATCTGAACCATCCTCCGCCCCGATCAGGAACTTCTGAAAGAAGACGATCACCCCCCTCCAACAGCGAGCCTGAAGAACGGAGTGCGAGTTCCAAAAGAAGGCGATCATCCCTCTCCGACAACGAGACCGAAGAACAGAGTGCGAGCACCAAAAGAAGACGCTCCCAGGCTGAAGAACGGAGAGTGAGTACCAAAAGAAGGCTATCATCCCTCTCCGGCAACGAGACCGAAGAACAGAGTGCGAGCACTTTCTCTGACAGCGCGGCTGAAGAACAAAGTGTTCTACAGTCGCTCGTGGATACTACACCTAATAAGCGAGCCCGTGTGGGCCGCCACAATCTGACCATAACCTACGTAGACGGTAATGGTATGTCATCAGCCATCACCTAGAGACACATCTGCCTAACCAAGTCCACGCCCAAAGGAACCAATCCAACTCCAGGCGAGCCCCGACTTCCTAATGGACCTATTGGACCTGCGGCGTTGACTAATTCCCGTATGTCTGCACTTACCATATATTGGCGAGGCAATCGTTGACCCTTGGCAGGGATGAATACTGGGTCTGAGCATCAATCGGAAGGAGGTAGGTTCTATAACGTATCGACTCAACAGTGACGCTTACGGTCTCTCATACCAGAAGCGTTGAAATCTCAAGCCGGCGCCTCTGCTTTATCTGAACACAATAAGCTCTGGCCGTCTCAAGGTTCTAACCTACCTATGCTCCCCCTTCATCAGGCACCTCGACTTAACACAAGCCACTTAAACGTCGTAGATACCTCAAATCATTCGAACCATCCTCACGGTCATGTCACGCCTGGTACTCCAAGTGTTCCAGAGCGTCAAGCTTATCCAACGGCGGTTAACGACATCAACCTCCCCCGGCTGTACGATTGGCTGGCCTCAGGTGTCAGACTCGGCATTTTGTCGGGCCAGAACCCTGCCATTCCTGGCAACTCCAACCAGAATGCCGCAGATTCCGGTAATTTGGGATGGCATAATCCTGTCACTCTTGGTGACTTTCATCACGTTGGTTCCCAAGTCGTTTTACTGTTCAAAAATGCTGATTTATTCATAAGGATTGGCTTCATTCTCAAGGTGTCAATTTTCCATCCGGAGGAGGGGTGGAAGTCCCGTCTGTTGATCCTATATATGATGATGGAGATGCCGATGATGAAAGAGACTTACCGAATTACCATGGAAATGGAAAATATCCGAACCATAACCCCAAGAACTGTGCACAAGAGTACAGTCTTTTCAAGGTATGTGGTCTTTGATAATTTACAACAGTTCTTATGTGCTTTCCTCAGAAACGCGTACGTGATGCCTTAAGGTCTCTTCTTGGTTATCGAAAGGGCACAACGAAACTTGTCTCAGCAAGTCGAGATGAATGTGAAACATTCGCCAGAACTGGAAGATTTCGTGACGGTCCATCACTGGATCAGTTTCGCTTGGATTTCGTTTCGAACCTCAAATCTCCTTGGAATAGGCGCGCAGCGGATATCTTCATGGAACACTGGGCGGATACAGAAGGTGATGACTTTGAGGCCAAACGGGCTGTAGAAGACTCCTTCTGGGTGACTTTCAAGACTTTGAAACGTATTTATGCTCAAGAACGTACTCCGTCGCCGAATATCATAGCTCGAGAACTCAAGAGGAAGGCTACGAACGCCAATGGTCGAAGATATAATGTCTGTGGACTCACTTGTTGACTGATAACTGCTACTAACTTGTACTAGCGACGACAGCGACGCGCAAACGCATGCTATTACTATGAAGATCTGTCGCCGGAATTGGCGAAGTACGCAGAGCTCTGGAAGCGTTTGTCACCGGATGCCTGCAGTGGGGATGAAGAAATAGCTTTGCCCTCCGGCGAGACTGCTCATGTGATCATAGAGCCAGTATGGCGCAGCAAACGTGTCCGAAAATGGTTTAGGGTATTTGACGCTTTACATATGGTTCGTCGCTTCGAGGGTGGGATCCCGAAGCAAGGGAATTGGCCAACCATTAGGACGCAGATCAATCCCCCCCGAGTGGATGAAACTTCCAGGGCCGTCAAGCAGCTACCGCGTAATTTCTACGATGACCAGTGGTATAATAATCTGAATGATTTGGAGAGGAGCCACATTGATGCCCAGCCAGAGGTTTCTCTCGCTTTCAATCCAGAGCTAATGAAGTAAGATTGGCTCTCATGCTGGCATCTGTTTGCTAACGAGCTCTGTATCATTCAGGACGGTCAAGCAATATAGCGGCCTGACTTGCCGCTCTGACAGGCCGTTGGCCGCTGACCTGGTCGACCTTGATATGTAGGAAAATTGGAAAAGCATTTGTTATCTTCAAATTGGCCTCAACGTCACATTTATATTGTTCTATACCCTTCCATACCTACTGAGTATTCAACTCCTCGAGACTCCCTAGCCTACATCTATAATCCATCAAAATATATATGCCTGATTGATGCTCTCTTAACCCTTAACCCTTAACCGTAGATACTTAGTAAGCGTGTGATTGGTCACGTTACCAGAGTTTGATTGCTGCTCAACTAATTGACTCCGTTGACAAAGCACCGCGACCATGGTCCCTAGGCTTCTCCTGCGTCTCTCATATAAAGCATTTTGCATAGTAGACACCAGTCCCTATGCACTGCGGAGGCAGACTTGTGTCATCTCCGTGGATTATGGCGAGTGATCGTATAGCAGACTTGAGTCGCTATGCTCCATGGTTTCCGTCTCGGAAGAACAGGCCTCTGCCGAGTAGGCTTCTCCTGCGTCCCTCATATCAAGCATCTTGCATAGTAGACACCAGTCCCTATGCACTGCGGAGGCAGACATGTGTCATCTCCGGGGGTTATGACGAGTCATCACATAGCAGACTTGAGTCGCTATGCTCCATGGTTTCCATCTCAGAAGAATAGGCCTCTGCCTTCGTTTTCTTGGGAGTACTAGCTGGTTGCACTCACCAAACGGTGATTATGAAGGTGGAAGGGGGTGATTTGTGAGTATCTTATCTGGTGCCTTGTACGGAGCCCATCCGCGTTAAGGATTGGACTATTTCGGACTGATTCGATGGTCGCAGGAATTTCCAAGGGTCTCCTTTTAAAAGTTTGGTGCGTTTATATATGTAGAGTTATAATGTGCGCGCTTATTAACTCGAAATCCAAGAATTCAGGAATGCTCAATTGACTCTAGGAGTCTTTTATCTGGCGCGTCCAATTTATCGGTAAACGAACTTGCTCCTATCAAAATCAGAATTCAACCAGAATTCTTCCAGTATGTTCTTTGCGCTATAAATTTTCCACCTTGGATAGTCATTTTACCCTACACAAGTACCAAATAGCTTCTCAATCTGAGCAACACGTCTTTTTGATGTCACCTGGACCCTTTGGTATGATGTTGAGCTTATCTACAAGTCCTGTATCCAAACATATCCTATTTCTTCTAGCCGACATTGAAGAGTTCCGTTTCAATTCCAGTGGAGGTTTTCCTTACACAACTTGTCCCATGTCGTAGAGCTGCCAGTAAGTATAAGCGCTGATCAAAACCTTACTCATTTATCACTAGAAAAGTACTATCACACTGAAACATATTCCAGTAGCCTTGCATATGCTGCGTCTGATTTACAGCTCTTGAACGAGTGAGTTTTGTCAGGAGCTTCATTGGCATGCGAGCTTATCTTTCCTCAGAATCCAAGGCCTATTCCCTCTGGTCTTCGTTTCTCCGCTCAATCGAGGGACCGTGTTGTCTGATCAATAGATGACTAGACTTCGAGTACTCTCTGAACTTACTGCTTCTCTTAGGCCGCTCTTGCTGCTGAAAATCCCCATGTTCCAGCAATCCCGAATGTTCAGGATTACAAAGTTAAATAGAGCCGGAATGTGGTCAGGTCGGGAAATTACGGCTGGATTGTTTCGCGGTACTACTATGTGCTGCGATTGGTAAGATATCACATCACGTTCATTTGGGACTGGATAAACGGTTAATTGGCTTGTACGTAGGAAATCCGGAATTTCGAGCTTCAAAGAATCCAGAAATTCCGGGATTCTGAATGTCAAGAATTAGGAATTCCGGGAATACTGAAATACTGAAAGCTTAACCCAGGAACATCAGCAAAACCTGGAATTACGGAAATACCAAATCCACAAATCCGACCATCAAACATTTCAACAATTTCCAGCACGTAGAATTGGTGAACTCAGGCCTGAGGCTGGGGCTGTGAGGAGCTCATATGAATCCACGCGCCTTGTCATGGGCGCTGATCCAGAAATCCTCCATCTGGTTGGCATCGCGAAAGTCGAAGGTTTTCACGAGATTAACGAAGCTTTCGCCAGCCAGTCCGTCTTTTCCCATCCACCGCCTTTCCTCAGGTAAGCGATTTGGACTGTCAATTGACTGCTTGTCTTAGGCCACTCTTACTGCCGGGAATTCATATCTCCCCGCAATCCAGAATGTTCGGGATTATAAAGCCGTATAGAGTTGGAATGTGGTTGGGTTGGGAAATTTACGGATGAGTTGTTTTAACGGTGCTATGGTGTGGGCGGTGTTCCTAGTGCTGTGAACGGTGAAAATTCATGTTCATTTGAGACTAGGAAAAACGGCTAACGGGCTTGTGCGTAGGAATTTCGGAATATCAAATTTCAAAGAATTCAGAAATTCCGGAGTTATGAAATATTGAGTGCTTAATTCAGGAACATCATTCACCAGCATCCCCGGTCAATAAAGTTTCTGTCCACTGTCAACGACGGAATTGGGGTTTGTTTTAATCATAATCCGCTCATTTCTGACTTTCAAGGTTGGTTTTCTTCTGGCTTTTAGTAAGTCTCATCATCTAGAATGTATCGTCGGCCTAGCTAAATAATTATCGTAGGTTGTATGGTATTAGTCGATGAGACGAAATGCTTCGAAGCTACGCGCTCAAGCTATAACACACGACTAAATCACATACAAACGACATCTTATGGCTGCGTGTCCGAACGTTAGCATGGCCAGATATAAACAATGACCCATCTATCTACTCTTAAGGCGACATCCCTGACCGCGCTGAATTTTTTACGCAGAGCCTAAACGTGTTGGCATTTGAATGGGCCATACGTGTAGGCACTTCAGAATCATTGATGTTAGTGGAAAGGTTAGCAGAGGCAAAGAGATAATAGAGTTGGCAGAATGGCTGGCAGACGGAGAGAGGTGAACGCATCCCCACAGCATGCGATCTTTGCCATGCAAGATTCCTTAATGGCTTGCGGTGGACGGTGGGGACGCCATTACGGTTCCCTTCCAAGAACAGGTTAGTATTCTACCGCGCATCTTTCCAGTGTTACACTCAGTCATAACGGATCGAGATAGCAGCCACTGTTAAACGTGAAACTTTGCGCGGCTGGACCCCTACCACCATCATCGAACTCAGTATTCGTATTCGTCGTCACCTCTGCAGCTACGGATTTCACCACCACTAGTTGCATGTCTTGCACGACATCCGAGTCATCGGTAACAGTAATCGTACCCGCTAATGATGCCTGGATCGCAAAAGTCAACGTAATGTCCGCGAAAAAAAAAACACGAGGTTCAGAAATGGTCGATCGAAACAGCCTGGCCTAGCTCCCTGGATGACAGAGGATGGGGTGCTGTGCGGCGATGGCCTTTTGTATGTTGATTCGGTATGCCGCAAAGGTCATGGAAGAGGATCCCAGGTATGTAATTCGCAATGTTTTACCCTTCCCGACTTGGTTCTCATCTACTCACCTTCGTAGCGTCCAAAAGCAAATGCTTGATCTTCTCGAGGGTTAGTGGCGCCATAAAAAAGCGGCAAGAGTCATCTGTGAAATGAAGAATGTTACTTCTCAGCGAAAGCTATTACCGGTAAGGAGAGAATATCAACGTCAACGGATTCGTCGTAACGATAGTGGTTGCGAACATCCCACATAATAATGCTCTTCTCCCCCACATAATTGATGTTGGTGGCCTCTGTGTCATTGGATGGCTTCGATACACCAAGTACTTGTACTTGTATCCTACCGTTCATCTATAGTAACAAGGAAACTGCCCATCCGCCAGCGCCATCTCTCTACAAGAAAAAAGAATCCCGTTCATCGTCAGGTCGGTCAATCAAAAACGCCATCGTCTTCATCGTCAGCATCGTAGCCCCGCATGATATCATGTGCGTACTCTTCGTCATTGCGGTTTCTTTTTTGGTTGATAACTGTTCCATCATTGTCGACGCTGTCCCCCTTCACTAATACAAATCCTTTGCAACGTCTCCCCCTCACAAACTTCAACCTTTCAGCGTCTCTTCTGGCAGGCGTATATTTGTCCGCTACGCATGTGTTGAACCACCTCCTTCCAGGATCTGGCTCGCTGTGGTCTTTGTCCGAAATGTCCGCGTCGTAGTTTGCTTCCTGCTCGATTGGGCCGAATGGCTCTGTAACAGGTGTTTCAGCTGGTCCAAAATCCTAGGTAGGTGATTAAATCCTCCTAGAATACGCTAGAAAACTTACTTTTAGCATCCATAGTTTGATAAAGTGTATAACGTGTTGGTGAGATGGAAATGAAGCGTTAAAAGTGAACGCGTCTTCAAGCGATGCCCACGGCTCGGTGTGGCGTTGTTTGGCTGCAAACGCCCCTCCCCTCAGAGCGCGCCCCAAATTCACTGCTGCTCCCACCCCCGCCAAGACCGCACCAGAGACCGCCCGTCCCCAAGAGCCACCGGCCCACTCTCAGAACCACCAGCCGTGTCACTCGTGGAAGACAACGGGCGCACCGACTGGCCAAAAAGCCCGTGGTGGCTTTCCGATGAACCTTCTCTAGCCAGATTCAGCAGGCCCGCATCAACCCATCGGACGTCATAAGCCTGGTGTGTTCTTCTTTCTCGCCTTCCTTTGTCAAGTCTCACCGCCTCAACGCCCCCCAGACGGTCTCTCCATTCGCGAGTTCACGCCAGGTACTGTGTTCGCCAAGAAGCAGTAGGTTCCTGTGCCTGCGTCGTTTTTCCTCGCTCACCATACGAAGGAGAAGAAGAAACGAAAGCAAGTTCAATACTACCCGCTGGTCTCGTCGTTCACTCAATCTTCAGATCCTGTTAATTCAAATTTAGATCCACAAACACCACCACAATGGATACGAACAACTAACAATTCACGTTCACCCCTCTTATCAAATACCACGACAACGACAAAACTCAATAGCACAACTACCATAATCACAAACGCAAATCGCTCCGGCTGCGCGACCAGACGGGACGTGTCAGCGTTGGTCTAATGTGTTTTCAACTCTCAGGAAGAAGCTTCGGCGTAGAAGGAACCAAGGCGCTTTCCATTCTCAGAACGCCATACCCTTGACTATAAACTCGTCATTTAATCAGAAAAAAATAGAGCTGTTTTTTTGGATAATGTTTAGCGCCTATAGTAATCCATCAGCAGTACCGAAAAAACATTGTAAGCCCAAAAATGCCAAAGAAGGTATAACAATGATTTTCCACCTTATATCAAGTGGGATTTCCTAGAAATGAAATAATAAATATATATGCGAGGCAAGAGGCTTATGCTCCAATGCTAAGAATACAAAGAAGTAGCGAGGATCAAGCTGTAATAACAGTGTAAGCGAGTACCATAAAGAGAAGATAATCATTTCTCTGGCCTTATATCAAGTGGGATTTCCTAGAAATGAAATAATAAATATATATGCGAGGCAAGAGGCTTACGCTCCACTGCTAAGAATACAAAGAAATAGCGAGGATCAAGCTGTAATAACAGTGTAAGCGAGTGCCATAAAGAGAGGATAATCATTTCTCTGGCCTTATATCAAGTGGGACTTCCTAGATTTGAAGTAATAAAGATATATACGAAGCAAAAAGGCTTATGCTCGAATGCTAAGAATACGAAGACGCAGCGAGGATCAAGCGGTAATAACAGAGCAATAAATCGTTATAGAAGTATTATAATGTCTTTATAATGATTTCTTGCTCTGCCAATACAGCTCGATCCTCGCTGCGTCTTCGTATTCTTAGCATTGGAGCATAAGCCTCTTGCCTCATATATATCTTTATTACTTCAATCCTAAGAAAATATAAGGTCAGGAAAATCATTGTTATACCTTGTTTGGCATTCTTGGCCTTACAATGTTTTTCGGTGCAGCTGATAAGCACCGACCCTATGCCATTGTCGAAAGGAAAACTTTAATAACTCATCAAATTTTTCAGCCATATAATCTGAATGTTGTTTGTGCAATATAAAAGTGACCAAGATATATTTAATGAGTATTTAAAATAATAAAATATGAAAAAGTCAATAAAAAGAACCGAAGAATAGCACTAATCCTCGCAAAGGTTGCGATCCCCACCACTATCGCCTACCCTAGTTCGCTTTGAGGGCCTCGCTACTTCTTCCTCTTCACTTTCCTCTTCCTCGCGAGGGCGAGATAGCCCAGAAGATGTGGTAGAAAAATCTGTAAATAGTTTCGGTGAGAAGTACATCTATTTGGTGCGACTAACGCTGCGTTACCTTCATCCCTTGCAGACTCCCCAATACTCTCGCCAGCACCACCACTCTGCTCTTCAGTGTCGCCTTCATCACCAGCATCTGAGTCTTCTGCTAGAAAAAGATCGATATCGGTCGGCCCATCAAACGAGGCCTGGGTTTGACTTCTTGCACCATCGCAATGCCCGAAAATGGACCTAAAGCCCAGCATAGCGTCAGTTATATTAGGAGATGGGCAATCGACTTACTCGTTAGCCCAGGCGAATACTCCATCGCGCCACTTACCCTGCTGGCTCAGTATTAGGACGATGTTCGCAAAGAACTGGTCCTTCTTGAATGTGTCTGTATTCGCCACCCTCCACTCTTTAGCCGAGGAGAGAGCAAAGTGAGTCTAATGAAAAACAAATAAATCAGGATGTTCTCGGATGGGGTGAGATGGGGCAGACGTGGAGGACAGCATATGCGATCGAAGCAGGGGTTACTTTACTTAGCCCCATGCATTGTGCTCGGGTTTTTTTTGTTTTTGGTTCGTTGTATTCGGCACCAGTCGCTGAACTCGGGCCAGTGAAAATTGCCTTATATACCTAGTAAATTTGTGAGTCGCGGAAGGAATATATGCACAGATAATTACTTACCAAAATCCATAAGGGCCCTCGAAAGCTCTGCATCTTCAGGTTTCGCCGATTGTATATCGTACCAGGAGGATATAAGAATGCAGGCAACGAGCCAGATGTGACGCGAAGAGTCCCATCAAGGAGACCAGCTATAGTTCTAGCCGAAGCGTCAGCACAAATTAAAAAAAAACTCTAGCTGGGAACTTGCGCGTCAGGATCTTCCCTGTATTTTGACGAGTGTTCCAAAGGTATGACGAGGGCAGCAAGTTGGGGGTGGTTCAGGCCTCGGCAGTCATCCTTGGCGTCGGTCGGCTGAATAGGGGGGTTGAGCGTTCGGTCTGGGAGGAGTCCAGCGACGTGGTTGAGGATCAACAGCTTCAGGCGATTTGCATCGCCTGAAACGGCATTTGCTTGCAGGGTAGCCATCTGTAAATTATGGTTTTAAATCTGCTGAAGTATTGACGAGAGCACGGACCTGACCAGCCAAGGAGTCTCTGACATTCTGGGAACCTGCCATCGCTACCATAGCGTCATCAAATTGCTCAATCTCCTCGGCCATTTTTGCAAAAACACCTCAGTAAAGCTGTTCTCGCTCGCTGGTGAGCCTAAGTCAAAGCAGTTTGAGCACACAAATCATATAATGAAAAAGAATGGCAGAGGCGCACGCTGGTTCTCTCAGGTGCCCGCCGTCGATATCGTTTTCGGCATACCACCAGTAGCTGCAAGCACCCCAGATGCCTTCGTATGGGATAAAAGGACTGCCGTCTCGAGTGTACCGACGAACGAAGTCATAAAATCGATCCAAAAGCACTCTGATAGACAAGCTAGGCATTTAGCATCGGAGTGGTTGGAAGCTGAAGTAGACTTAACGATTCACCACCTTTGACCGATTTTCGGCTTGCATTCGCAAGGATGGCCTTGACCATAGCAGCGACAGCAGAAGTTGGTCCCGAGAGGGCCTGAGGAGAACCATTCAAGGCTCCATGGTCATGGCCAGGGGCAGTTGGGGAGGCACTGCGTCGGGAAATCTGGTTGCGAGTCAAAGCAGTTCTCGTGGTCGAAGGCATGGCGCTGTCAGAAATCAAGTCCAGAGGCAGCCTAGTAGGTTTAAGTACGCAAAAAACTGGTCAAAAGTCGGGCCACTTACTGATCGGTAGATCGCCTACCAGGCAGAAGCCCTAGGTCACCACACATCGGTCCTGGCTCCGAAAAGGTGATCGGTGGATCGCCTACCAGGCAGAAGCCCTAGGTCACTATGCATCGGTCCTGGCTCCGAAAAGGTACAACAACCTGGCGAATGCGATTAGCCAGATCGGAATAATGCCTTCGCGATATGCCAGGGCACCGTAAACTCGCCATCTCTAGACCGAGTTGCGCGCAAGAGCAGCAGCCAACCAAGCATCGGCTGCAGCCCCGATAATTGCCGGGACCAGTGCACCTGACTTATATTAGTCAGGGACCTACCATGCTTCTAGACTGTGCCACGAGCAGCTGCCATTCGGGTCACGGCAGCTGCTCGAGCGGTTGCCTGTGCGACGGGGACGGGGCCACTGATGGATCAGACACATATTCGGCAGGGCTGGTGGGGGAAGGTAATAACTCACCTTACACAAACTTGAGCTTGAAGCCCGTTCGGTGCGATACTTACTACCCAGCCCAAGGGTACAAATAAGCCTTGCAGGGGGAAAGAAGGAAATTGCCCTTGATGGATACAATAAAAGAAAGCATGGGGCAGGTACCAGGATGAAACGACGCCTTGGCTGAAGGGGGAGGGGGAGATATACCTGCCACTTGCAGATAGCGGCGAGTCTAAAAAGGATTTATAGAAAATTTAGCTAAAACACTATTTATCGACTGAACCTTCACTGAAATAAATTTCATCGGAATCGTCAAATGGATCAAGGAGAGCACTTTCGGATGCTTCTGCCACTTGTTCCCACTTTGCGCTCTTCTCTTCGTTCGTACTGCACTCTACCCTAATTTTCTCCACTTCCTCCCGGTAGCGCTTCCAGATTGTTGGCAGCCGCGGTGACGTAACGAACGATATACCGCGTTGCAGTAGAGAAGGATCTTTGTTATATGGGTCCAGCCTCTGAAGACTCGTTCCATGGTAATGGCGTGGCTGCCACACGATTAATGTATCGGGAGCGCATAAGACGCGAATGCCGTAGGCAGAAACAAAAAAATGGCCCCCGTCACCATCCTGAAAACCGTCTCTGTTCAATGTGTACGAGGCAGACCATTTATGCGGTTGTTTCTCGCAGTGAATGGCTCTGAGACACGAAAGAGTTATTGATACAATCCCAAAAGATAGAAACCAGGCCATACCTTGCGTAATTCTGCGCCATTACCCCCGATGGAGGTGCGTATTCGACACTGCTGAGCTTGCAGGTTCCATTATACACTGGAAATTCGCAGACCCCGCGATTGCCCGAGTTTTCCCCAGCTGAAAATAGAGGATTCATGCCAGGCATCGCTTCTCTCGCTATCCATCCTCTCCATTCGTCAAGTATCTCTGGTGGCAATCTTTTGAGAAGCATATTCCAAAAGAGAGCGAACGCGCAGCTTTGGCGCTGGCGAAACGCGAGCACATCTTCAGGTGCCAATTTTCGAATAACGTTTTTTGCCCAATGGAATTGAGGATTACTTCGAGACCCTGCCGAAAATCCAGCAATGGTCAAGTGGCCAGGATCCTCTTTCTAAAACTGAGATTATTAGTGCAGCCAGTAGAATCGTAGGAAGTGGCGCACCCGAATGTTTCTACAGATATCTACGGCTTCCACCACAATGTCCTCCATCCAAGCTATGATGTCAATATCGCGGCAGAACTGGCGCACGACCATCAGCACAATCTCTCCCGTCAACGAGTCCCGCACGACTAAATTCTCAGAAACACCGACCGTGCGGACAAGCTCCTTCGAGTCAATCACTAGCGGTTCGCAACGCTTTAGTCGCTTGTCAGCCTGCTTCGCCTCCATGATCCGACGGTGCCAGAGTTGCCGTATGTTGTCGTCCTCGCACACAAACTTTCCGGGTGGAGGATAAGGATTCTTGAGCTCCTCGAGGCGCTCCACAGGGAGCTGGTTGTTCCAGTCTTCGATCTTCTGGGGGGACCAATGAAGACCAAGCTGCCGAACTACATCATGGTGTATATTTCGCATGCGGCGCTTTCGGGCCTTTCTTTCGGCCATTGCTTTCTGGAGGCTCCGGGGCAAGGTCGAGGATAGGTTGTTCAGGTGGGTAAACACTTCTATCTCTATCTGTTGGTCTTTTGAAGGGTCGATGGGCTCCCCAGCTAGGTTCCTGAATTCGAGTAGGAGATGCTCCTTCAAGTTTCTGGAGATGAGAAACTGGATTCGGGGAGAAGTACTCGCAGCCGCTGAAATGCGGGCTTTTGCTGGTCGGGAAAGTACGGCCATGCGACTCAATCTTTGCAATGAAGTTTCTAAGATTTGTTAGCGGACGAAGGAGAGAATGCTTGGGGAGGATAATTACTACTGTGGACGAGAGCTCGGTACCAACAAGATTTCTTTAACTCTTGTAGAGAAATGCGAACCAGCGGCTGGGCGTTGTGGGCTAGAGGGAGCGGAAATGGGGTGTTGCGGGACGAAATTGGGAGATGAAAGCAGGAAACCTGAGAAATCCGAGTCACATTGAGTCACATTGGATGGCTCTGGAATTTTTCTACCTGATAAGGGCGGCTGACGAAAATCCAAAGGCATCATGGGGGTATAGCAGCATCAATAACAATATTCCATGGGGTGCGCATATGGCGCGGATGCTAGGATGCTAGTAAGGGCAACATTATGTGGGAAGTACTACTAGCGTGGGTCGGGATGGCCCGCGGACTTTATTCCGTAAGATTTCAGCTTGACTTCAACCCCCTTCGTCATGGAACCACTACTATCAAGCCCCCTCTCCCCTTGTAAATCTAGCTCCCCACCATCCGAGGGTTGCCATACTGTCTCTGGCACACAAGGTTTTTGCCGGCTTGTTTCTATTGAAGCCGCACGCTTACTAGGTCCCGGTTACTAGATTTGGCGAATTTGTCCTGGGCTTCGACCTCAACTTTGGTGTCCCGGCTCGAACAAACCGCTGACAAGCAGAGTTATATTATATTCCTTGTAAACGATGTGGCCCCCCCCGCCGTGGCTGCTTTGGGAGATATCTGGTTTTCTAGCGGAGATGGCCGCTCCAGAGAGGCTTATCGCATTCTCGCAAGAGACAAACGCAACGCTCATATGGACCGATTTCCTGGTCTGCTCTGGTTTTATGGCCAAGCAGGGTGGGTCTCTGTCACTCGAAACTTGGATCGAGAAGGCGACGGGATCACGCCCCATGTCCATCCGGAGAAAAGATCTCTCGTCTTTGATTGTTTGCATTTTTCGTGGAGGTCATATTCGTCAATCAAAACCACGAAGCGGAGAAGAACCGAGCACCAGCAGGGGCCGACCAGGCTGGCTAAAAAACAAAAAACAGGTGGGTACTCTTCTTGCCATTGCATTATTTCCACTCAGCGCCCTGCTTCGCCTCCAAGCCGGAAGGGGGGGTAGCCAGCCAACCCGCTACTTGGCGATTGTAGATGGGGACGACCTTTACCGGGGTAAGCAAGATCTTTTGTGGAAAAGCGCCTCCCCAACCAAAATCCAAACCAGATGCCAGTTTCGCAACTGAAGCTGAGATCGCGCAGCTCTTAGCCGTTTGCGCCAACCAGTGGGTCGTGGGCCTCTCCATGCAGTGGCAATCAATCTCAGCTATCAACAACGAGAACTTTGAAGCCGGTGCGGGCATTTGGCGCGCTCTAGCCTCTTACCCCGGCGAACTCAATCCTTCCTGGGATGCCCCAGGCCGCCGACTAGCTGCCAGAGTTCATGAAGCTGTGTGGGGAACGATTCCCCCACTTGAAGATGTATTCGCCGGCTTTCTGGCAGATCCAAGTAAATGCTCCGTGGTTTTCTGCGGGCCAAGCCAGTGCCGTGCTGATCGCATACCTCCTTTGGTAGCGTTGGCTACCCTCATGATGGGAACAACAGATTTCGCTGGTCTCTGCTCGATACTGGCCATTCCCGTGCCCGAAACAGAAGAGCGCTACCAACCTGCCGCCCCCACTTGGGCCAGCCCGCGAACTGGCGAATGCGAAATTTGGGTCAACCCGTGCACAGGTGCTGCCTGGGACTTCAATGTCGTCCCTGGAGGGGGCTTAGCATCCCCCCGCGTTTGCACTTGGATCGCAGATGCGTACATCAGCCACTTTCAAGGGAAAAACCTTTGGCTGCTGTGGCCTGGTACGGCAGGAAACTACCAAAAACTCTACGGGCCTCCATTCAGGGGATTTGAGCATCGGTTGGGGTTGGCCGAGGCAATTGAAGTTTTAGACGGGCTCGAAGTTCTCGTCGTTTCTGGGAGAAGGCCCACAGCATGGACTATCCCAGCAGGGACAATTTGCGCCTCTCTGTCATTCTCCCGCTTATCCGGCCATGGTGGATTCTTCTACATGCCTTACGCGGGGTGGAAGCGCAGCAGGGATGCGCTTCGAGCTTTCGAGGAGGTCGCCGGCTCAAAAGCCTGGCATGGTTGGGCGCGTGGCCAGGATTACCTTCATGAAGCCCTTCGCTTGCTGCCTGCCTGGCTAAAAATTGCCTCCGACCGCCGCGAAAAGAGCGAGCCTGATTTGGAAATGGAGGAGTGGATCGTTGGAACGGCCACTGCAGCCGAGAAGAAACTAACGCGTTTGCGGGAGAGCTTTTGCCCACTGGTTGGCAGTCCAGGATGGATTCAATTTGTAGAAAGACGGGGGAATGCTTAGTCCAACTGCTTTGTTACATCAATGTTAATTGTTATTTTAAATATACTTGTTCGTTTCTCTCTTTCGCGACCAGCTCGGCCAGGGGGCAGGAAGTGGAAACTATCTCTTTATTCAGGGAAGGATCAACAGTGCTGGCAGTAGTATACAAATTGTACATGGTCGCCACTCGGCGAAGAGAGCGCAGCCCCGTGGGGCGGCCAGGCCTCCGGCGCGCCGGGGATATAACCGAGGCTGGCAGCCACTCGCAGCTGCTAGCCTGTGCAACCGCACTGCGGCAAGGAAAAGAGGTGCGAAGGATTTGGTTGCATCCGGCCGGCCGCATGTCCCAGGATACCCCGAAGGACTGGACCGCGCCTTTGGCAAACAAAGTGGTGCTGGTGGGAGGAAGCAGCGCGCCCGTACTGCACTTGTGGGCAAGCGGCGGAAGAATTCGGTTAGCGGGCGGATCCGGCCTCCGCTCAATCACCACCACACTACGTGCATGGTGGTCACGTTTCTTTTACGGTGGATGCCATAAATGATAAGGCCTTCGTTGAACAAACGGCAGGCTCTTGCTATGGACAATGGCATGTAATGACTATGGTGGTAACAAAGGTTGGTCCTCTGCCTGGCCAAAAGCACGCCGGGGCTGCAGCAGGCTGCGGCCCATTTCGCCAATAGTGCGAACCACCAGGTGCCAATCAGATGCCAATCAAATGCCAATCAGGTGCCAATCTCAAAAATAAACAACAACTTGAGTATATATATCTGGACTTTCCATACCCAGGATTGCATAGCCATGCCAGTCGGTAGTGACCCCACTACAAGCTCCGCGCCTGCAAGTAGCAATGTACCGGCCACTTCTACAACAGCAAATACGACACCCAGCAGTCGAATGAAAACAAAGTCTCCCAGCAATGCTACTCGAGCCCGTGTCGATGCAGCGGATGCACAAATCAACGGTGGCAGCTGCTTGATTGGAAATATACCCAAGTCACTCGCAGTCGAATACTGCCACGTCATTCCTCGTAGCATGACCAGAAACGGAAAATTCGCGAGCGTCTATCCCTTCCGCATTCCCCGGATATTAGTTAACTTGCCTCTGCCCTTTTGTAGATGACGTGCATAGAGTGGTCGTGGAATATGCGCCACCGAACCTTGAACCTCGATACTAGATACAACATATTCTTAGGTGCGCCCATTTGTGTGCTTATTCCCTCCTGAGATACTCAGTTTCTAACAGCAGGAGCGTCCTGGCACTATCTCCATGATAAGGGTTCTTGGAAACTGCTGCCTCCTCTATCCGTCATCAATAAATATCTGGCAGAATTACAAGTAGATCGAAACCTGAACCGCAGCCATTTCCCAGAGATAGATGCGCGCGTCTTTACTGCCGTACCATAGATCCTACTAACGCTACTCTGCCAGGTCTGCCCGGAAGGCTTTGAGTACAAGGTCATCCCTTTCATAGTTGAGGACCCGGCGCACATGAAGATTCTTAGACTAAAAGACGAACCCAATTCAGACAATCCCAGCGTTAGCGTTTACTCATTCCCTTTCGCGGACTTCCCGCCTGTGCGCTGCCACATCCATCCCAAGTTTGCCATTTGTGAACTTGGCAGGTATCTAAACTCGGGGGCCATCAGCAGTGAACAGTGGCAAGGCCTCGAAACCAGACTGAAAGAGTACTGGCCAAATATCACCGGTTCAAGGAGCCTGTATGCTGCTTGGACCGCTGCAGGAGAAGAGGCGGCAATGCGATCGCCGTCGTTCAAGAGTGAAACAGATCCCAGTGGATGCGAAGATGAAGATGGTGACGGCGACGGGGGCGGCGATGGCGATGCCGGTGGCGATGGCGGCGGCGGTGGCGGCGGCGGTGGTGGTGGCGACGGCGGTGGTGGTGGTGGTGGCGGTAGCGGCGCGGGGTCGACCAGGACAAACCCGCGGCGGCTATGCGTTGGAAAGCGGCGCCGGGACCATTCGCCCTCTCCGGGCTCTAATAAGGCGGCGAGGAAACGCAAGAACTCCGGGTCGAGAGGGTCGAGACTCTCTTCCAAGACTCTCGGTGATCACAACCATGCTGAAGGAAAGGGAGCTTGGACTCCAGAGAGCCTGGCAACCTGGGCCCAATCCGTTGCAGACTTTCTCCATAGCGAAGCCACAGAAGTTTAGATCCCATGTATTAGTAGTATCAGCTCGTAAATCGCACCAGGCCTTTCCGCATTCCAACGGCTGTATTTTGGTGGCACCTGAATATCGATTTTTCCTGGATGCTCAACCCGGTTTCTAAGTTGCTCGCAATGGTGATCGGACGTGCAGCGCAGCTGCCAGCCCGTTACCGCGTGTTTGAATATGTCACCGGTAGATACCTTATCGACAAAACATCCGTACACACGCGTTCAGATCTTGTCTAACACTCCCACACGAAATAATCTTCTCCACTTCAGAGTCGTCTCTTATGTTGGTGAACTACGCTCCGAAATGCTATGGTTCCGGACATGAAATGGTTTCCTTCCACTTCGAACAGGCCGGTGCCAGAACCTTCTCTTTTGACATCGCCTGTGCCTCACTAGGTACTCTACCCAACCCAAATACAACCGTCAATCTCCATTCGCTCACCATCTAGTTCCTCTTTTTAACCTCGAAGTTGCTGAAACGCACCCTGTACACTCGCCTCAAGTTACTCAAACTCTGCTTCCCCGCTTCATCAGGATCGCCACGCGCGTTGTCTACCCGATCCGCATCCAACCCATTCATCTCCATCCCATTCACCACTTATCTCCTCTTCACCTCAAAGTCGCTCAAATACGCTCATTTCATCCCCCTCGAGTTACACAAACTCTGCTTCCCCTGCTTCATCACGATTGCCACGTGTATTTTCTACCCAATCCATGTCCACCCTTTCTTCATCCCATTCATCTTCTATCTCCTCTTCTTCACCCTGGAGTCACTCAAATACGTCCAGTGCATACCCCTCGACTTACTCAACCTGTGCTTTTCTCGCTTCATCAGAAATCATCCGGTGCAATCTCCACCCGCGGAGAACTTCCTTACTTTACCATGTACGCCCTTCATCGCGCTAAATCCCCCTGGCTTCTTTACATATCAGCATAGTTTCGTTTCCTGTCTCAACCCCGCGTCCTGGCTTCCTTTGTTAGTATCCTGCCTCTGTGCGCGCTCGATAACCTCCATTTCCCCCTTCCAACCGAAACGGTCGCAAAGACAAGCAACCTCAATTTCTGCAGCGTCTATTGGAGCTCCCAGGGCAGGACCACATAATAATTTGCTTAGTCCAGCGGTAAGTTGGATCAGTACTCAACGTTTCCAGACGCCTACTAATCCAACCAATAGAGATCCTTACTACGGACACGAATAGATTGCCCAGTTCAGTGCACGGTTCACCACCCATCTGTTTGCATGCCCAGAAAGTCCTCCCGCATCTTGTGCAACCCCCACCCGCGGAAAACCGCCTTACTTTATTGTGCGCGCCCTTCATCGAACAAAACTCCACCCATCCGTTGCATATCCCACCCCCGTACTATTACAGCGACTTAAGCCCGTTTTCCGGCTGCGCACGGGCCGCCCGGACACCGCTTGTTTGTATCCGCTTTCATGACCGCTTCCAAGGCCACTTGTGGTGGCACCTACTCTAACAAGTCGCGGGTGGTTGTGGGGCAGGGTGCGTTTAGTCTCCGGGAAGTGAACCAGATGGAAAGGGAGGTGCACGGTTATCTGGATTGGGAGATCGTTGTTGGTAACAAGACTCTACCCAGTTTTGGAGGTGCTATCAGACGCATTTTCAGTAGCGACAGGGATTCATACCCCAGTTACCCAAGCGCCATGGTATCGCAACGGGCAGCACTGGTCGCGTCCACTGCGAAAAGTCCAGTTCCAGAGCCTCCATCCCTGCAATCCCCGCCACCGCCTGCCCCCGGCTTCTCGACTCGACCCAAATCGAACCAACCAACCCCACCGCTGTAGAGGTGACAGTAGTTACGGAAGTAAAAATGTAAAAGGGTTTCACTAACGCACAAACTGTTCTCAGTTTATAAGTTCGTGGGAGAATTAAATCAGAAGTCAAGAAGGAGACAGATATGTTTTGTGAAGTTTTGAAAGTTTTAGATTGTTTTCGGGTTTTAAGGTCTTTTTCAATTGTAGCTACTCGAGGAGTAAGGAATCTAGGGGTTCGAGAAGGACTGTTCACGACGAAGTTCAACTACGCTGCTGTGCTAAGGCAGGCGACGCGTACCAAACAATGTGGGTAGATATAAGCTGCGATATCGACTTAGCGAGAAGCTACCGACTTATACCAACAAACTACAAGGCCACCGACTTTCACCACTACCAAAGTGATGCAAGCTGCGATATCCAAGTAGCTAACACGAAGCTATCACACACTGTCAACGAGTTGTAGCTCAAGGTCTCGATAATAATCCTCTCTGGTTTTCGATTACAATTCTCTCAAGTTCGTATGATTCTCAGTTTGGACTTAGCGTCCGAAGGAAAAGTTCACAGATAACACCACAAATAGGATTCACTGAGTAGCGAAATACAATTGCAGAGCTTCGGCAGGTCAATTTCCTTGCCTCTTCGCTCACTAACTACAGGCTTTTTATACTAATGGTTCTCTAAGCTATTTTGGTTCAGGTACGCTACGTTTACTAAGACTCTGGTATTTATATCGTAGCTTGCTCATCTTTTCTATTGTAGCTACTAAGCCTCCGAGTCATACCACCCGTTTTAGGAGTAGCTTTCGTGAGATCATGTAATCCGCTGATTAACGGTTACTCTTTCTGGGCAATCTTTCACTAACTGCTGACCTATCTCTGTTCCTCCTAGTAGCTCCTAGCTCTCTTTCATATTTTTAGTTACGATCGTAGCTACACTTCGGGTATAACCAAAAAGGGAACTCGTATTTGATGGCACTTCGCGTACTTTGTCCGAATTCGTTAAATGATGGGACTTCCTATTCGCGACATAGGGTACGTAAGCAGACCGTCGTAGCGACTAAGTCCCTTCACCTTGCCGTGTTCGCGAATATAATTAATAGTACTTATGCGTCGTAGCTACACGTTGTATTCGCTTCGCGTATAGACCAATGGTTGATGTTCCAATTGGTAAGGTCATATTTCTCCCATCGGTACAGTTTTCCCTACGGGGACCCCAGCTATGGCTGTCATGCGAGCTCGCGTAAATCGAGTGTCCTTCCTTTAGATATCCTATGGTTACACTTCTCAGTCATTCTATGTAGCGAAGGGTTTTCTATGCTGTAGCTAGGCTTATATTATGTCAAAGCTACCTTCGCTAGAGAGATTACTAGGCTAAATGTGTTTAGGCCGTGATACCGCATTCGCTCTCGCTTTCCTCGTCTCACCGTGGAGTCGCTCGAACGCGCCCGATACACCCCGGTCGAGCTACTCGAATTCCGCTCCCCTCGCTGCATCAGGAACGCCCCGCGCGCGCAGAAATGGGGAGATGCTGCGGAAACAGATCAAAGGTTTGGACCAGTCTTCCGGCTCAAACTCTGTGTATCCTAAAGGCCAAATGTTTACTTTGCTCTACCTTCTCCATGGTATCTATAACATATATTTTCTCTATATAACTCAAGCACTTATTTCTCCGCAACCATACCGTGACTAAGTTACCAGGTTTATTCACCCATCCCTGAGATACCGGGTTGAACCGGTAGCGCTTATTACCAGAAAAGGTAGCTTCCTCTCCTTCGGCAACCATCTCCATGAATCACGCGTGCCTCGGGTGCGGCAAGGAATTCAACAATGGTAATAGCTTATCTAACCACAGAAGGGGATGCCGCGACTACAAGCAGTACAAGAAGGGTTTGGAGACCTTACCTAGCAGTGCTGCATTCTCAAGGAAGAGACCAGCCGACGGTGAGGCCGGTTTAGGAGGAGATGGACCATCGGCGCAGAAGCAGATTCGCCACGCTGCAGTTGGTGGTGCAGAAACCAGCGTTGAAGCTCCTCAGGTTCCGGAGCTGGAGGCTCCTAATCTCGAAGTGAGTTTGAAGTAATATTTCTGCGCATGTTTTTTGTTTAGCAAGTTGGATTAGCCACTGCCTGAGGATCCGCTACCCCAGTATAGCCACACTACCCGCCGCGGCCGACAAGTCAAATTACCACGCCGCTTTCAGGATATGCTACCGTCCCTCCCAACCCCACTACCCCATTTTCCTCCTCCGGTTCATTTACCTTCCCCCTCACCTCCCCCGCTTGATCCTGACCCTCCTTCCACTCCTTCCCTCTCCAATACAGAGCCGAATTCCTTTGGCCTGTTTCGTCAATACACTAAATTTCCAGGTAGCGATCCAGAGGATGCTCGGACTATTGAAGACTGCTACCAGTCGCCTGGTCTCGCCGTTCACAACTCGCCAAGCCAGCCTATTGGACCCAGTGGATCCGGACACGATAAAGCTGGGATCTTCCCTGCCTTGAATAAGACTGTCAAAATGCTCCTCCAGTGGTATTATTCCGGCTCGACGACCAAAAGCTTGGCAGATCTTGGCAAGCTTGTCAAGGATGTTTTGCTATCTCCCGATTACAGCCAAGGCGACCTTCGCGATTTTAGTGCAACCAGAGTGGTGCGAGAACTAGATGAAGCCGCAGAAGTACATGGTAGGGATGAAAGGGCTGCATTCCCTTCCTCCAATGGCTGGAAATCAGGGTCGGTGAAGTTGAGAGTTCCGGTGGCAGGCCAGAAGTACAAGTCAGAGGAGGATGCCCCGTTATTCGAGGTCACCAGGGTGCACTACCGCAGTCTCATCGCCATTATAAAGAGTGCGTTCGAAGACCCTATCGCTGAATCATTTCACTATTTTCCCTTCAAACTCTTCTGGAAGAAACCGGTTGGAGGGACCCCCGAGCGAGTGATCACCGAGCTCTATAATTCTGATGCTTTCATTGAAGAGCACACAAAGCTTCAACAAAAGCCCCGGGAGCCTGGCTGCAATCTCGAGGTAGCCGTCGCCGCCCTCATGTTTTGGTCAGACTCGACCCACATGGCTAACTTCGGGACCGCTTCGCTCTGGCCAATTTACTGCTACTTGGGAAACCAGTCAAAATATTCCCGCGCGAAGCCCACAAGTTTTGCTGCCCACCATCTTGCATACATGCCCACGGTTCATCTCGTTTTTCCTGACCCTATTTCGCACTTAAGCTGCATTAGCTTCCCGACAGCTTTCAAGATTGGTATCGGGCCGCATCAGGAGGGGTGTCTGCATCCCCCTCCCTGGTCACTCACTTAAAGCGAGAGCTCATACATGCCATATGGTTATTACTGCTCGACGAAGAATTTTGCTATGCCTACGTTCATGGGGTTATTGTCATGTGCGGGGGTGGGGTCAGGCGCCGGCTATTTCCCCGGCTTTTTACTTATTCGGCGGACTACCCAGAAAAGTAAGCCTCCCGTGCTCAATTGATTACCTGCTCAGCTCTCCTCTAGAGTTTTGCTTGCAACCATCCGGTTCCTTGGTGGCTGTCCGTGTCCTCGCTGCAAGATAAAGAAGCAACAAATTAGTGGTTTAGGCTCACCAGATGACAGCAGCCGGCGGAAGGAGGCGCGAATTGACAATCTTGTTCGCCAGAAATTAGTCAACAAAGCCAGGAAGGTCATCTTTGGAGGAAAGGGCCCCGGAAGCACAGCTGTTGAGAAGATACTCCAGCCTCTGTCGATGGTTCCCACCCGGGTAAGCATTCCATATGCTCTGTTTGACATATTATTCACTTATCCATCTGTTTTCTGGCAGAATGCATTTTCTACCCGGCTTTCGCAACACGGCTTCGATTTTCACAAGATGTTCGTCCCGGATCTCCTGCACGAGTTTGAATTAGGGACCTGGAAAGCAACTTTCACCCATCTTGTTCGAATCTTGCGAGCGAATGGTGACGGGCCTATTCAAGAGCTCAACCGTAGGTGAGCGGGGGTCCACTGCTAGGGAAATAGCTCCGGTTGATTGGCCAGAGCAGATACCGGCAAGTGCCCACTTTTGGCGATGGGACAATTCGGCTCTTCAGCGAAGATGCGTCTGGTATGAAAAAGCTTGCTGCTCGCGATTTTGAAGATCTGCTCCAGGTGCTTGCCACTAGTCAAAAGCTATCAATCTGTTTACTTAACTTTTGGCCGTGTAGTGCGCCATACCAGTGTTTGAATCATTGCTTCCAGCACCTCACGATGCAACCATCCTCGACCTCCTTTTCATTCATGCGAAGTGGCACGCCCTGGCCAAACTCAGGCTGCATACAGAGACGACCCTTAAGCTCTTAGACGATGCAACAGTAGAACTCGGGGAGCATCTCCGAAAGTTTCGCGATGGCACCTGCTCCCACTATTATACCGAAGAATTGCCGCGTCAAGAAGCAACCCGAGGGCACCAGAAGGCTAAGTTGGTCGGTGCAAGTTCATTGCCAGGTAAAGACCGAGGTTTCAGAAGTTTCAACCTTTCGACGTACAAGTTGCACGCACTTGGCGACTATGCAGCAAGTATATGGCTGTTCGGAACTTCGGATGGGTTTTCTACTCAAATTGTGAGCAAGCGCGCTCCAGCTCAGCTAGGATATCACTGACCAGAATTTCAATAGGGAGAATTAGAGCATCGACGGGTCAAGAAATTCTACGTCCGAACCAATAAGCGGTCGGGGTTTGTGCTCCAAATCACTAAGCACGAGCGGCGCGAGCAGCTTCTTCGCCAGATGGAAGAGGCAGATCGAGCAAGCCAACCAAGACCAAAGCAAAAAGGCAACACTATCCACCTCCCATTTGCTGCATCGGAGCCTCTAGCACCAACCCAACCAAATGCCCATTATGATATGTCGAGGTCTCGTTCATTTCCTATCAATGTAACGTCGTGGCTTGGCCAAAACACGGGTGATCCTGCAGTACAGGCGAGTTCTCTACCACCCTTGCTCATACGGCCACCCAACCAGCTGCAACGCTTTCTAGGATTTCCTTCCAAAATTGAAAAAGCATTTACTCGAGCGATTGGAAGGGGTAACTCCTGGGACTCGAGAGTTCTCAACTGCTGAGCTCAACGCTCTCCAATTCTCTGCCAACCGGGTCTACCAGCATAAATACTTGCGGATCAATTATACTTCATACGACCTTCAGCGCTCTCAAGATTCGATCAATCCCCGTAGCCACCCGGATATCTTGATCCTTGCCGATAATACTAGCCAGCCTGACAATCTAAGTGACAATTCTTTTTCCTCTTCCCATCCATATCTGTATGCCCGTACACTCGGTATCTTTCATGCCGACATTCGATGGCACAAGGCGCGCGGCTCTCTGCGCGAGGTTCAGACTAAACAAATGGATTTCCTTTGGGTCCGGTGGTTTATTCTCGCTGCCAACTACCCGTTTGGCCTAGGCAGAAAGCGGCTCCCCCGACTAGAGTTTGCCAGCGAATCTCAGTTTGGCTTCGTCGATCCAAATGATGTTTTGCGGGGGTGCCATTTAATACCAGCTTTTGCCTCTGGCTTCTCTAACCAGCTTGGCCCTTCAATCATTTATCTAGATTCAGACGAGCCTAGGGATTGGAGATATCACTGCGCAAATATGTAGGTGGTGCTTCTTCACACCATTATGGTTGCAAATTTACCATGCATAGCTTTGTGGACCGAGACATGTTTATGCGATACCAAGGAGGGGGCATCGGGCATGGAGCCCTAGCTCCTCCAACTGACGCGGCATCTTTTGTTTCTCAGGATCAGCTGGAGCGAGAAGCTTGGGAGGACCTCGCCGAGTCCACTAGCACCACGGAAGAGGAGCTCGGTGCAGACGGGTTTGGTGGACCTGACCCTATGGAATGCGATGAATATGGGTACGAGAATGGCAAGGAAGAATATGCTGCTAGTGACGAGGAGTTCCGTGAGGATGGAATGCATGAAGACGGCGAAGGTCAATGGGATAGTGGTGCACCAGAGATTGACGGGTATGGATCGCTGAATTAGCGCAGCGCAGTTCTTTTGTGGGGCCTTTACTAGGTTGCACTCCGTTTGCAGTGCCGCGTTGTTAGCTGTTTTACTTTGGTTGAAATCAATTTTTCGATCTCTATTGAGCCCACATTCCAGAGAATCGACCTGTGGCCGCGGCCGTGCCCGGCATAATACAAGTCCTTTATTAAATAGAAGCAAATACAGAAACATAACTTATTACCATAAATATTACCATAAACATCTCTTTGCGCTGCAGGGTAAAGGACGAGTCTTAAGGACTCGTAATAAGCTTTTTCTAGGAAATATTAGTTTTAAAAAAAGTTTCGACCATTCCTAAGGTACTTCAAATTATCTGATCAAATTAAAACAACCAATAAGAAGATTTCAAGGTCATAAAATGCGGGCACAAGGATAGCCTGGACCTCTATTCCCGGAGAATTTGTTTTCTTAACAAACACGAGGTCGAATAAATTGTTTACAACATCAACAAGGCATACTTAATTATTTGATTAAATTACCAGGCAGAAACAATCGTTTCAGCACCTTGCAATACATCCTTGATTGTTTAACCTGCTTAAAATGACTAAAAGAAGATTTCGACCATTCCTAAGGTACTTCAAATTATCTGATCAAATTAAAAAGACCAATAAAAAGATTTCAAGGCTATAAAACGTGGGCACAAGGATAGCCTGGACCTTAATCCCGGAGAATTTGTTTATTACAAAACACAAGGTTGAATAAATTGTTTACAACATCAACAAGGCATACTTAATTATTTGATTAAATTACCAGGCAGAAAAAATTGTTTCAGCACCTTGCAATACATCCTTGATTATTTAACCTGCTTAAAATGGCTAAAAGGTTTGAACCGTTTTGCTGATGTCCTACGCTTGCGATTAAGTTCTTCATAAATTCAAACTACCGTCAGAAAACGGTTAAAATAAATCCTTAGCGTGTTTTCTAGATATCTAGTAATTTTATTTTACAATAAATTCGGCTTTTTGTACAAGATTTTTTTCTAGCCTATTTGTAGTCGTATTTTAGTCAGCCCAGTTATAACAAACAACTAAAGTGATTAAAAAAATAACCTGTAACTTATCCTAACATAATCTCAAAATAAACATGAAATTTGGCGTCGGAGATCTTTCTGAGTTTTATTTAAAAATTGTTCTGAAATAAATCACCATAAACTCCTAGGGTTTATGGTAACTCACACGCAGTGTATATGACACCAACGGGGGCCAATCGGATAAGGATCATCAAGATCTGAACATTTCTAATTATAGCTATAGCTTTCGGGTTCGCTGCATTGAATTTACAAAAAATTTCTTCTGAGTCTTCAGTTCAGCATCGAATTGTTCTTTCATCGCCCTTTTCGCCGCTTTTCGGGTCAGTTTTTCTGTCTTTGCGGCTGATTTCCTCGTCTTTTTTTCTTCCTTACTCTCATTTCGAGGTCGAGAGATTGTGTTACGTTTGTGAACTATGTAAATCAGTTTGTCTAACTCACTTCTTGCTTCAAGCGGATTGACGTACCTGATTCACTTGTCTCTCCGTCGCTATTGCTGTCGGCCTCCAATTTCGCACTTGACGCCTTCGAGGCGGTTTTGTTCAGCAATTCCTCGGTCAAAGGAAATCCAGTCCTTGAGTTGAGCAGTATCTTCGAGACAGGCTTCGAAGGGGCAACTCGGATGATATGGGGATGGTTCTCAAGATTAGAGTATGTCGCTGTTGAAGTAGAACAATTCAGGCGTTGTTTTGAAATCAGACAGGAGAAACATACTTAGTATAGTTTCACAGTCCCATCTGTCCCCTTCCTCACTGGCTTCAATATCCTCCAGATCTTGGGTATCGCCGTTTTCGCGGGCATAGACATGTAGGCGCTCATCTTGGCCCAAAGCACATCGAAGAGTCTCAAGTTTATCTGCACCAGAATCACCGTCTAGCTTGAGTTTCATTTTGTTCCCTAAAATCTCATAGTCGTGGAGAAATTCGTCAACCATCGCGCTGAAATCTTCACGCGATGTAATGAGCTCCGGTGCTTCGTCGTCGTCGGAGAAGGAGGATTCTTCATCTTCCTCGTGGTATTGTTTTCCCATGACCTGAAAGGGCGAAGTTGAACCAAAGAGCACGGACGATGTTAAAATATGAAGGCATACCTGATCAAATCGTTCATCAAGGATCTGAAGGGCTTGATTTCGATACATAGATGAACTGCTCATGCTATAGCCAGAGGCGTCGCTACCCATTCGTCTTCTTTTCCCTTTTCCACCGATAACGGAAATAGAAGGTAAACTGGCAATCGTGTCGTTCCCCTCGAGTGATTCATCATCGCTGGCTGACTCTTGACTGAGACCGACACGGTTTTTCTTGAAGAGGGCAAATTTACTCTCCCAATCAATTTTTTCAGACTCATTCTCAACCCCGGTACCCTGGCCCAAACTAGCATCCATCTCGTCTTCGATCCCATTTTCTTCGAATTCGAATTGCACATCTTTATCACTTCCACGTTCGCCACCTTCTACTAACTCGTCAAAAAAAGTTTCGTCTAGGTCGCCATCTACGAAAGCGTCGTCTTCCAGGGCTTCCAGGGCTTGTCGGAGATGTGGGTCCATATCTGGCTGAAGACCTGCGATACTTTGTGGAATTGCTTGCTGCGATTCATAATTCCGTGGAAGCTCGGAGGCAGAAGGTAACGCTTCCTTCGGTATGAACAAAGGATCTGACTTTGACCTGCCTTTGCTGTTTTTTAGTGCGGGAGCTTCAATCAGGATGCTATCTATGCCATCTTCTCGAATGCCGACGGAACGTAGATGTTGCATATAATCGTAATCGGTGTCGTCGTAGTAGATACCATATAATGCAGCTTCCCCGACATTTTTCGTCCGGTCGTGTTCGACATCCGAGGGATGGAGGCAGGCCTCCAGATCTGCACGAGATTTTCCCTGTGTATCTGATCAGGACCACGTTTGATATCAAGCTAGCTAGGACACAAGCCTTTCTGAGGTTTCCCCTCTCGACGGACTTCAGAACATGTTGGCTTGCATCTGGGTCATGTATCAGGGGGTCTCTCTGTGACCTGTGAACGAGCTGGAAATGTTTTGCGCCTGGCTGGCGAAACGCGGATTTTTTGGGGGGCATGGAGGATGTGAGAAGTATGTGGTTACATAATCCAATGCCTGCTGTGCTTCTCGCTGGTACTCCCATCTCCACCGACTCTCCCGCAATTTCTGCTACAAGTTCCCTTCTTCATCGTGCTCAATTCAGCACCTTCTCATTCTAGAAGTGGTTATTGGAGGATTCCTCGTCTATGGACGCGCGCATCAGCCTCCAACGCGAGCATATCCGCCGTGGTTTTTCCATATACGTCTCCTTCACCATGTTATCGAGTTTTCTTTCAACTGACACGTCTTTGCGTATATACCAGTCATCAGAAAGTTGTACTTGAGATTGACTTTAGTGGAAGTCTTTGGGTATGTATACGGTGTGCCCTGTAAAAGCTGGAACCCCTCATATCTGCATTACAGGGCTATACTGAACTCACAGTTGTCCCCGCCAGCAGCGAGTTGAGAACTATCAACCTTCATTTAAGGCAATGTAGTGCGTACTTGAATTCGAACGCCCTTTGTTGAGCTCACATGGTGTAGCCGTTCATAATGTCACGGTTGGCGGGCACCAAGCCGAGTTTTCTCATCACGATGCCTTGGCTAATATCGGCATGGGGGGCTCTACCGAGGCTCATGACTGTCATAGACATCCAGAACTCAAGAGGAAGCTTTATTCCGCGTTGCAAGAAAGTGATGAAGGCGACTTGTCCGTAGCAATTCCTAAAGAGGTCCATCTAAGACAGACCTCTTCGACAGGTGTAGTCTACAATGATGGTATGACACCCTTCATTACTGTCCCTTCCTCATACCAACGTACAAACAGGTGCGACCCCTGAACCGGCGACCCCTAGCGGTCTTGCAGGCCAAACCATGGCCGAGTTTTCTCCTATCGTGGTCAATGTTGCGTACAGTTTGCGGAACCCTGTTGACGGTATCGAGTTTGTGCTACCCAGTGATAATCACCCTTATGTGAGTCTTTGCAGCTTTCATTTTACTTTGATGTTGAAATCCTTCTGTAGAGGGTACCTCACGTGTATACCTCACCTTCATCCCCAGATGCCGCAAGGTGCTGGATTCCTTGCATAGACAACTTATGGGAGAAATGCACGTGGGAATTCGAATTTGTTGTTCCTCGGTATTTGGAAGAAGTCGATGTTAGTGACGAAGTTGATACGACTGAATTGAGTCCCACCATTGTGTTGTGTAGCGGTGAACTGGTTGAACAGGTGCGCCTGCTTTCTGTGCATCAGATGGCTCTTGCTCAAGAAATATGTTAGGTCGCCCACCCCTATAACTCCAATAAAACCATTTTTCTCTTTTCTCAAGCAGTCCCGACATCCATTCAACACATCGCCTTCGCCGCTGGTCCTTTCCATTTGCATCCGATCCCCCATGATAGCGCGGCAGATGAAGCATCTGGCACTTCTCAGCCACCTATGTATGCTTTCTGCTTGCCTGGGCAGGAATCATTCCTCAAAACATCCACGGCCCTTCTGCGTTCTTCTATGAGCTTCTATGTTTCCGAATTTGGCTCGTATCCATTCAACTCTTACAAACTTGTCTTTGTCGACCAGTTGCCCACGCAGCGCTTCGACAGTGCTTCCCTATCTATAGTAAGCCTTGATGTACTCCACGGAGAGGACGCCATCGAACAAGCTATGGAAACGCGACAAACTCTGAGTCATGCCTTGGCTTGCCAGTGGATGGGTATCAACATCATACCCAAGACGTGGTCAGATATCTGGCTGGTAAATGGATTGGCGCTTTACATCACCGGCCTTTTCATTCGCAAGCTTTTTGGTAACAATGATTACCGTTTCAAGTTGAAGAAGGACATGCAGCGTGTTTTAGAATGGGACGTCGGCAGCATGCCGCCAATCTGCCAACCTCAGGTTCTCGATCCTCCTGATGCCGCTACACTACCGTTTATCAACCTCAAAGCACCCTTGGTTCTTCATATTCTTGACCGTCGACTGGGAAAATCCGGAACATCCCTTGGGCTTAGTCGTGTTCTACCAAAACTCTTTCTCTCTGCTATCAGTGGAGAGCTGCAAAATAATGCCCTTTCAACACATGCTTTTCTTCGGATGTGTCGGAAGGTCAGCGGTGTTGACCCTCGAAGCTTTGCGGAACAATGGATATACGGCAGTGGTTGTCCATCGTTTGGTTTTTCTGCGTCATTCAATCGGAAGAAGATGGCTGTTGAAATTACAATGCGGCAGGAAGCACCGGCTTTCAAGGCCATGGAGGCCAACGAATTTTCGAAGGCCCTTATGAAACCCATCGCTTTTTTCGAGGTGAGTTGTCGTATTAAAAACTTACATTTATCTCTCTCAACTACCTAAAATAGGGTCAAATGACGATACGAATCCATGAAGCCGATGGAACACCGTATGAACATGTCCTTGATATTCGAGCACCCTTCAAACGTTATGAAGTTCCATTCAATACTAAGTACAAGCGTGTCCGAAGAAATACCAAACGTTATTTAGCTCGACAAGCCGCTGCGCAGGCGGCAGCCGAAGGTGATGCGGAGGCAGCTGAAGCTATAGGGATGATTGACATGGGTTTTGGTCTTGAGATATGGGAGAAGGAACAGGAACGAGAGAACTGGAAAGTTGCCGATTGGACTGAGGAAGATGAGGCTGTAATGAGTGGTGCGACCTATGAATGGATACGCATGGACGCCGATTTCGAGTGGATTGCCAACATTAAGTTCGACCAGCCAGATTTTATGTGGGTCTCTCAATTACAAAGGGACAGGGACGTCGTTGCACAACTGGAGGTATGTCGATGTTATTCCGTATCCATGATTACCGACTGGTTCGCTCCAGGCACTCCACGCTCTCGCCGAAAAGCCTACTGCAATTGTTTCAAGTACATTGACGAAAACAGTGCTTGTCTCCAACTACTACTATCGGATACGCTGCGAGGCTGCCCTCGCCCTCGTGACGGTAAGCAAGTCACCCAAATTTGCTCGGCCCTATGTTGATTGTAGGTAGTGTGCGATACGGCGGCTGGATTTCCTTGGCCTATTCCATCTCTTCAAGTTATTTCTTCGTTATTGTTATGATCCTGAAGATCCTACTCAAGATTTATTCACTCACACATATGTGCCTAAGCCAAATAATTTTTCTGACCTCGCTGAGTATTTCGTTCGAAAGGTGTGTTTTCATCAGAGTATAAAAAGCCTCATTTTCTGTCGCTCACTTAGTATAAGAGTCTCATAACTGCCATTTCACGCGTGAGATTCGAGAATGGAAAGTCGCCTTCTGTCGTGAGACAATTTTTCATTGACCAACTTCGCTATAATGACAATACGTCCAATCCGGTGAGTTTCATAGCAGTCGCTGGCGAGGAATTCTTACCTTCCAAAAGTACTCAGATGGTCTCTACATTTGTACCATTATTTCTGCTGCTGCATACGCTGCAGTTTCCGTTGCTCCTCCTGAGAGAGGCGAGCTGCTACCTGCAGAGATCCGCTCTGAACAAACGGCAGAGGATAAAGAACTCGTTAGACAAACCATTGCAGAGATTGACAGATATCGCAGCATGGATCGTCTAATTCCTTCTCCTCACAATATTGTGACCATTGCTGCTTTGGAGGTAAATATATATCCCTGAGTTATACTTTTTGCTCATTTCGGTTGTTAGTTCTACATGGTTCTCGGAGTCGCGAATCTTATTCCAGCCCACCCCAAAGTCTTTTTCCCTTTAACACGGTTAGTGATGCGTGAAGTTTATTGTTCAACACACTGATAAGCCCTGCAGAGAAGGGCACTACACTCAGGTGCGGCTGGCAGCCTTTGATGGCTTATTCCTGACGAAATGGTATACGCCTGTGATAATGCGCTATATTTTGTCTGTCATCGCCAATGATCCGTCACGAATCGTCCGCCGTCATGTTGCCCGGAATGCGTGTCACAGCCTGGCCCTTCTTGTTCAGATGGGAGAAATGAAGTCCAATTTGAAAGATACGGAGTCCTTGTTAATCGAAGAAGATGGAAATGCTCCGGAAAAGGCCAAGGAATCGAAGAAGAGCGAGCTGGATCTCATGATAAAAGTATTGCGCAAAGATAGGGAAATCGGCAAAAATGAAGCTATGCGTGAGTTCTTAATGCCCATCGCACTGTGCGTATTGCAATGCATAAGATTATTTTTGCCCTTGCTAAAATCTTGCAGCGCACCGGATATCGATTATGAAGTTCGCTGGTGTCTTCTCAAGCTCGCGGATATTCTGATTCGTCCCGTTGAGGAAGTCCCTCCATCGGTGAAAATACATATTCCTAGTACTCCGATCACCGACATAGCCCCTCCGATTCCACCAGTCAAGGTTCCAGTCAAACCCACGAGGACCTTAAAAAGCGGCGGTCCATCATCCCGACATCCCACTGTCCAACTTAACATCTCTGCTGCTAGGGCTGGGATTCTTGGCAGTCCTCAATCCACTCCTGCTGAGTTACCTATGTCGTCGCCTGTCATCAAGAAAGGGGTGCTCCTTGCGCCACCAGTGCCACCCGTTCCGCCAACAGCCACCTCCTCGTCCAAACCTAAGATGAAGCTCAATGCGAGATTGTTGTCCAATAGAGCCAACGATAAATCCTCTGCTAAACCGACTCAGACCCTCAAGGCTCAGTCTGCTGGCATGACCATTAATGATCTTAGGGCATGTCGAAATGCGTTGAGGAAACTACAATCTAATAGGCATGCCCTCCTCTTCAAACAGCCCGTGGACCCTATTCGGGATAGTGCCCCTCGGTACGTTGACAATTCTGGCCCTGACGGTTGGAGTGGTACTAATTGTCGTCAGATATTTCGATATCGTTAAGGAACCCATGGATTTAAGCACAATCGGTGCTAAGCTAGAGGCGGGCATGTACAAGGATCGATTCGCTTTCCGATCAGATTTTCATCTGATGATATCGAACGCCAAACTTTACAACGCAGCTGGAAGTTACGCGCATAATGAGGCCATTGCTTTGGAAACATTCTTTGAGAAACGTGAGTCCGTTGGGTTTATCTATAATGGAAGATTATAAAAGGATTTCTAGAATGGTCGATCATCAACAAGACTCTCGAGGCTGCAGATAGAGCACAGACAGCGCAGCCGCCTCGTGAACCGTTATCCAAAGCGGCCGAACTTATTCCAACTCGCCAACCTTCTATAAAGCTTTCCGCTCCCGCTGCTCTTCCACATCGTTCTTCTCAATCTGCTTCTTCTTCAAGGCCTGTAATTAAACTCAAAGTCGGTCTCAATACCAAGTCCTCATACGCTGATACACCCTCTCAACAACAATCCCCGCCTCCACAAGCCCAGCCCAAATCCAAGAAACAGAGGCAGCCCGTAGCCATACCCGATGTGGACTTACCACCACCACCTTACGTTGATGATGGCTCTCACGACATCTTACAAGAAGTTCTTGCAATGGAGCGCGAGCGTGAAAAGGGCGAAGAACGTATGCGCCTACACTCTGAGCGGGAGAAGACAATGCAACACACAAATTCGAGTAAGCGAAAAAAGAACGAGACAGTCGAAAACGATGACGACGTCTTGGCGCTTGCTTCACCGGCCAAAAAAGAGCGATCTTCCCCCTCAACGGCTAGACCCTCCCCAGCTGAGAAGTCCAACACACCGATGCCAACATCAACCATATCGAAGGTGCAAACGCACAAAACAACGAAGAAAGAAAAACCATTGGAGCTCAAACACACCACCTCGAGTAAGGAGGTTTTTCCTAAATCATCGGTCAAAGGAAAAGAGAAGGAAGTCCCACCCCCAGCTTCAATACCAGTAGCTCCTTCGAAAGCAAAGAAACTCTCGGTCATCCAGGCAACGCCTATCAATGAGAAGAAATGTAAGGAGTTGTTGAAATCGCTTTTAAAGATTCCAGAAGCTGGTCTCTTCAGCAGTCCGGTGGATCCCATCAGAGATGGTTGCCCTACGTACGTCTCTCGTCTATTGCTGCCGTAAGTATGCTCACTCGGAGGTTAGATATCTGGAGGAAATCGCACATCCAATGGATCTTGGAACTATGTCTCAAAAACTCACTGAAAACCAATACACGACGATGGAGGATTTCAAGAAAGATATCGAATTAGTCCTCAACAATTGTCGACAATTCAACCCTCCGTCGACCTACCCAATTTCGTGCGCCGATGTCCTCGAAAAGGCCTTCAAAAAAGAGTGGCTTAAAGCCATGGAACGGAAATTATCTTGGAGTGAAAAACGTGGCCTCCAGGGAGTGATGACGAGCCTTGTGAAGGATTCTATGTAAGCTGTCGCGTCGCTTCTGCTGTTTCAATACTGAACAGTCACTTCAGTTCTTGGGTTTTCCGTGAACCAGTGGATCCCGTTTTATTAGAAATACCGACATACTTCGACATTATCCCTCGAAAAGATGCGCGAGATTTACGAACCATCCGGCAGAAGCTAGACAACGACAAATATGACACGATTGAAGCGTTTGAAGCTGATCTTAACCTGATGATCCAGAATGCGATTACGTTCAACGGCCAAGAGTCTGAGGTCGGGGATATTGCTATCAGAGTTCAAGCTCGTGTACAGGAGTTAATGAGCAATTTTAAATCGGGGGGGACAAAGAAACGTAAGGATAGTGACAAAGGCACTCCTCAGCCAGCCAAGAAGGTCAAGCTCGGTTGATTAATGGGAGTAATGATGGGAGTAATGATACAAATAATCTATAGTTATGCTATAATAGTGTGTTTGTAAATTGTAATGCCACTTCAAGACTACTGACAGTCACCAATCCGGCCAAAGTTCCAATAAGATGCTTGGATCTTCTTCAGACGTATCGCGTTGTTTCATCCACCTATCCGGTATCTAAGTGAAGTTAGTTGTTATTTGGTATCTCATAACTGGGATGTACATTACCAAAGGAAAATAACGCTCCATAGCGCTAATAAATCTCTGTCGGTATTGTTTAGGTGTTATAATGGTTGGCTCTTTCCCAGCACCCCACTCCTTGACCCAGCTTTCAAGTTTTTTGTCCCAGGTATAGGTACGTATATAGTCTACAGCAAATGAAGTGTATTTTGAGTTGAGAAATTTGACGACTCACCAACTATTCCGATGACCAACTCATTATTCTGACTGTCCACCTGACTATTTGGTAAGACTGGATACCGAATATCTTGATAATAATTACACACCCCACAAACCAGAGAGTAATCCATGACATTGATATCCGCCAGAAACTTACTATCATTGTACAATGCGCCACGTAAAATACGCTTCGAATGTTCGCGCAGGTAAAAAGGGTTAAGGTGCGCAGCTATTAACGCAGTTTAACGGAAGAAAACCTCAAAAAAAAAAAAATCGCGCTCACTTTGTACCAGGTTCTCATCTAGAAGCACTTCATTCTCTTTTCCAGTTGATTGAACATGACGATTGCGCATTGAGCCTTTAAGGTCATATATCTTCCCATCATTTTTTAGTGAACGGGGTATTAACCGGGGCCGAGACAACGAACCTTGGTGAACCGACGGTTGTAAAAGAGGTTCTCCATGACTAAAAAATTCTTCTGTGTCGATTTGAATTTACTAGACCCTTTCCCTTTGCCTGCCCCCGGAAACGTCAACTTGTAGCAACCGAAGACTTTCGCAAGTAGCGTTGGTCGCTATGTCCAATAAGTTTTCTAGCACTGTGACAATGGAATATACGCACATTAGCCGATACGGCAGACGACATATAGTCGAAGTAAGCTGGAGCAAAACTCTCCATGGTCTGCACCTCAGACCTGGACAGTTCCTTGGCAATGAAGCGATCATCTCAAATCCAGATGTAAGCACGGGATAACAAGGACTAGAAAGTAATTACCCAGCGTTTTGAGGAACGCTGAACCGGATTTTCCACCGTTAGCGTTCCATTTGACACACCGAGAAAGCGATTCAACCATGCTCTTCTCACAATTGTATGTGCGCCTAAGAGCATCAAATTGCTCGGGGTAAAGAATGGTGCAGCTGATGGTAAGGCCACCACTTTCAAAACCTGTTGAACCCCATTGAATCTTAGGCGCTGATACGACCATTATTGAACTCACTGATCGCCCAAGGCAACCTTGAGGATGGCAATCGTAAATCCTCAGTGGGGTCTGCGGAATCTACGGGATCGATATTCACCACACCCCACGTCGAGGTGGACTCAGCGATAGACTTGTCATCCGGCATGAACGACTCTCCATCTGTCAATTTCGGTTCGCGGGCCGTCTTCTTATCGGCTCGAGATCTCGTCAGCATATCACGATACTGCGGAGAACTGGAAAAAATCAGAAGATTGATGATGAGTTACTGAAATACCTCTTACTTGAGGGCAAGCGCAATGATTGACGTAGGCTCATCGGTTCTTACTATCATTGAGGAGTCCCTGAAAATATGCTCAGGATCACTCATAGGATCGTCAAGTTGGCGGGAGGGTTGCCAAAACTCTGATAAGGCTTTGAGTATGGAGTGACTTGCTCCTGTCGGAGGTAAAAGCTCAAGGTCGGACGCTGGAGGACTCCCTACGCCTGGCTTAGATGAAAGTAAGGGGGAAGGCGGCAGAGAGAAATGTTCTGTTGGGTCGATAGTGGTTCTAGGTAGTGGCTGCGAGTCACTTTCAATTGGCAAGTCGGGAAACACAGGAAGTGGAGGAGCAGACACTGGTATTTCCCTATTGGGTATATCAGTCTCCAATGGGGTCGAAGTTGGCGAAGATACGGTTGTAAGATGTGGTTGCTGGGGGGCCGGTGGCAGAAGAGATGCCTCCTCTTCCATGTCCTCTCCTTCATCGTCAGCTTCACTGGATGGGTCGGTCTCCGGATCATTGCGGAGGGCGTCTTTGACACTGTCAAGAACCTCAACCGTAGCTCGAGCGGAAGCAACAGGACGAGCACGTTTTCCACGAATAATGTTATACCGTCCCTTGGTACGCTCGGCTTCTCGATTTAGCCGTTCGAAATTCTTGGCCATTGTCATGACTTTGGTGGTTGGCCCGGGAGCCCGACGAAAGGAAGGCTTCGCTGCTGAATTAAGAGGCCGTACAGCTGTTTTCTCCTTGGCGCGGCTAGAAATTCGCGTCTTTGGTTGTTTGGGCGGGGCCAAGAACGATCTCCCAGGAATAGATGGGGGAGATGAAGTACGACTGAAACGAACTTCTTTATTTTTGTGTTGCCCAGACCTTTTTTCAGGAGATGCCTTTCTAGATGATTCGTGAGAGTCTAATACTTGACCAGAGGGGCCAGGGATGCGGCTGCCGATGTAACCAGACCTCCTACTGTGCATCAAGTATCGGGGCGCAATATTAGCAGCGTAGCTAGATTCGAAGTCGGATGTGGATGTTTTCCTTGACATTACAGGGTGCCGACCACGGCGCAAGTGTTTTCGTTGAGCGATGGGATATTCCTGTTCGCTCTCCGATACTACAGGTCGAGGAGGAGGCAGCGCCGTTTTGGCCAAATCGGACATACTTTGAGGAGGAATGAAATCTTGATACTTCTTCACGAGTTCGGCCACGCTGGGCTGATTTATTGATCTCCTGGGTAACCTAGATGTATGCTTGACAGTAACATCTGGCACAGAGGAATCCTCCTAGATATACACTGTGTAACCATATCCACTAGTCCAAAGAAATAAACATAGCTTACGGGTACAATACGAGGCAAACCATCTATTGGGGCATCTTTGGTATTTGTGCCAACGGTGGAGTCGCTGTCTGCACCCGATTTGTGTAGATTGGGTGAATCTTTGGGCGTAAGTGATGTAGGGGGTGCCAGCTCTTCTGGCTCGCGTAAAGTGAGTACTTCAGATGCCGAACTGATTAAAGTTTGTTCTGAACCAGTCACTGGTGGGTCGGGCTCAGAGTCGGAAACCTCGGAAGCGGACGATGCGAAAGGATCGGGTTCTAATCTTTTCTTGATGAATGGCCCTTCCTCTGCCTCCGATGGAAGAATAGATAGAGACGGATCTGGAAGAAGACCAAGATGGGGCTTCGCAGGCCACATTGTCCTAACAGAATTAAGGGTCGACGTTCGCTTGGTCGCTTTATCGAGTATTGTCACTGGCTTGAATTTCGGTAAGCGATCAAAATCCTGTTGCAATGCTACAATCTTGTCTTGTCGGTATGCATGGACCCGATTCAGGGCCAAAGTGTCGGTAGGAGCAGATTCTCGATAGGTTTTATTAATGAGTCGACGAATGTCTGCCCTTTCTGCTTCGGCGCGAGCGATGAAACAGTTGACGTCCACACTTAGCCGTGCATCAGTCTCCTCGTCACCTGTGGCCGCGTCGACACTAATGAGTTTTAGTTCATCGATTAGATTGCTATACCACGTGAAATTGTTTCTTTGAAGCTTTTCGAAGTCCGCGTTTTTGATTTCTAGCAGCGTTTCATGCCGAACATGCACGCGGAAAGGGGGGAACACAATCTCATGCATGAAAACAGGGTCTGTCTGAAACCTGACGGTCATTCCCCCCGAAGCGAAATAACGGATGTGATGCTGATAGATGTTGTGTTCGCAGCCTGCTCCCTGAACCAGCTTGACGTCTGCCGGATAAAAATGCAGCTCGAGGAATTTAGCAAATGAATAACGTTGCATTTCCGGAGATACCGGTATGAAAGGCGTAGCGGACCCACAAACTCTGCAGGCACTCCAGGTAGTAATGAGGTCGGGGGCAGGCCCAAAAGTGTGGTTTACTATTTGACCATCCCATTGTTCAACGGCAACGAAAAGTCGCGTTTCATTATGGACATATACTTTGCAATGACGCGCAAGGGGCTGGTCGCAGCCTTTACCTTCGCAGATGGCCTTGGGATTCAGCAGGAATCTAAGTGTCTCCATGACGGCCTTTTCTATGAACTGACCCAAAGTTGTGTCGTTATCACCATAGAATTGCATGCAAACGAGCTGTGGAACGAAGCATGCACGATGCTGTCCAATGTCAGAGGTAGGGACTGTGTATTCCCATAAAAATATCTGTTGGTATTTTTCCACCTCAAAATCGTCCGGATTTTTCCGTAGATACCATTCCCAGATTCGACGGTGTTCTTCATGTTTCCATTTCAAGAGGCGGTACTTGCTTTCAAGGGCAATATTGTCGACAGTCAATAAGATTTCAGGAGACTCGTCCACCGATGAGTGGTGCACGCCTGGACTAGAAGACTGACATGCCGCAGAGGCCGTTGTGGATACTTCAGGGAAAGAACCCTCGCCCTCCATAGATCGTGGAGATTCAGGTTCTGGGGTAAGGGGTGCAGGAACGTCAAGTGCCTCAATCTGAGCATTGATTTCAGCGCGATGAGAGTCATCAACAGAAAAAGGATCGGCTCTAAAAGCAGCCTGCTTCGCTTCTAAAGTTGGTACGACTGGAGGCTTTTCTTCTTTTAGAACAACATCGTCCTCCCAATCTCTCTTAGCCGTATGTAACTCATCATCTAACTCTTTCATCTTCATGACAGGAAAGGGAGGTGGGAAGCGGAGAGTAGCAGAAACAGAAATGAAGGTAGTTCGGTAAGGTTCGAGAGACTGGTCGATTCTACGCGAAAGGCGTATTTGCTCGGCCTCTTCGCTGGGGATATCTGAATCGATATCATCCTCGGCATCAAGAGAGGAAGGGACTGGAGGAACATTAGATAGAGTTGTTACCAAACTCCCAAAGTGAGATGCAACGAAGGAAAACGACCGCTGCTGGAAGAAATCTGCGACCTTGGTATGCAGACCTAGACCTTTGCAAAGGCTGAGGGGAATGGCATCGGGATTAAAGGAGGGGAGGCTGATGACAGAATCCTTCCATAGATGAGTCTCGAGCTTGAGATTGCGAACAATAAAAATCAGAAAACGTGTAACCCTCTTCACGTGTCGCAATGTTTCAATATCGCCACCTCGTAAAATAATCGTACAGCCGAGGTCACTATTACATCCCTCGAAACGCATATAAGTCTTCCTTCGCCCTGGTATTAACGGATGATCGAAAGTTTGAAGTCGGAAACGTGCACAGTGTCCCAGCCTTGGTTCAATAGCGAGTTTGTCGATAGAAGAAAATTCATCCCCTTGAGTAATCCTTGCTATGGTTGCGATAGCACTGGGCTTGACATTACGAGCAACTACAATATTGTGTTGGACGAGCGCATCTAATGCGAGTCTCGATACCGTCTTCTCGACCAAAACGACATGCGGTCTAAGTGCTGCTATTCGGCTAGCGAGATTCCCTAGGTACTCCTTTTCCTGACGGAGAATTTGTCCAAATTGCATGTATTGACCTTCGACCCGATGGAACTCTAGGGGAAATGTGACCAACATGATCCGCGGGTTGTTTTGTGGCCTAGACATCTGTTTATGTGCGACATTCTTCGTGATGACAGCGCCGTTGACGTGTTCTGAGTCGCAAGGTCTTCCTCCAGGTATTTTCTTGATCTTGACATAACGCCTGACATCCATATCCTCGCCCTGTCGGTACGGTATGGGAGTGAAGGCCAACTCCTTGGCTATGCGCAACGCCATCTTCAAAAGTGTTTCTTCCCATTCTCTTATATTAGGTATTTTCTCCTTGAGCAGCATCTGCCGCAACATAATTTTAAGATGCGTCATAGACGCCAGATTGAGTTCCTGCGCATAACTCAAATTTCATTAAAGAGGTGTTGTTTGAGAAAGTCGAATATGCTCACGCTGTGCTTTCCCTGCGAGTTCTCCAACCCGGCTCTACCACTGGCTGAAAGTTGTCTATTCGACTTTGAACGCGACTGCGAATGAAGGGTGCGGCTATTTCAAGGTCGGTCGAGAGTTGAAGCGGAGGTCTATTTGATTGAGGACTATCGATAGCTCGCTCTGGGGAGCCTACGGGAAACTGAATAGAGCTTGTGGTTCCAGCAATTTCGCTTGGTGTTACAACGTTTGATTCGGTTGAGAAAGTATTTGGTTTCGCCATAGCTACTGTTTCCGAGTGGAAAATCTCTGAAGAACTCTGGTCACCCACACCCTCATCAGACAGTGCCCTCCGAAACGGTGCTGGATTATCTTGAACTGATGCCCATGCCGCATCGGTATCACTCCGCTGGATGGGAAGAGTCATTGGTCTATAGACATCATCTTCCAAACTATAGAAGATTTTTCGTGTCTCAGCGATGGAATATAGATTGAATGGCTCGTCGGTACGACCGAAAAGCTGAGAAGCGGCGAATGGAGACTGGGGATGTCCCAGGCCCGGGAGAATATCCATTCCAAGTTGATGGGCTGGGAATGTTACTGATGAAACAATGGAACGTCTATCATCCTCGTCATCTTCGTCAACCTTGGCTAGTTTGTCCAGACACAATTTGCAGACACGAATCATTCCGCTCTGTCCGAATCGTGTACCTTTGATGATATTGGAAGCACATCGAGAACAAAAGATCTGCCCTTTAAAACATGGAGTCAGTGGTGAGCTTACATGAATAATTTCAACCTTACCGCATATTCGGCAATGATGCTTGCGTCGCCATGCAGTGAAAACGCTCTTACAGTCATAGCACTCCTTACAGTTTTCATCGTCCATCCAATAATCCTTTGACAGGCCTGGAGCGCGGTGAAAAACTTGGGTTAGAAAATTAGAATTAAACATACCTTCGCCCCGGAGTCGTCGCATAACTTTGGAAACCGAGCCAGAACGATGTAAACTGGTTGTAGTTCTTATACTTCGAGCATCGTCTTGGATAGGAAATCCAGGGATAGAGGTGCCAAAAGATGCGCCTTCTCCTGCGTCATAGATGGGAGAATACAAAGCAGTCCGCGGAGGAAGTGAAGGATCGTACTCTATGGAGAATGTAGGGGTCTCAGATTGGGCTGGGGTCAACGAGACCAACGGAGGCGCAACTTGAGCTGGAGCGGTAGTCAAGGAAAGCGGCTTTTCCGTGACAGCAGAAGAAGTTTGGCTGGGCATCGTTGCATAGGATGAACGACGTTGATCGCTACCTGGTGGAATGATCGGTACATTGGAATCTCGGGTAGTTGGAGGCGCCGCTGTTATGCTGGTTGAATTTGTGAAAGTATTCTTAACTCGTGACAAAAGGGATGTGAGGGTATACAACGCCTGCTCATTTTCGTCCTCCTCAGCAAACGGGTTAAAGGAGGTTAGACTAGCAACATCGTCAAGCCTTGTGCTGCTCCGTGAACGCATGGACTGTCCACCCAATGACCCAATGACTGGGGTGGAAACAGAAATGGAATCTGTTGGATGGCTCATGTGGGGGAGACTCGTACAGACTTTAGTGACGCGCTATAACGGGCATCAGCACGTGGTCTACATCCGACAGCACTCCCAAGTTTACCCCCATTTCAGTGTTGACCCAGCCCTTTGAGATTCCCCACCATGGATGATGATGATGCCGATTATATGCAAGGTTCTGATGATGAGGTACGGTTATTCGACTTTCAATCCCATCATCACCCCCTCAGGGTACTAGGACTACGGCTTCGATTACTCTGATAACGATGAGGAAGCCAATGAATCAGGAAGTGTTGACATTGAGAATATGTACTACAAGGCAAAATGTAAGCCTGGCTGATCAAGGCTACATCTCACTGCCACTCTCATACAACAAGCACAGCAAAGAAGGAGGACAACCCTGAAGACGCACTGAAGGACTTCCAAGCCATTGTTGAACAGGAAGAGGAGAAGGGTGACTGGTGCGGAAACAACTTGTTCCTCGCGGCACGGTATTCAATCCCGAAACAGGGGTTTCAAGGCATTAAAACAGTCGACCAAGCTACTTTTCCTCGTGTTACGGCGGCCGCAAGACGCGTTGAAGGCTTACACTCAACTCCTGACGTACACAAAGTCCGCCGTCACTCGCAATTATTCTGAAAAAACAATCAATGGCATATTAGATTATGTTGGCGGTGGGAAAGGGGGTTTAGTGGAGGTCGATATCCTTGAACAGTTCTATCAAGTGACAAAAAAAGCCTTGGTCGAGGCCAAGAATGATGTGAGATTTTTTTACTCTTTTTCAATCTCAACTCGAGAGCGTTGAACATTATTTAAGCGTCTCAGCGTGAAGACAAATCTCAAATTAGCCAAGCTATGGCTTGATCGTAAAGAATACAGTCGCTTGTCCAAGGTATGCTTTTACGAGTCCTACTGTGCTGTTCATTTAACTCTCTATCAGCTCATCCGCGACCTGCACAACGCTACATCTGCTTCAAGTGACGGCGATGATCAATCTCAGCGTGGCACTCAATTACTCGAGGTCTACGCACTAGAGATCCAAATGTACAACGAAACTCGAAATTACAAGAAGCTTAAGGTTTGTAGCTTGCCCTGCCGTGCCGTCTCTTTTTTGACGGGTGATGCAGGAGATTTATAATGCCACGAATGACATTCGTTCTGCAATACCCCATCCACGAATCATGGGTGTAATCAAAGAATGCGGCGGTAAAATGTGGATGGGTGAACGTATGTTTATTTGGTTGGGCTTCTTAAGTGGTATCATTCAATCTTACCAGGTCAGTGGAATCGAGCTAGCGAAGATTTTTTCGAGTCATTCCGCAATTATGATGAAGCGGGCTCGCCCCAGCGAATACAAGTCCTCAAATACCTTGTTCTGGCTAATATGCTCACAGGCAGTGAGGTTAACCCCTTCGATAGTCAAGAGACGAAACCGTAGGTTTTCGGCGAGTGGATGAGTGTCTTGACTCAGTTTCATGCAGATACAAGAGCGATCCTCAGATCAAAGCAATGACAGACCTCGTCGACGCCTATCAGCGGCGAGAAGTTCATCTTGCTGAAAAGATTTTACGAGGTGCGTCTCATTAAGTAAAACCCTTTCTATACTAACTTCGAGCAGATAACAGGTCAACAATCATGGACGATCCTTTTATTCGTCTTTATATTGGCGAACTCCTTCGTAGCTTGCGAACCCAGTATCTCATTGACCTCATAAAGCCATATACTCGATTAGAGCTGTCATTCCTCGCCAAGGTAATGATTTCCCCCCCTGACTGGACCAAAATAAAATTCATTCTTTGTAGCAATTAAATGTCGATGTCCAGGAAGTTGAAGAGCTGCTGATCGGTTTGATTCTGGAGGGCAAAGTAGAAGGGCGTATTGACCAAGTTGGCATGCGCTTAGAACTTGACTCAAAGTGGGTATTTCCAAAGATTTTATCTTATGTACCCTTAACCGTCTATTCTTTAGGCAAAGTTTGGAAAAGAAGCGCTATACTGCTTTGAATCGGTGGACCGATGCTCTTGAAACAGTACACGCTGCAGTTGTCAGCAAGACGGCGACTACGGGTCGGCCTGGAGATCCAACGATGATGGGGCATGAAATATTCCAGGAGAGATGGGGTTAGGTCTGGAACGTATGTGCTTCCATTAAATATTTCTAGCAGTTGGAATGGACTATTGTAAGAGAATTGGTGAAGTGATATTGGAAACCTGTCTTCATAGAAAATCAGTGCCCTCGTCATTGAGTGATTAGTCGGAAGCTACCTAAATCGGGCGCTGTATAGGTTTCCATTCATAATTCCAACCGGAAAGTGGAGGAGTATCGGTGGGTATACGCAGTTCTCGCGGAAATAACCCACGGACCCTTGCCTCTACCGCTCGCAACTCTGACGAACGGAGAGTCTTCGCAAGCTGCATCTCGGCAGCTGTCCGTGCCCTTGGATCGTCTTGCCTATTGGCCTCCATGTATAGTCCGCTGTCGACCTCCTCCAGTTCCTCCATAGCCTTCTTCATACATTCAAATTTCCGGATTAATTCCGCTTCGCGACGTTTGCGAATCTGGCGCTTGTGGAGGAGCCATGCACGCTCAATAGTATGATGTGCTTGCACTGATGGAATGGCGTGTTGGACAGCCTGGCCGACATCGGATCGCCAAGTGCCGACGGGTACAGCTCTACTGCGAATGTTGCTGGGATAAAGAACGCGTCGAATGATCTCCTTCTTGGGGTCGCCCACCCCCTCCGGTCGCCCCGCATAGTGCCGTATGGAGGTCTGTAAAACACGCAGTGACTGCGGGGTATAGCCTTGAGCAAGATGTGGAAACATTTTGAAGTAGGTGGAGAACAATTCCGAACAAGCAGTGAAAAAGCGCTTACATCATCGAGCTCACGGGACTGCAAAATCGGAGGCAGCGGGACACAGCGCGTTGTGGATTGCTGCTGAAATGCTGAGTCTTCTGTCGCGCTCTTGCCATTGTCGGACTCGCACAAGGGTGAGTTATTAATATTCTTACAATCGCTCTGGCAGAACAGTCGCATAGGATACCCTTCTGCATATTCGCTCTTTCTCCTTCACTTACCCGACTTGGGGCAAGCATGACAAGAAGTCTACCATCCGTATCCCCTCGAAGAAAGCCGCAGCAGCAAAAGCCAGACGAAAGGCGGTTATTGCTGCTGCAGAAGATGCCAAGGCAGAGAAAATGACGCTCGCGAAAGCCATTTCTGTATTACAGGTATGAATTCCCCCTCCTCATCCAGAGGCCGAGTTGACGAGTTGATGCAGGCAGTCGAGGTAGCCTCACCGAGGAATACTTACGAATTATTCGTCAAAACAGAAATCAAGTCCGGTATTGCTGTGCCCAAAGGACGAGTCAACCTACCTCGCGAAGCGAAACCTTCATCCGAGGAAAAGATACTCGTTTTTGCTGAAGGGAGACAAGCTGAGGAAGCCAGGAAGGCAGGTGCACACATCATCGGTGGAACGGAATTGGTCGACGGAGTGAGTGGTGGTTTATCATGTCAAAGGTTCTCGTGGACTTATTGCCTCATTGTAGATTGTCAATGGCCGCGTTCAGGCAACAACAATTCTGTGTACACCTGCCCTCATTAAAGCCATCACACCAAAATTAGGACGAATATTAGGTCCTCTCGGTCTCATGCCATCCGAGAGGAGAGGTACAGTCACAGATGATATAGCCGGTTATTTACAGCGTATCCAGGGGACTAGTGAATGGAGAGCGGATAAGGCTGGCAATATCCGAACTCCCATTGCTCTGGTACGCTTGCACCCAACACGAACATCGGTTATCACATTTCTCAGTTTTTACTTTATAAAGCTACATTTCCCTGTTGAAGATGTTGTGCAAAATATTCGCCATTTTCTTGCGTCTGTTAAGAAGGTTACCGGGAATACAAGAGACGCCGAGGCTAGAAGAATGAAAGGTTCCGGACCTCGACCTGGTATTTATCCACTAGAATAATCAATGAAAGGAATTTCTGACAAGCTTTTCAGTGACAACTATCAGCAAGGTTATGCTGAGCTCAACTCAAGGTCCTGGAATTCGTATATCAGATTTCTAGTCACGACCGTAGAAAGGCTATATAGATTATAGATTAATAGTTATCCGACAATTATACTTCATCTTCATCCATTAATGGCTTCTCGACTCTTTTTGATTTCCGTGCCTCACGTAGAGATTTGGCAATACCCTCGTATGTCGTCTTTTCCTGCTTGCCGACCGATTGACGTTTCCCAATGTCAGAACCGGCAACATTTATTGACCCAGGCTTAATTACATGGTGACGTTCTTGCGGCTTATTTTTGGGCGGATGAGGGAATATATCTCCCCAGCTCGATTTACGCGCGTCATAAAACGCCTGCTTGCCCTGTGATTTCGGAATCGTCATCCTCATTATTTTACCTGTTGAAGAGGAAGTGGACATCAGGTTAGAATTTTATGTTCGAATTTCGTGTCTTGGCTTGCCTTCAGCGGTGCACCCATCAAGGATAATGTGTCCGCTTCTTTTCAGAGGTGGAAACACCAGTCGAGGCCATTGATATGCTTCTAGTCTGATCGCTTCATCGACGTCCTCCGCGTTGTTTCCCGCTTCAGGGAGCGATTGCGTGGTAAGTGTAGTATTTTCAGCCTCTCCAGAATGTGAGTTGACGTCTGATGCATTCTCACTGTGGACTTGGAGCTCCCCTATGGAAGATGCCAGGGCCTCTTTCTCTAACGCCCGCTTTCCTACAGCTCCTACTCTCCCCAAACCCAGCACAGTGGGACGTGGCCTGGGACCCCGCTGAATAACAACGTACGAGTAACCCGTGTCGTCATGCCCAATGTTCGAATGCTTCGTTCTCCGGACGAACTCAGGTATCTGAATGCGTTGGGAGTATCCGCACACCAACTTTATGAAACCCGGGAAATACAACGGGCATGCACCGTCATGAGGACACTATAAGTAACAATTAACAGGAGCATCAGTGTATATAATTATGAGGTCTCACTTACAGGAGCAACAACATGTGAACCAGCCAAATGCGATGGCGCACCGTCATGCAGAAGATCCTTACGTCCCAATTCGAGAAGAAATTCTCGTGCACCTGCGATGGCTTCAAAGCCTTGCTTGCTATTGTGGTCGATGAGAACCTTATAGTATGCCATTGTTATTTATTCAGAATTCTATAATCATGGACTGTACGCACTATGGTATTCGCTCCGCTTTCCCAAATCTCTTGCACAAGGTTCTTTCTTGACAAATTGTCGGGAAGGGTGGTAAGAAGAAATGCTGACAAAGCGACACTGTTTCCTGCATGAAGAGGATTCATATTCTCTTCCGAGGACCAGCCCTTTTGCCAGTTTATTGACAAGTGTTCAGGTTGAATACCTGAGAGCTAATAAATCTCTCCTCTCTTGAGACAAAGTGAAACATACCGTGAAGCAGGCGACGTCCAATTTCACTTAATCCATTCCGCTTCTCAATAGCGATGTAAGATTTGACGGTGGCGTCGGCAATTCGAAGATTGTCCATTGGATTCTGGACGCCTGAAGGAGACTGGAAAGAATATAAAGATGCCCTGACTACAAATCAGCTTTCAAGAGAGATGGCAGACGACCTTTGACTAACCAAAGACCGCTTCCTGTCCCAGCTCCCCAATCTATAACTTGTTCAACACTCCACGATGGACCCAAACGTCTCTTGACGTGATCAAAAACGGCGAAGATAGCAGGATAATGCGCAGGCAATGCTACAGACGCAAAAGCAGTACCATCACGTTTTGCGTGTTTGACACCCTGTAGCCTTGTGCGGTACGTCCCATCGTAGTGCGATTCCCAGTTTTCGTCGTCGTCTGTATCTTTTTGGAAAAGACGTTTCGCGTCACTATGAAGTTGGCTTTTATTGGACTCTGTTCGGGTGTGTGATGCCTGACGTTTGAAGTGACGGGAATGCATACTCACCAGCAATGAGACGTTGTATTGCGTCCTGTAACTCGAGTGGTAGAACAACTTGACCTAGCTGCTGGCTACCAAACATTGCCGCAGGTGATTTGCGAGGTAATTCATCGCCCTCACCGTCGTGGTCTACATCTGCATGTTCTGCTTCGCTAGGGTGTGAGGAGACTACTTCGAGCTCTTGCGGTGTTTTTCTCTGCCCTCTTGGGGCGCCGCGAAGTGCTGTGTCGACATTGCGAAGTAAAATGTCCAAGTCAACGTCAAGCCGTGTATTTGGCTGGGTTGGCCCAGGGCGGGACAGAGAACTGAAAGCAGGAGCTCTGCCTGTGACGGCGCGTCGGGTGAGATGCGCTGCTCGGTGCATCGTCGAGTAAGTTATGGTGGTTAAAGTTAAATTTAGATGCCTCAGCCATCGATGCGTGATCTGCTGACAAAGCGTACACTCTTGAAAGTTGGGCGAGCATCATCGCCGCACGTCCAATGACAGAACAAACGCGAAAACTCGACTCTACTCATTCAAATGATGACCCACTCCATTCAGAGCGTCCGCTGAAGAAGCCCAGAATTCGTGAAGATGATGAGCAAGATGACGACGATGAAGAACCCGTCAGGCAAACCCAAGGAATCAAAGCCTCTGACTTATACCTCGACACGGTAAGCATAATCATTCCTAGAAGCAGCAGCTAGCATGCTTACGTGGCTCTAGATTAACAGAGCTGTTCTTGATTTTGACTTCGAGAAAGTCTGCTCCGTTTCTCTTTCAAATATTAATATCTACGGCTGCCTCGTTTGTGGAAAATACTTTCAAGGAAGAGGCAAAAAATCCTACGCTTACGCACACTCAATACATGAGGACCATCATGTCTTTATTAACCTACATACCACAAAAGTCGATCCGTTGCTCTCTGTATATGCTGCTACTTACATCATTTTCAGGTTTATGTCCTTCCAGACGGCTATCCTGTCGCAGACCCATCTTTAGAAGATATAGCTTTTGTGCTTGCTCCCAACTTCACCCCAAACTCGATATCCAATCTATCATCCCCCATGCATCTAGAGAAACTTTCTTACGATCTTCAACATCAGCCCTACCTCTCCGGGTATATTGGCCTCAATAACATTAAGAGAAATGACCATATGAATGTGGTCATCCATGCCCTTCTGCATGTGCCTCCGTTGCGTGACTATCTCCTACTCTCAGACTTCCGGAACAAAGAGACGGAACTTATTAAGCGTTTTGCCGCATTGGCTAAGAAGATTTGGAATCCTCGTCTGTTCAAAAGTCAAGTCAGTCCGCACGAGTTTCTGCAAGAAGTCAACCGTGCCAGTGGTGGTAAATTCCGATTAGAGCAACAAGGAGACCCAGTCGAGTTCCTTGGTTGGCTGCTAAACCGACTTCACAAAGATCTTGGAGGTTCCAAGAAGCGCAATTCGAGTGAGAAACCAAGCTCAGCTTCATATCTGTACCCATTTACATGGTTGCTGAGTATCATATGACAGGCATCATCTTCTCTACTTTCCAGGGTGAACTAAGGGTCGAGACACAACAAGTCCTTGTCCGTCCCGACTCGGGAGAAAACGAAAAACCACGCTTTGACATAGATCGAGGTGCGTACCTGAGGACGAAATAGGGTAAATTGCTCCAACAACCTTTAACAGACATCAAATCAACTTCATCGCCATTTTTGTTTCTTGCAGTCGATCTACCTCCCCCTCCTTTGTTTCAAGACAGCCACGAGAAAAACATCATCCCCCAGGTCGGGATACATTCCATTTTGTCAAAATATGATGGAAAAACCACTCAGGTAACTCTTCTGTATAGCAGTTTATGACTTCTACCGACTAGTTCTTTAGGAATCAGCTGGCCAACTCAGGCGCTATAAATGCCACAAACTACCGCCGTATATCATCCTGCACTTCAAGCGTTTTACCAAAAATATATTCGTTGAAGAAAAGAATCCCACCATTGTCAATTTCCCCTTACGAGGTCTAGATTTCGGAGAGTGTACGCTCATATATTATCTCCGATAGACTTTCTCGAATTCTGATGAGACTTTCAGATGTGGATATTCCTCCGGATGGTGGCTCTACACTTTACGATCTGATCGCGAATGTGACTCATGAATCAGTCGCTGGCACCACAAGAGATAAAGAGAACACAATTTGGAAGGTTCACTTGAGAGCGGCCCGTGGTGGCGGCGACAACGAAAAGTGGTTTCTGATACAGGACTTGATTGTGGAGGAGACGCGGAAGGAGATGATTTTCCTTGGTGAAACGGTCCTCCAGGTGAGGTTGCCAGGGAAGCGATCCGATTGGAGGCTAATTCAATTGACAGATCTGGGAGCGCCGAAATTAGAAACAGTCGGTACTAATTACACGTAATTAGCGTTCCAAATAAGAAAAAAAACATTAAAAGGAAAATGCCCCGAGGTTGATATTTCATCGCATACGCCGTGCGGCTGATCAACTCTTGGGTACTGTCTGCGTGCTAGCATTACCACTCTTCAACGCCTCCTTTTGGGTTCCATCACTAGTCTGTAGTTGAACCTTTCTGAAGTCACTTATGAGTACAAGGCTTCAACCAGAAAGATGCAACATACTCTAAACCCTCGGGTTTGACGAAAGGAGAGAAGATGTACACGCCCGAAATTACTCCTGAACCCAGTGAAATAACAGTTCAGACTGTAGAGTATCCCTCATACCTGTGATAGCTGCAACTAAGAAAGGGAACGCTTTTCGTTGAAGTCCCATTGGTTTGATATGAACATCAACAGTGTCTACTATTATGATATGTCGGAGATTAAAAATTTGAAATCCATTAACAAATCAAACTCAGCGGCACCAGCGATATAAAGACCATGGCACTCAGGTAGGAATAACGAAAAAGAATAGAAGGAAAGATTGAAACCTTTTACACTCAATAGCTCGTACTTTAAATTTGGAAACCCATTTTCTACCGTTATGGAAAGGAGTCAGTGACTTCACTGGGCGAGCGATATTGGTAACATTTCTACCTCCAGAGCCTGCTTGGCCGCCCCCTCTCTAGCTTGGATTTTGGTCGGCCCCTTTCCCACTCCTTTGACCTCATCTCTGACTGTTTATTTAAGCCTTTCCGGCCTGCGAAATAAAAATCCCAATTGCTTGGTCGATACTCACATTTACAACTAGCGGTCCAAGTGGTGGTATGTGCAGGGCCTTCACTATATTCCTCGTAGGAAATGTAGCTTTGTTCTCCGCTTCTAACGAGACCTGGAAAAAGTATTTTGAATCAGCAAATAATTTATTGAGCGGTCTCAACTTACGGTTATGAAGGGCCGTAACATAGGCTATAAAGATTAATGTTTGGGATTGTCGTATCAGCTAAACAAGAGTCCATTGTTGATGAGAAGAGACCCACAAAAAGCCATGACAATGACTACAGGTGTGGAATGCAAGATAGTTGTTGAGGTGGATAAGCTGGAGCGGATTGCTCTACCTTGCATAGTCTTCCTATTTGTATCCTCCGGCGAGCGAAAGTGGACCTAGTACTCTTATCTCCCATGTTTCCATGCTCAGGTGTCATTCCTTGATCTCGGTTTTTCCACCGGTCATTTCTCTATGAATATCAATCCAATGGCGTTGAGTGAACTGTCAACAGTGGAACTTATCTGTACCGGTTCCCAGGTCAACCCTTAGTGAAAGCGAGCGGCCTTTCTGTCCAAATTTTGAGGCAACAGAACGATCGAGTGGAGAAAAATGGGAATTACTTGATGACCACCTCGGGTTTTATTCGAAGGACCGCGTGCCGTCCTGAAAGGGATAAAAAAGGTATAGTACTTCCTCTTTTCTAGATAATTTCAACTTGGCTAGTCTCCATCTGAGTCGCAAAGGCAAGGTTATCGGCAAACGCAGCTTAAGTGGTAGAAAAAAAGGAGAAAGATACATGGGGTTGGATCCAGCTAAAAGGATTCATGTCGAGCCTAGATGCGACATAATCTTTGAGATGAACCGCGACGCAAAAGGTATGAACAAGCCTTGGTAATACTGTGTATTTGGTTTAACGCGCTCGGTTCGCGGAGTCCCAACGGTAAATTAGCCGTGAGTTTCCATGAGCAAAATCCTATGGTTGAAATAAAATTAGCTTGAGCCAATGCCCAGATTGTAGATATGATATCCGAAGAGGACGGTTGAAAAAAGTCAGAAAGCCGGAATGTGAACCGTGATTTTGAGATCTTGAGTCCGGTGAAATCAAACCTCAACAGTTCTGTGCAGACCTGTCGTATTGGCGCGGATAAATAGATAAAACAGGACCGAACACGAATTGCCCGGTGGTGGAAATGCCCTGTTTCCGTTTCCTGAAAATGTTCATCTGCAGGGACCAAATTGTCCAGCACTGCCATGTCATATTAGACCTACATGGAAAGAAACAGAAAAATCTTGTTATAGAAACAGCCGCTGATTTCGGGTGGCATCCACCATATCAAGTTGTGTCTTCTTCCTCCCTAAGTAGCACCAACACTGCGTCTGCGGCCATATCTCGGGCTATGTTCTTCTTTGTACCTGTCCCAGTGGCACGCTCCACGTCCTGAACTAACATATCAAAGCTCTCAGTCAAGCAAAAAAAGTTGGATGAGATGGTACATACTTTTGCAGATACTGGTCCATTGTGGCGTATGTTTAAGACCTTCTTGAATGTCTATCCAGCTAAGGTCGCTCAGACGCCCTCGTTTCTGGAGATCTACCCCTGGTCAAGGAAGAATGGGCGCGCTGAAAATGTAGCTTACAGTTATTCAGGGCAGACTGGCCCGCTGATAACTTGGGTCAGCCTACGTCATTGAAGCATGTCAATACTCTGCTCACATTCTGGCATACCTGGGTGCTGTCTTAGTGTCGAGGTTGTTAGACAACCCCCAAGACAACTCTTCAAGTTTTATCCATTGAAGCTCTCTCATCGGCGGTGCGATCTCAGAAACTAGCTGGCAGCTGCGCCCTTAATACCTATCGATAAGAAATCAGCCGTGCGTTATAAGCATGAAAGAAGAGGCTGCTGGTACGGAGAAGGGCACTCGATCCATATTATTTACAGAAGCCAGCGTGGAGCCATAAGGTTGGGTTACTATATCACAGATGAGTGGGACGCGATAATTTCTTGCCGCGGCGCCCCTAAGAGGACATGTTGACAGCATGAATCGGCTCTCTCTCAACGCGGATACGATGGTGTGGAGATTGATCTGTCGAAGACGGGAAGATTCAACGATTTTAGAGATCTTTTCCATTTCTGTAATCGTTCACTAGCCAGGCCCAAAGGCGGATGTATACTTTTCACGGTACGGTCAAACAGCCCATGTGGATTTTGCAATGCATGCTGATGCCATGAATATCTGATCACCTCAGGCTCCGACCAGAAGCGGCGCGTGAGTCATGACGGTAGATTGAGGCTCAATCGCAGCGAGTGGTTTGCAAAGACGTGAAAAACTCAGTTTCACATTGTAGGGGTCGTGAAGGACTGGCGTGATTCGTAAGGCGTCGCCGCGTCCGTCATGCTCGACGGATCGGCTTCAAGTCAAATGTACGAGTGTTCAATTTAAAGCTCGGTTCGTGATGCAGAGTCTATCCGTAAAAGAATGCTTGGGCATAATGAATTAAATGTGTGAGGTCTGCACGAGTGGGCCGCGAATCTTCCAATCCAATTTCAACCAATCAATATTCGGAGTGGAAGGCAAATGGTGCATCAAATTGTCTAGCTTTGTCGAAACACGCCTATGCAACGTGGCTGCCCTGATCACATGCCGGAACTCCTGGAGGGGCCAGGGCCCCAGGAGGGCACGTATTTCAGCCGTATTTCCAAGGTGATATCAACCAATCACCAATCACCCGAGGCAATATGACGACAGTTGGGTGGTGCGCCAGTCGAACGACACACGGGAATCATGGTCTATCTATGCATGCGCCTGAGGTCACAGGGGCGTTGCGGGACTAAAGGTACTTCTGCCTGGCTTGATCACCGCGGCAATTAGAATCTGCAGATACTAGATGCATCCGAGCTGCTGATGGCTGTCAAGGGTGTCTCTCGACAGAGGTTTTACTGCAGACTGCCTGGCGACATCAATGGGCCTGGGGTAAAAAAGGAACAGAGACAGGAGGACGTGGGGAACGGGATACTTAATCAATTTCAACGACGCTCTCTTCCATCTGATCTTGTCTCACCTCCACCCATTCCTCACGTGAGTCCTGTTCCTCGAACTCGTTTTTCCCACCCTTACCCGTCATCCCTCCCCTCCTCGTATCCCTCCAGCGCTTCAAAATGTCGCAGCAACAGTCTGCATCAGCCGCAGCAAATGACATCCAGGAGAGGATAGCTGCTGCCAGGCGCGAAGCTGAAAGCCTCAAAGAGAAAATTCGTGCCAAAAAAGAAACATCAGCCGATACCAGCTGTGCGCCTTTTTATTTTTTTCCTGTAGTGCACCCCCCTCTCATGTGTTGTGCCTTTTGTAGTGCGTGCAATGGCCGCAGAAGTCGACCCCTTACCTCGCATTGTCATGCGCCCTCGCCGCGCTCTCCGCGGTCATCTTGCCAAGATTTATGCCATGCATTGGGCTGCCGACCGTCGACATCTCGTCTCTGCCTCCCAAGACGGCAAGCTGATAGTCTGGGATGCGTATACTACCAACAAGGTCCACGCCATCCCTTTGCGCTCAAGTTGGGTCATGACATGCGCTTACTCACCTTCGGGAAACTATGTTGCTTGTGGTGGTCTCGACAATATCTGTTCAATTTATAGCCTAAACAACAAGGATGGTGGCACCAACGCCAGAGGTGCTCGCGAGCTGAGCGCTCATTCTGGCTACCTCAGTTGCTGTCGTTTCATCAATGACCGTCAGATCGTCACCAGCTCTGGGGATATGACTTGCATGCTATGGGACATTGAGGCTGGTGTGCGAGTGATTGAATTCAGCGACCATACTGGCGACGTCATGAGGTTGGTTTGGCTTTTTTTTCTGTGTAAAACTTTCTGATCTTTATTTGTCCCTTAAGTTTATCACTCGCACCTAGCAACAATAATGTTTTCATCTCAGGGGCGTGTGATGCCACTGCCAAACTATGGGATATTCGTACCGGTCGAGCTACACAAACCTTTACTGGCCATGAATCCGACATCAACGCCGTTTCGTATGCGTTACGTTCATGATTTCTATTTTCGAACCTGCTGATCTCTGTCGTCCATAGGTTTTTCCCCAACGGTGATGCCTTCGCTACTGGCTCGGATGATGCTTCCTGCCGTCTCTTTGATATTCGTGCCGACCGGGAATTGAATACTTTTACACATGATAATATCCTCTGTGGCATCACCTCCGTCGCGTTCTCAATCTCTGGCCGCATCCTCTTCGGTGGATATGACGATTGGACCTGCAATGTCTGGGATACGTTGAAAGGTGAACGTGTGGGAGTCTTGACTGGTCATGAAAATCGTGTCAGCTGCCTGGGAGTTAGTGCCGATGGTATGGCCCTTTGTACAGGAAGTTGGGATAGTACTTTAAGGGTGAAGCACCTCTGTTCCTTACGTTTATGCTTGGTACTGATGACTCTCGCCAGGTGTGGGCGTAAGCAAATCCATGATACCCCTTTCCGTTTATAACTTCTTCGTTGCTTTCATTTGCTTCTCTTGCTGTCGCTGAACAACGATGGCAGCCTGTGTCATTTTATGTTTTAAATCTATTGCTCGCTGCACTTGCAGGTCTTGGACTCTTGTTGGTCTAGACAGCCGTTGTTACCTTCACTGAGTTTTCGTCGTAATCCATTTCCTTTGGAACCCCTGTCTGAATTATTCCCCTTGCTACTCATACCTCTCCTTCCTAACATTGTTCTGGCTTGTGTATATACTGGTTTTTAACTTGGGATCCATTTGTTTCATTGCATCAGCCATTGTAGCCCGTCAGAAGCGTTATGCCACGCCTACAACGCCTGCTAACCCTAACCTAAAATTCATAGGTAGTGTAACTGTGTAACGCTCGGTATACAGGTATACTTGACGCTACTAATTCTTTAAACTGGACATATTTGCCGTCAATAAAGGCTAAACCAACATGTCGGAAGATGATAGAGCTGCGAAGGCCGCCAGAGCGAAAGCTATCGTATGTGAAGTTGCATGAGGTCCTTGCACAGAACTGACCAGTAATGCGTTAAAGCTTAAGAAAAGACAGCAAAGGAAAGCAGTAGAGTCTGCTGGACCCCTCTCTGATGTTGGTTCCCAACCTTCAAGGACTTCAACCCCCACGCTTGCGGAGCCAATAGCGGAAGAGATAAAGCGCAATCCCATCGATGATGTGTATGTATCTCTCCGACTCTGCACCTACCATAAGCTAACGAGCTGCACTACTAACGCGTCGTTATAGGTTTGGTACAAGGGATAAAGTGGATTCGTCTTGGCTCTCCTCACTACCGAGGGCGCCTTCGCCACATAGGCGTGACGCAATACCCTTCGTTCCGTCTTCGACCAAGTCACCACCTCCGCCGGCCTCGGCTGTAGTTTTGCCACCTAATGTACCGGCTTCAGGTCCATCTCTCAAAGAGCTTGAATTATTGAAGGAAATTGATTTTCTGCGTTCGGAAGTGACATCCTTCCAAGAGAAAACTCAAGCTATAGTTTCATTGGAAAAAGGCATGTATGCTTCAGATGATTATCGTCGCTTTCATCATGAAACATAATTCCTAGAGGTCCAAACTGCGCAAGCTAAAGTCAGGAAGCTTGAGGAAACTTTAGAACAAGAGCGGGCTCAGTATGCGACGCTTGAAACTCGCCTCGATGAATCACAACAGGAGAATTCTGCTAACCTCAAGAACCGCGAGGAAACCATCTCCTTACTTGTTTCCGAGAAGGCTACACTTACTAGTGAACTTCATAAATTAGATGAGGCGGTGGCTAGTGAGTTCATATGATTACCGTGCTATAAACTTATGTTCATCCATCGCAGGAGCTGAGAACGCGGAGGAATCCTTGTCTCAGGAACAAGAGAGAAATGCGGATGTAGTCGAGCAGCTTGAAAAGCTTCAGGAACAATACCAGATGACTACTTCAAGGCTAGAAGACTTATCACGGAAAGAAAAGGATATGAACGAAAGGCTCAGAGAACAAGTTTGTACATGTGGCACTCTTTCATAAAATATTCATTGCTTACTCGCAAAAAGGAGCGTCAACTAAATGCTGCCACGGCGTCAGCGAGCGAGGCGCGCAAGGATGCTGAACGTTATCAGCGAAGTCTCAAAGAGCTGGAGGAACAAGTTCAGAACGACGATCGCCTGGAACGCGTGGAAACATCACTAAAGAATACTCAGGAACGTGCAGATGAATTGGAGTTCCAACTTTCCAAGGTCAAGCATGTGAGCATTTGTTCACAGTTTCTTTTACAGATCTGCTGATAACGATATAGTCTCATTCCCAACTTAAAAACGAGAAAGAAGTGTTAGAATCTCGATTGTCAGAGTCCACAAAGTCGAAGGACGATCTGCAATCCAGTTTTTCTGATCTGCAGCAAGAGTATGAGGCCATTCTCTCTCGGCTCAACTCGGTTACGAAAGAACGAGCTAATTTGGAGACTGGAAAAGCTTCACTTGAGCAATCAAATCAGAGCAAAGATGCTATGATCGTTGGGCTCAATGGACAGCTCGCTCAAGCGGTGGCTGAGATTAACGACCAAAAGCGACAAGTGCAGACACTTCAGGGTGACCTTAGGGTTGCGCAGAGACGTCTAGATGACTCTGAGAAAGTACAGCACAGGCTACAAAATGAAGGCACTAACCTGATGCGCTCCTTAGACGAACTCCGGCCCAAAGTGGTTGAGCTTACTGAAGACAAAGTCCAGTTGTCCGATAAACTGGCACATGCGACCCACGTTCTCCATGAAAGAGATGTTGCTATTGTGACTTTGGAGACCGCATTGGAGGAGTCGAAGCAGGAAGTTGAGAAAATTCGAGAAGAAATGCGGAAGAAACTCTCGAGTTTAGAACAGGAGCAAACGCTCGCCGCCTCGTCTTCATCAGATAGAGATAAAGAGTTCGCGGAACTTCAAAGAGAGCTTGACGAAGCCCTGGGTAGCATGGGCACTCTAGAATTGGATCGCCAGTCACTTCAACAGGATAACCAAAGCCGGAAACAGGAGGTCGAATATCTGACCGATACCACACAGTCTCAGATGAACGAAATCAATAGGCTTCAAAAGGAGTTAGATGAGCAGAGAATGGCTCAGGTGTGTCTCTGAAATACCGCAAACTTAGAAACTGCTAATGTCTTACCCTAGCAAGAAGAGGAAGGTAACCTTGAACAGGCTCAAAACGAAATGGAATCCTTGCGCTCAGAACTCACATCAGCGACAAGTGAATTAGAACAGCTACGGCAAATTCGGTCACCATCGTTGCAGAACGATGTCCAGCCATCGTGGAGTACCGAAATGTTAAACTCGTTGAGGCAGCAGCATGCACTTGATCTTTCGGCTTCTCAATCTCAAATCCGGGCTCTTGAAAACTCCGTTTTCGAAGCCGAAGCCCGGTCACATAATTTACAAAAACAAGTACATGCGCTTGAATCTCGGCTTGCGCAAGTACGACCCAGCTCAAGACTGGGACGGCGTTCATTTTCGCCCACCAACTTTTCCCGACCTGCTAGCCGGATACAAGCACATTCCGATCTTGGTCGCTCATCGTTTTCCTCTCAGAGGCCAGCACTCCTCTCCCGGTCCCTGTTAGATCAGGGGTTATCACCGGAGACGCGGCACAAACGTAAAGTCAGCCTGAGTATGTTGAAGGCTCGCATCGATAGCGAAATTGCAGCAAATCCAGGGCTAGTGTTGCAGCCACTTTCTCCAGTTGAATCAGAGACCTCACAACCCGAATATTCCCATCAACAACAGAAGGGACACCATCTTCCCCAGTTTATGGATGAATCGCACATCTTCTGGTGCAGTTCGTGTTCCGGCGAACTAGTGGTATTATAGTACGAACTTCCAATAGTATTAATCGATCTATAGTTATACAAACTGCTCCGTTTACGTGGGCGATGTCCGAAATGCAGCATGTATCATGCGAGATTCAGTCACTAACTTAGATGTCTGATGAGATGATCAGAAAAATCCCTTGCGGTCCGTCCTGATTTTGTGAAGTCGTTCAAGTAGGTCCTAAAGCAGGCGTGAGCAATCCAACTCTTTGGTTCGGGCTATAACTCACCTCCACTTCCTCTGCTCGCAGAGTTCCTCGCTTTCGTTCAAGTTCAAGTCCAGTCTCCAGGCTTTCGAGCACGTCATTAATGAGTTCTCGATAATTTACGCCAAAGAACTGGGTCAACTTTGCCGCACGTCTGCGGCGAACTTGGAAATCCGAAACGTCCGGTTTCGAACTACTTAAGCTAAACTCAGAAATAACAGACGTCATGGAGGTGCGAGCGGGGAGAGAACGTCTGCGCTCTGATTTAACCGATGAGGCGTTTGAGAGGCGCCGATCTTTGATTGGCGGCTGCAGTTCCCGATTTGATGAACTATTAGCACCAGCATCCATATCATTGATATACTGGTGCAATTCAGCCAGTGATTCTTTGTCGTCCTGTTAATTCATCACATCAGTCAGGGGTGTGCCATGGCCAGGTACAAGACTAACTCGATCGAGAATATCACTGAGAGACTTGAGAGAGTCTTGGTAGTGATTATACACCTGCGAATAGCTTGGTTGATTGAGAGGAGTTTCCTCACAAGAATAACAGTCTGATGATCCTCCAGACAATAACCTTCTGGTCGACTCGGCGGCGCTAAATCGGCCATTCCTCTTGGACTTGTGCTTTATGTAAGAGGAGCGGTTTGGATTGCGCTGCTGATACGTAGGAGATGGGACCTCCCCGGGAGGAATGAATCCACCGAATGATGGTTTTGGTGGAGATTTCGACTTCCTCAAATAGAGTTCTGGCGGTACCGAAGGCGACGGCGAATGGCGGGTATGATATAATGTCTGAGGAGGGGGAACGCCAAACACCTGGAAACTGTCAGAAATGAATATAATGAACTGAGAAGCACAACACAAGCACCTTTTCCATCTTCTGTGCTCTACGAACGTTGATGGCTTTTTCAGTGTCATTCAGCTCCTCCTTCATCCTATCCACGTCATCCGACCATGATGGCAAAACCGCAGCGGAGCTACTGCGTCTGCGGCGAAGCCATTGCGTACGATTTTCTGGTTCTTCAGCTGGCATGGACAGTTGGATGGGAGGTAAAGAGGACTCCAAATATCCAACCCCAAGCACGAGGTCTGTGGGTACCCGGGACCCCAAAAAGCGGTGGAGTTTGGCAAGCTTCTCTCGCTTGCGCCGTCTTTCTTCCTCGGCCCGCTGATCTGGGGTCATCGCCTCATATAAAGATAGCTGCGAGGGAGACGATGGGCGGCGTGAGCATATCTCTGTAAAATTAGGTGCAAGTGTGATTGGGGATATTGCTTCTTCATCAATGCCTTCTTCGTCTGATAGATCAATGAATGATGTTTGAGATCCGTAACCAAATTTGTCACTTGACTGGTCGCTAGATATGTCAAGGTTTGCCCTGCTATATACAGCGGACTGTAAAAGGGACTGATAGATTGACTCTGATAACTCGTCCGGTATAACAGGTATGGAGTGTCGTCGACGAGGTATAGCAGGAGAATGGCTTGAACCCGGAGACGGAGGAACAATACATAAGGGAGATTCCTCGTTCGAATAAATTTTGCGACATTTATTAATAGCCAAAGGAGAAACCTCTTGCGTTGACAGCATTTCTCCTCCCGGAGTTTCGCCAAACATGCGAGTCAACTTGCGCGACTTTCTCACTAAGTCCGTGCGCTCGTTCATGTCTAGAGTATTCGTCGTGGGAGGAGGGCCCTCGCGGCCGTAGCCCGAACCCGAATGACGCGAATTATCTCGGGACAATTTATTTTGTGACGAAGGCTTGAACGTCGGGATTGAAAACATGTTCTTGGGATTAGATGATTTAGATGGCCGTGAAGATGAGTCAGCAAACGTGTCGTTGTTGAAGAGAAGCATGTCAGATGAAGTGGGGAAGTCGGAAGTTGTTGGAGAAAAGAACTCAATAAAGGAATGCCTGCAAGGATCAGGTACGGAAAGGATTTGGGTGTAAGAGTCGATGGTTGAGTTTGTGGCTAAACTACTCGAGGCCCGATGCGTCGACACGTGGCAATCCAAGGGTCGCCGCGGGCACTCGTCGTTGGTAATATCGATAAAGTCGTTTGAGTGCCTCCGAATGTCCAGCACTATATCATCATTGACCATGACATTGACCATTGTTCCTAGAGATCGAGGTCCATTCTCAATTGGCTACTACAATTTCTATGCGTTCGGGCGGAACTCACCTGTTCCACGCCGAGATTTGGAGAATTCTGCTTCATATTTTGCTTTACCTCGAGGTGAGGAAAGGCTTTCAACGCTCTGTACTCGAACCGTCTCGCTTGACACATCGTCTGCAAATATATCGACTATGTTTCTCCACCTGTTCGGTCGTTTCTCACCGAGCAATGATACAGCTCTTGTATGCGTTCCATGCGGCTGTTGCGGCAAAATATTATCCGGACCGGATGGTCGCAGTGCCGTCCCAGATGCTTTATCACACTCGCCAATCTTGCTAACTTGGCCTTCTCTTCTGCCTGCCGATCTTTTCTTTCCTCCCGCCTCCGCTGCCTTTACTGTATCCAACTCCCTCCCACGTCCAAGCTCTTTCAACGTCGGTGCTGGGTTGATGTATGGGTTTGTCCTCGATGAGCTTGAAGTTCCCTCCGTCGTGACCGATTTGATTCTCGGCTCTTCTCCGTCAGTTGTCGTCATCCGTGAAGAATTGGTAGGGATGGATGTAGGGCTGATCGGCTTGTCTGATTCGAACCTGGGTGGCCAAGGGGATATGGGTCGTTTCTGACCTCGCGGAGGTGGTGGTAACCCGACTGGATGGTTCGCTCCTCCCAGATGTAGGACTGGGCCAACAGCTTGTAACAGCATTTGATGACTCGATAGACTCTCCGATCTGATTCGCTCCTCATGCTCGAGCAGGGCATCGAGGTTTGGCGAGATAACCAAAGGGTGAGTGGATGCTGGCCCGAAGGAGTCAACGTTTGATTGGGCGTCCGTGGACATATGCTAGAGGCTGCAGGCGCAATCTGTCCGCCAAGTGCAAGGACGAAGACCTGGGTACACAAGGAGATTTTGTGAGGCTGCCAAGGGGTTTATGTCGGAAGTTGAAGTGTTGGACAGCAATGTCTAAGATGTTGCTGTCCGAGGCAATTACCGGTAATTAGGGGGCTTGTTGCTTTGAAACCACGACATGCTGTGGTTACCCATTATGATATTCATGAGCACCCCGTCATCTATGAGTGAGCCCAAATTGCATCGAACACTAATACGTTGTCCGTGAATTGAATTGATATTATTATTATGTGAAAAGCCTGATATCGATAAAAATTGAATGCAAGATTGATAATGTACAAGATGTGAAAAGATAAACAGGAGTCAAAAATAGCATGGTCATGATCAAGCACTGGATGAAATATGACGAGGAGGGAGTGGGGGCGGTGTGGTTGTGGTAGATGTTGGCATGGATCGGGAATTGAACACCACTTCTTCTGACAGCAAAACTTTGCCTTCGTCTGACACAGCTCCTTTGCTTCCTGCTTCTGTCAGATCCGTTGTCGGTTGATCCCGATCGTCAGCGCGGAAAAGATCGGAACCGGGCCGCGGCGGGAGTGGCGGCGGCGGCGACGGCATTGCTTCAACCGCCTGCACCAATTCCACTTGAGTGACAAGAGCTTCTGGCACACCGGACAACGTCTCCGTTTGCTTAACGGACGGCAGGACATCATTTTCATGTCCATTATTGGCAGGATTCTTCCAAAGACGGTAGACACTTTGCATGGCAGGGTTTCTTGACTTGGCCGCATCGTGAACGATACTGGGAGATGGTGCAACATAACCCATTGACATCACTTCACCTCTGTGGCTTGCATGGATGCCAGGGATTGTCATGGTCTTGGCTTGAGGCTGGGCTTGAATTGGAATGGGTCGAGTGTCGTCCTCTGATACATCGCTAGCAACATCGATATCTGTTTTCACCAGTGATGGCAGCGATTTTCTAGAAGTAAGAAAGGGAGCAACAAAGACTTTGCTGGACGTGTGGGAAATTAATCCGGAGGCCATACTTGCACTCTCGACTGACTCCTTGCATGGAATATCCGCCACAGGAGCAGGAGATATAGATCGACTCGACCCGCCATCTTCATCTGTTCGAGAGCTTCGTTCCCGCTCTCGACGGTCCGAAACAGCAGCACGGACTTCATCATAATTGGAGCGCTTGCCAGTGACCTCTACCTTTCCTCGTGATTTCGAGGTTAGATCACCATTTTCTTCAGAGCTGAAATCCTTTTTTAGATTGCTCCAGTTGACACCCCACTTACGCATCGTCTCTCTAGCAGTAGCCTGTCTGTCACCGGCTTTGGACCTCAATGTAGATAAGAAAGACGATGGGCTTGAGTTAGACGATGGTTCGTGAGACGCGTCTGAAGGTTTTCGTGGTCTCGTAGGGGTTTCAGGTGCTGTTTCTGTCGATTTCGCACTTCTATGACTTCTCACAGAATGGGCTGATGATTTGCGGGACTGGGATGGGTGGGGACCAAGTGTGAAGGCATCCAGAGAATCATCGAGGGGTTCATTAATGTCCGGCAGGGAGTCGCCGGTGGAAGTTTGTGACACGGGATGGACTTTGAGCGACCGTCCCCGTTGTTCATCGATCGAGAGGGGTTCAGATTGAGAACGCTTTTGGAAAGCAGCTGGACATATGATCAGAATCAAAGAAGAAACCCAAGGGATGGATACTTACTTAGCTCAGGTTGCTCTTTTACTAGCGCACCCTTGCCTGATCCGGTGGGGCCCACTAGATTAGAGATAGATTCATCATTTTCATGTCGAGCAACGCCATCCACCTGAGTACCGACAGGTGATACATTCGCAGCGAGCGCGGGCTCTGATGCAGTGGCTGAAGGGAGGGGAACCGTGGTCTGCGAGTCACCAGGTACTACAACTGGCGAACGAGACCTTCGCGCATCCGACCAAATACCTCCGCGAAATTTGTATGGGGAACTTTCGAAATAAGCAATGTCGTCCATATTGGGCATAACTACAGATTCTTGTATCTGCAATGTGAATGAATCAACTTCGCACGGACATCCACAAAGAACATTACCCACAATTTCTCTGAGTTTTGATTCTATTGTACTCAATATCATGCCCCACTTGATTTGGCGGTCGCTCACGATGGGTTCGACCTGAAGAACCATCTTTGGACTCTGCGTAAAAGCATACCAGATGCGATTGCTGGGCGGCCGTTTGACTTTGATCAATACGTTGCCTTCCAACTCCTTCACTACTGCTGCAAGTACAAGTTTCACGTTATACGATTTAAATTGGCCAAGATTGATGATTGCCGTTGCTTCGATGGTGATACGAATTTCGCCCTTGTACTGCAGATGGATTTCCACCGACGCATCCCCTTCTTTCGAGAGCTCTTTAAGCATTGGTTTGCTAAACATTGGCGGCTTGTCGCCAACGCAGACCTCCGTCACCACAACATCTGCCAGGAATGCTGGACGTTTCACTTTCGACAATTTCTTCATCAGACGGCCAATGATAATGGACTCCAGTGTACGAGTACGGTAGTAACTGAAAAATAGGCGTCCAACCAGGGCATTAAGCCACCGCATGGGAATGACGTCAGGTTGTTCATCGAGTGTCGAGATAAGGCGATCCATGTCCACAGTTCGAAAAACGGCTTGCAAAGGAGAAAGTGTGGGCGTCTGTGCAGGAAATTCTGATGCATGAAGTAACGCGAGATACCAATCTTCCATTTCAATATTTGACCGAACAAAGATGAACCACGAATTTGAAGTGCTCGGCTCCTCATTGTCCACCACCCCTTGTCCCTTCTCACTCTCAGTCAACTTGACTTTCTGCTTTTCTCGGTGCCCAACATTGTTATGGGAGATTTCGGAGACAAAATCAAGGAGGTCGTCTCCCGAGCTCTCCTCGTTCACAGCATTCGGTACGTCTTCGCCGATCGATGTGTCTTTGGCTTTCAAACAAATTGCATTACGTTTTGCAAACATCTCGCCGTCCATTTGTCCTTCCGGATATACAACAACGTCGTGACTCCCGAGTTCGATTACGGTGTTAATTTCCGTCATGTCCTCGTCCTCGTAGAGATACAGAACTTTGCCCTTTAGGACGACATACCACATATCTTTCGGGCGTGATTTCTTCGGATCTTTGGAGCGCGAATCAAGAAAAGCTCGAACGAGATTGACGTATCCTCCATCTCCCGGGGACTCTTCAAATGAATGACGCATCGTTAGCCATCCTTTCTTGGTCTTGGGTACATCATTGGTTTCACGAAAAGAGGATGTATCGTCCGGCTCTTCCGACCCCTCAGCTCCGTCAACTCCCGAAGCCTTTTGCTCAAGCTCCCCACGTCTCTTTTTGGCGGGGTCTATGTCTCCCACAGGCACGGAAGTGTAGACAGCAATGAGAAAGAATGATAGGAGACAAAGTGGAATGAAGGTGAGTCCACCGAGAACATAGGCATATACAAGAGCCTTCAACATGGCCGTGAGGCGGGGGAATGAGACGGCAAGACCAGGAGTGCAGAGTGAAGTGCCGGGGATGAGGGTAAGGTGTCAGCGACTCAGCGTCACTGATGGACGCTCACGTGACTGAACGTGTAACCGAGCCTTGACTCGCATTCAAAAATTCAATTCAATTGGTGCCCAGCGATTCACTACAAGTAGACTGCAATCAAATATACTGCGCAAACTAACAAGCGAAGGAAAGGCAATAAGATAACTTAAAGTATAGAATGGAATCAGCCTGGGACCTGGGTACCTGGTATACAACATAGTTAAGCAGACCAGCAAAAAAAGCATAAGTATAGTAGCGAAGATCAATCTGCAGTGCTGTAACATCACAAACACGGACCCATCAAGGCTGAAGAAACTCGCATACCGGGTCGGAAACGCCTAACTCGCCAAAGCAGTCACCACCGGTAGAACCACGTGTTTCTTCCTAGCGTAGACGGTTTCTATTCGCGCATATTGAGGCTCTTCCGCTTCTCGCAATTCTTCAAATACATGGCGTTCAATGCCCAGCAGGAACTGTTCGGAATAACCAGCGCGGAGCAACATTGGCCTCCCCGCTTTTAGGAAACTCTAGAACCTGGTCAACTATGCCAATGACTCTAGTTTGATGACATCAACATACGAGTACGTCGTATTCCAATGCCATGCGATGTTCTTTCAGAAACTCCGCCTCCTCCGGAGGGCGATCATAATTTCCAGGAATGATTGGTAGCCAGAACTCATGATAGGTTACATCCTCATAAGCTTGATGTTTGCTAACCCATCTGTATAAGTGCCTTGCAGCTGTCACGTCCCCTCCGAGTCGATCTCTCGCGACATTCGATACTGCACGCAGCCAATGCGACCAGTAAGGTTTGCCCCAGGTGACAGCATCAGGAGTTGGGTCGGTCACAGAAATGAGTTGATGATTCCTATCGTAGGTTACAAAGTCGACCTCGGCGAGGTCGATTAGTCCACCTGGTCGAAGAACATCGGAAATTTGATCAATGAGTCTGTAATAATCTTGAACCTTGGAGGAAAATCAATATCTCAGTGAGTTGCAAGACACGGAACCATACTTACTCCCATCGCTATGAGACGAGTGTGGACAACATTGAATTGACCAGTGAAATGCTCTAATCCGAGATTGATATCGTCCACTTCGCTCCTGTTAAAAGTTGTTCCAATCTGGACACGAGCAGGACAATTCTTTACTCACCTGAGGTTCGACGGTATTCGTTTAGACTCTTCTATGGTTTCAGGCCTTAAACGGGTCAGGTCATACATGACCTTCATCGGTGTTAAGTCCACGGCTACTGCTTCGCAGTGTGGAAAATCCCTAGCAACATCGATTATCCTTATGGATGTAAGCTCTCTGGAGGATGACGACGAAACGGCTAGCAAATACCAGTTCCCCGCACCAGAACCCAGATCTAGCACGGCATTTTGAACCTTGGAGTTGTCTTCTTCCAGGATCTTCCGCATCGGAGGCGGATATTTGTAACCAAAGAGGGAATTCAACATATCATATTGTCGCTCTGGATAAGATGAAATGGACAAAATTAGAAAATGACAAATATACGGTGCACAAACTCACCCAAACGATCCAATTCCTCTTCATCAGCGGGTAACTGATACACATTCGAATAGTTGTTGAGGTTACGTCCGAATTCTTGTTTATATAGCGCCTGTCTGAGGGCGCTACTCATCGACATTACTGATGGCGCGGGAGAGTTGGAGCGCATAGAAGCCGTATCGTTCTCATTGTCAGACACTGAGGTGGCTGTCGTTGCTGACTGCTCGCAAGTGCTAAAGACGGGGGCTGAAGATCGGGATTCACAATCGCTGTTCCGATCGTCGTCCATTGTGATTTCTCGTCTACGCAGTGGCGCTTGCTGGGAAAAGACGGGGGTAGGTGAGACCTGTGAGCGGATGGAAACGCGTGTCTTGCTGCTATTATAATGGACTGGCCCAAATGAATTAGCCACCGTGGATGACCAAACTTTGACGGCGGATATTAGCGCCCCGTCCGAGCAAAACTAAACAGCGGCATTCACGATGCTGGGAAAAGTCTTCCGAAATCTCGACCATGCGCCAGACTAGTCGCTCTTGTTCCTCGGCTCCAAATATACGTCCAGCATCTGCTGAGGGTAGGCAGACCATCATGCGACCGTGCCCAGCAATCACCGGCTCCCGTTATTCGTAACACAATCTCCTGGATGTACTGGGCTTTGAACCGTTCAGCGACATGTCCGACGAAGATAGGTGGACAACAACTCTCCACCTTCAACCATATTCGAAATATCAGCACCTAGTGGCTGGCAAAATAGTTGAGAAAGCCGCGTCATTCGACGAATCAACACCCCTTACCTCGAAGGCATCTTATGTGCATATACCCTCTACGGCCATTCATTCTGTTTACACCCCACACGATATTCTATACTGCCCAATTTGAATAGATCTTGTCAACTTCGTTGAGATAATTTGGGACCTATAGAAGTTGATGAATGCAGCGCGACGGTGATCGCGTGCATTGCTTACGGCTTAAATTAAGTCCTGAATGGGTAACACTGAGGTAACAATTTATTCAATGGAGAATCATAATTCAGAATGTGGACCGAGTTACTGTTGAGTTACTGTAACCTGGATTATTTTCGTAATCGTGTCGAACTTCTATTGTATTTATTAAAGGCGTCGGCGCAGGTACAAAACAGTAGAGACTCAGCAAGGCATGAAGTAAAGCCAAATATATAATAGATTCTATGCTGATCCCAGGCAAGGTGTGTTCGAATGAATGAGTGAACAGCCGATATGTCTCGGGTAATGTCATTATGACACGAGTCCAATTTGTACGCGAACCTTCAAAAAACAGGGTGAAGGGGTTCTATTTCGCGGTCTGCTCGGGTAGCCCTGAAGACGCCGCATATTATGTCTAATCGACCACGGCCATCGCCAGGGCACTCAAACCAAGCTTTGCATCGCTTTCTGGCAAGAAATGCAACGTATCACGAGCTTTGTGTGCATAAACACGAGCAAGAGCTCGTGTGCGTTCAATGCCTGATGATTTGTATACATATTCAAGAGTCTTCAAACCCAGGTCAATTAATAAGCAAGACATTTCAGACGCGACACTCACATTCTCAAGGTCCCCATTTTCTATACATTTCCTTCGGATATAAGGTAGCAACTCTGGGTGTTCTTCACACGCAAAGAGTACAGGAGCAGTCGCTGTACCTCGCCGAACATCGGAAAGACCTGCTTCAAAGGCGCAAGCATCCTCAGACAGCTATGAAAAGCTTGGTTGGGTCCAGCTGTGTGACCGTGAGTTTTGAATGAAACTGACCTTATGGGCAATACCGATATTTCGACCATACGCATAGGCGACATCTTTCCAGATCTCTCCATTGTGAGAACCACCGAGAACAACAGCACCCCTTGCACTCTTCGCTACGAGGCAGGCGGTTTTAAAATACGACTGTTTGAGATATATATCCCAAGCCTCTTCCAGAGAAGATGGACCCCTCATAAGGCCGGATTTAGGGGTTTGCACCTCGTCCATTCGCAAGATTTCGCCTTCTACTTGATTCGAAATTACGCTCGCGATAAGTTCGACCACCTCACTTTCTCCGAGCTGAGATAATGCCGTGCTAGCGCGGCCGAGAAGAAAATCTCCGCCCAGGATAGCAAGTTTACTGCTGAGTCCATCCTGTGATGCAGTATCGGCTGCAGTAGATGATGATATATGATCATGGAGAAGTGAAGCCACGTGTATCATTTCTGCTATTTGAGCGAGACGCATTTGTGTCGGTAAGAGCAAGGATGGTGGAAAGACGTTCGATGGGACCGAGAAGTCCAAAGGTGACGGTGGCGGAGAACATGAAGGGAATGATTGATGAGCGTTGGGTCGTCGAAGTCGGAATACATCGGAAAATGAAGCTGCATCGTCCGTCATATTGGGATTTGGTTCGTACAACACGTCCGGAGCCTGAAGAGGCTGATTCAACCGCTCTCCCAAATTAGAAGAAGCCTCACGAGTTGCAGCCCATTGCTTTTTATGCCATCCTTGACCTAAGCCATTGGTGGCCTTTGCCACAAGGAGGGTGACTGAAGCGCGTAGCTGCTTTTTGGAATCAAAAAAGTAATATTCGGCGATTTCTGACAGGCCGGGATGTGTAGAACCTAATAAACTGATGAGGCAGCTGCGAAGGTGGTTGAGCTCTGGCGAGATTAGGGAAAACGGGTCAAAGCGTCCGGATATAAGCTGTTCATGGGGGATGGGAACTGGTTCTTGCTGGACGGCGCGCTCTGTTTTCTGAGCTAAAGCACTGTATTTGCGTATTCGGGTATATGCCAATGACGACCGTAGGAGAGACGCGAACTGGGTAGGCATGTCTGCTCGCGTTCCTGAACCGTCAACGCGAAGGCAAAGAGAATCAGATAAGTTATAGAGTACGCAGAGAATGCCAGACGCTCCAAGTGCGAATGTATCGACCGTACCAGCAATGAAGGAAGGTGAGAGATGAAAAGTCCTGGCTGTGCTTGGGCTTGATAAAATTATTCCCGCGTTTCGCACAAAGACAAGTCTACAGTGTATATAATACAGCTCTACTATAAATATTATGCCCAATAGTATTGATGTATGAAATAAATATACGCGTTTTGAAGTATGGAGGGCTGGGGGAATGTTAAGCTAGACGCGTCAAGCTCGACGATGTGAATCCGTTCGCAGTCACAGGAGCCAAGACATCGCGGAACTGTCCCAACGGCTTCGCAAGGTGACTTGCGAGCGCAGCGCCCTGCGCACAAAAGACTCGTCAGCAAAGGTTCTTCCCAAGCAGAATAGCATACCTTGGTTTGTAACTCTTCCCAATCCACGTTTTCAGAGGCGTTAAGAGCAAGTAGCATCAACGGCGGTCGATGCGAAACTCGTGCCGTGCCTGTGTTGTCTACATTGTCATCCACAGGGAGGACGAGAATTCTCCCTAGCTGTTAAACATGTGATGTTCAATTGGCCTATCGTGTGTTATGGAATACAACTTAAACTCTCACCTCACTATCGACCATGCCAATCCCTTGGTCTCTTGTCTCTCGCCACACTTCACCACCCAGTCCTACGATAACACGGACTTCATCCTTTGGTCTTTGTGGGTTTGAAGCCGCAGAAACTAGCTCCCCGGCAGGAGTCAACAGTACGGCAGTGTGCAACTTTCCGGGAGAAACAATCTGGGAAAGCAGACTATGCAATGTCGAGAGAACAAGCATTGAATTTTGATTGTGCGTATGCTTCTCCTTGGACGGGTTAGTGTGTCGTCTAGCAGACTCCGTCTGAGTGGAAGATTATGCTGAATCGTAAGATGGAGCTTGAATGAGGGTTAACTAATCGGGTCAACTTTGAAAACTTTGGATCAGGGCCACAGCTGATACGAATCTCTTCCGTCTTCACGTGGCCGTTTTTCCCAAGTCTGCTTCCTGGGAGACATAGAAAAGAGCCAATTGCATTACATACAGTATCCTTGTTGGGTTTGAAAGGGATGGAATTACAAAAAAAGTTTTTTGGAGCAAAAACATAATAATAAGGATAGCCTTAAGCAAGCTCAGTCGAATACTAAACACAGGAGAACCAGAAAGTATCCAATCACGTCAGATCGCTGCTGGTTATTTGTTGCCCTGGGTTTGCTGGTACATGCAGATGAGCGAAACTTAGACAACATCATACCGAGGCTCACATACCAGATAACTCAGCAGCTGTTGGAACTGCGGGCCCCCTTGAGCCGGTGCAGCAACCGAGGCACCAGGCATTGTAGGTGCCCCATACTGAGTCGGTGTTGCTTGACGTTGTTGAGCGGTATGTAGTAGCGCCATGATATTTGGAGGTAAACCTGCCGAATTTGGTGGTGGCTGAGTTGCCATTTGTGGCACGGTTGGCGGGGGAACTCCCGTGTAAGCGCTACTAGGAGGAAGCGAACTGGGGTATGGTGGTTGTGAGAGAGTGGAGGCAGGGGGGTATGGAGGGAATGGTGGCATTGAAGACGCTGGAGCTGGCATAGATGGTATTGGGGGGGTTGTTGTGTTAGGCACGGACGCAGCGGACGTCCCACCTGGCTGCTTCAGGGCAGCCAATAGCTGTTGGACCTTCCTGGCTTGCTCGAGGCGATCATCAGGCTGACCAGGATCAGCGTAACTTACTTGACTGCCGTAAGTCATATTCGCTCCGCTAGGAGCTGGTGGTTGACTCATAGGGGGCGGTACGAAGGAAGTCGGTGTTTGACTACCACCATATCCAGGTCCGCCGTACCCTCCTCGATCATCATATCGGTCATCGTAACGACCGCCCCTGCCGCTATGACTGTCCTCATGACGCCCACGGCGAGATTCTCGATCTCGACCATAATCTCGTCTGTCGCCCCAGTCATTGTTCGAATGCCCTCCTCGACCACGCCCACGACCCCGCCCGCGACCACCACCGCGCCCTCGGTAGCTCTCTCCACCATCCCAGTCTCGAGAGGCACCGTTGAGACTAAGCACCCGTCAAAATGAGTGCCATCAAATATAAGATGGAGATTTACCGGTTGTCGGATTGTCCGTCAGTGTTATCCCAGGCGTACACGATATCCATAACTCCGTCTTGGAGGCCTTGATGACGCAACGCATTGAACGCGTCTTCGCAGTTCTTGAGACGTTGTCAGTGACGATGCATTGTCATGAAGGTAGGCAGAATCATACTCTGATATCATAGAACTCTACATATCTGGAGCTTGATAATGGTGAGTATCGCGTTCCAATGCGTGAAGGAAAAAGCATACTCTATCCGGTCGTTTACTGGTCTGACCGACTTGATGTCTCCAAAGGATTGAAACTTGCGACGCACTTCGTTATCATCAATCGGCTGGCCGGAAGGTGACGCTCTCAATGTGACTTGAATCGTTCCTTGAAATTGCTACAAGCAGGTGGGTCGGAATTAACTTGTAGGCTTGATTGACCTCAGACTCACTTGGTTTCTCTCTCGCTCGGGCCCTTTTTGATCATCACGGGGCAAGGAATAGTGTACGTCGATCTATGGAATGCAGTACGAATGAGATTTGTAAGAAAGAGGAATCTCAAACTTCAACTTACGGGGCGACCACTAATTTCGGACCCTTGGAGACGGTCTCTGGCGCGTTCCGCGGCGCGAAGGTCAAACTGCGCATTTACAGTGAAAATACAATTTTGCTCCTTACACAAGCGCACTTACGTATGTCACGAATACCATTCCGCGGGTGGATATCAGATCGAAAAAAGTTTTAATGCTTCCAAACTCTTCAAATTGACGTCGAACATCATCACTGTTGGTTTCATACTGTGGTAACGAATAAATCACAGACGGGGTCAGGGAGCAGTCAGTCGCCCTGTGGCAAGTTCACTCGCCTTGATGTTACGGATAAAAAGTGTCCTGCAAGGACGTTCTCGTTGAATACGTTCTTCGATGATTGAATCGTGTACCTTGTCATCTCTATCCTTACGCACGGGGCGTCGTGGGCCACGTGAATAACCACTGCCATCATCATCGTAGTCATTTGTTGCGCCGTCTAGTTGAACAAGGACGTAAGAATCCCTTCATGACGGGCCATAAAAAAGATCGGATAAATCAAGGACATTGTGTCCACCACACGCGGACAGAGGCATTTCACGCTCAAGATAGCGTCTTATCGACCAAGGACGATTGACTTCAAAACGTAAAATAGCTCTCGATCCGAATAGATGTGGATGTGACTGCACCACTGAGCTCTCGCTAGCGCTTAGCTTAAGCTAACAAAGTCCATTCAAGATCATGGGATGCCACTTTCCGCGTGCCTTAGAGCGCCAACAAGGCGAAAAGATGGTCCTCGCTGTCCTTCGCGATGCGGATTCAGTCTTAAGTATTAGCGTACCTTCAAATTTCCCGTAGCCTTGATTATAGCTTGGATAAGGGGCATTTTGGTTAAAGGGACGTTGGGGGACAGGAGCCTGAGAATCATACTCATTGTAGGCATCCATGTCGTTGACTTGGTCATATCCTCCATGAATACCGCCATCATAGGATCCAAAATCGGCACCAGTATTCCTACCGCCACCTCTGCCACGTCCAAAGCCTCCTCTACCACGGTGGCCTCCGCTACTTCTTTCCTGAAAGCGATGCGGTCTGTCGGGACCGGGACCTGAGGGAGAGCCACCCCGACGATGACCCTCAAAGGAACCTCCATAAGGATGATGACGATTCATGTTTTCTCAAAAAGGGACGATTTTATAGGGCTTTACGGGTTGGGTGTCTCAATGACGTGGTGGGTGTTGTACAGTGAGGGGACAGAGGCAAGCACAGCCCGATAGTCAAGTGTGGCGATATGCGCAGATGTAGAGAGGGCCGAGAGCGCGGTGAGCTCAACTCAGTACTCAGAGAGAACCGGACTTTTGAAGTAGAACAGTTGGCAGAACGTCTGGCAGTGTGAGGGAAGAGAAAACTGTTGAGGCAATCCCACAGCCCTCCACAAATCCGGCAAACCCCGTCACACGTCACGCACGTCACAGGCCCCGGCTCGCGTGTCACAGCCCATCCACTCCGTCTTCCACAACACACATGTCCAAGCAGTTTCAGTTCAAGCTCGTTCTCCTAGGTCAGTCTCTTCATCTGCCCCGCTCTTTTTACTCATTGTCTTTTAGGAGAGTCCGCAGTCGGAAAGTCCAGGTAGTCCACCCGCCTTCCTTCCCCGCATGTTGCTCACTCTGTCCCAGTCTCGTCCTTCGTTTTGTCAAGGACCAATTCGATGACTACCGAGAAAGCACAATAGGCGGTCAGTCCAACAGCCAGCCGAAGGCTATCCCCCCCCCCCCTCACAGGTCTTTCAGCTGCATTCCTCACGCAAACAGTAACACTCGACGATCAGACAACAGTCAAGTTTGAGATATGGTACCCAGTCCTCATTGCCCAGACCTCTAATCCACGGCTCACTTTTCCACAGGGACACTGCAGGACAAGAACGATACAAGGTGTGTTTCCTTCCTATTTCCGCAGCATGGTAATTGACTCGACCTTTCTAGTCCTTGGTATGCCCCTGGTTATATCACTGCACCATTTGATGTGATTTAGACATCGTCCAGGCCCCCATGTACTATCGCAATGCAAACTGTGCAGTAGTCGTTTACGACATCACTCAGTCATCTTCACTGGAGAAAGCTCGCACTTGGATACGTGAACTCCAACGACAAGCAGATCCAAACATCGTCATCACCCTTTGTGGCAACAAATCTGATCTTGATGCCCGCCGCCAAGTGACCCAGGAAGAAGCTAAGAAATATGCAGAAGAAGAGGGTCTGATGTGGGCAGAAACAAGCGCGAAGAGTGGGGAGGGCGTGACCGAAGTCTTCACCGCGATTGGTCAGTGCAGTTCCCCTCGACAGTATGAGTGGCTTTCTGATTTTTCGACAGCTAAGAAACTCCCACTGACCGCGTCACCAAGCGCGAGGTCTGGCGCAGGGTCGAGAACAGGACCTGGTGCACGACAAGGTGTTGATCTTGATCGGCAAGCGAACCCGCGGGGGGAGGGTGAGGCCTGCAACTGCTAGATGGAGTTGCCCGCATACTTGCTCCCATACGACCAGTACTCATGTCGCTACCCTGCATACCGTCTATTTGTATCCTATTCTCTTCCTCTCGCAGACCGGACACTCTGGGATATACACTTATACGCAATATCTGATCCTGTCGTTTCCAGTGCATTTACGTTTCAATAATAACTGTTATGAGTTTACGATCGCAATTGAAACAATATGATTTCTATGAATACTCAAAGTATATGTGATTACTATGGTCATGATGGTCATCAGTGGTCGTCATTTGTAGTCGGTTCTGATAGTCAAAATCCTACTTTCTCTAGCCCCTTCCGAATGTCAGCATGCGCAAGTTCTGATTGCTGAACTTCTTCGTTCTTTTTCCAAAACCACCTAGAGTCTGGCAGGGTCTCTTGCAACTCCTTCCGGATGAAAGTGGCCACGTCATCCGACGCGAAGGTATATGGCTCCTTCTGGTGACGAAGCATTGTCGACGTCACTTCATAAAATCGCTTCCGCTTATAGAAGCTGACCATGCCTTCCTTATCGATGTACTGGTCCTGGATGTGTGCTAGATCCACCAGATACATACTAATGAACGGCAAACATGGTCCTTCCGCATTGTTAAGGTTTCGGTAGGTAGCAAATCCGCCAGCTGGTTCATTGAACCGCGCAAGCGAATCCAAAGTGGACTTCCCTTTGACATGCGCCCATGTCAAAGGTAACCTCGTGACAACAGTGCTTGTTAGGGCAGTGATAAGCGCGCTCAGGGCGAAAATGTTATGCAGTGCACGGCATTTCTGTGGCCCCGTCAGCTGGAAGTTACATTGGAACACAAAAATTCAACTAACCTCGGCCACCTTGATCCAATAATCAATTATTTCAGCGCGCTTTCTCATGAAGTCGGCTGTAAGGACGGTCTTCTGAACCCAACCAATCAACTTATCGTGATAGGCGCAGAATTCGCGAAGATTGGTGGCGTTACCACCTTTACTCGAGGCAACATATACAATGCACTCATACGGCTGTATCTTCTTGTAAGACTCGTAGAGCGTCATCGTCAACTGTTCCGCAATATCACTTGGTTCGATTTTGAGAAGGTCGCCTCTCTGAGGCCTCGAAACTCTTCTCCTTCTGCTCGTACTGCTCGATGGAGAGACAGTGATGGGGCTAACGACAGCAAAGGTCTGATGCATCACACGAGTCAGTTTCGCAACACACATGACGGTGAATAAAAGGTCTCACAAGGTCTTTAATCTGCTCTTGAACGAGTTTCGATACCTTAGAATTGGGCCCAGAGGTGACTGATTGCAGAAACTCCGTTAGACGTCTGGCGATGTGGGGTTCTTCCAACAAGTGATGCGACAGTAGCCAATCACTGAAGATTTCCAAGACTCTACGCTGTGTCCTTCTTTTACCCCGCTCCAGCCAATCTTCAAGCTCGGAAACGTTCAAGTCTTCAGGCGTTGGGAGGTTATAATACTCCATGAGGGTTTCGAATAATGCATCGGCCGTCATGAACGAACGAAACGACATCAGGAAAATGTCCTGGTATTGCTTGTTTTCCATGTTTGTTGCTGTCAACATTTCCATCAGCAACGAAACTTCAAACAAGTGTCCGATCGCTTACCCATCAGTCTTTCCACCAAGGCTCGGATGGATCCACTGCGAATCTGGCCATCAGCATCCTCGTCTAACTGGTCGGCAAAACGTGGCTGTAAATAGCGAGGTACAGAAGCTTGAAGTACAAGCACAGGTTGTGAAAAGTCCTCAGTAGGCCGAGTTCCCCTTACTTTATCCGATAACCAAGCTCGTCTGGAAGATAAGTCAAAGAAATTGGCCTGAAGCTCGGAACTCGCATGGCCGCGCCCAATTGCATCA
>NW_006267344.1:1323715-1324853 GCF_000300575.1 Agaricus bisporus var. bisporus H97
GGGAGCTGAGGCATAGGACCGGAGGGCGAAAGGTTGAATGTACCTTGTGGCCTAGCCACATCCAGGGCGCTGCTAATGCCAGCCAGAAAGTGGCCTGACGCCTATCTTGGAAGTCCCGTTCCTGCAACTTGATAGTCCGAGGCGGAAGCTACAAGCAGGTTAGCGTGAGATGCCAGGATACAAACGATGTCCTGACCTTGGAATGTTTCGACAATGGCTCGGGCTCTGACTCGAAGATATAGTCGTTGCGTGAGATGGGGGCCAAGTAAAGTTGCTCGGCGCTGTATTCGTAATACCGCAGTTCTTTCCGCACGTTGATTAATCTTTCGGCCATCTCTTCGGACAGAGGCTTGACAAAGGCCTGAGGAATCCAGCCGATAATATCGCCTCCCTTGCGCATTGCTGCCCACCAACCAGTCTCCTCCCGCTTGACGATGGACAAGATTTCGTTCTTGCGGAAGGAGAGCTGGTCTAGATCGGCGGCCTGGAAGTCATATATACATAGAACGGAGAATTCATCGTGGTCCGGGCTGCTGCTGGATGGTGTCGTGCGAGATGTTCCGTTGCTGAGCGGAGTAGACTGGGGAGAAGGGGAGTTGGAGTCTGGAGAAAGCACGAGTTTCGAATCAAACGGGGACGGGTCGATGCGGATATGAAGGGATTGTCGCATGGTCTGCACGGCAGAGGGAGAGGGGGAGGAGGAGAGGGAGAAGAAGGGTATCAGTTTCGAGAACAAGGTTGACAGATGTTTAACATCTGGATCATTGCAGAGTTCTCAGCAGCAGCGTGGAAGGATCCGGTCGGCAGTGGAGACCCTTGACGCGAATGGTCCAGCCGGTGTAGCGCCGCCCAACATTCGCAGCTATCAAGATGGTGTTAGGCAAGGCTCTTGGACCCTTACCACCACGTGAGTGGTTTTCTACGGACAATGCACTGTCCAAGGCAGCATATACAAGGGCACGCCCTGCCGCCTGCTCCACGGAGCATACCCCAACCTCTACGGAGACCAGGGCCAAGCAACGTCGTGTAAATACCAATACACGAAGCCTCCTCATGTACATATGACACACAAATCACCGAAAGACCGCAACACGCAGCAACCACACCCAAAACATGCGGTAATGCCTACAAGACCATT
>NW_006267344.1:1325380-1326142 GCF_000300575.1 Agaricus bisporus var. bisporus H97
TCCTTCTGCTCGTACTGCTCGATGGAGAGACAGTGATGGGGCTAACGACAGCAAAGGTCTGATGCATCACACGAGTCAGTTTCGCAACACACATGACGGTGAATAAAAGGTCTCACAAGGTCTTTAATCTGCTCTTGAACGAGTTTCGATACCTTAGAATTGGGCCCAGAGGTGACTGATTGCAGAAACTCCGTTAGACGTCTGGCGATGTGGGGTTCTTCCAACAAGTGATGCGACAGTAGCCAATCACTGAAGATTTCCAAGACTCTACGCTGTGTCCTTCTTTTACCCCGCTCCAGCCAATCTTCAAGCTCGGAAACGTTCAAGTCTTCAGGCGTTGGGAGGTTATAATACTCCATGAGGGTTTCGAATAATGCATCGGCCGTCATGAACGAACGAAACGACATCAGGAAAATGTCCTGGTATTGCTTGTTTTCCATGTTTGTTGCTGTCAACATTTCCATCAGCAACGAAACTTCAAACAAGTGTCCGATCGCTTACCCATCAGTCTTTCCACCAAGGCTCGGATGGATCCACTGCGAATCTGGCCATCAGCATCCTCGTCTAACTGGTCGGCAAAACGTGGCTGTAAATAGCGAGGTACAGAAGCTTGAAGTACAAGCACAGGTTGTGAAAAGTCCTCAGTAGGCCGAGTTCCCCTTACTTTATCCGATAACCAAGCTCGTCTGGAAGATAAGTCAAAGAAATTGGCCTGAAGCTCGGAACTCGCATGGCCGCGCCCAATGCATCAGTCTTTTTGTG
>NW_006267344.1:1326604-1327723 GCF_000300575.1 Agaricus bisporus var. bisporus H97
GAGGAGAGCACTGAAACAACTGGAAACTTAAAATGAATCACAAAATTCGCATGGATATAATACTAACAGACACGAAACGTTTCAGTAAAAAAGCTCTCGATAAGAAAACAGCCTCAGATACATGGGAAGGTATCCTAGAAAACGAATATAATTTCAACAACCCGCCAGAAAATATACCTGGGTTTTTAGTGGGTAGACTTTTCTTTAGAAATGGAGTCCCACACGCAAATATCCCTACGGGAAGTGCTTAAAGCATTTTCCCAGGGGTGGAAATCTCGTACATCCGTTACCCAAAACGATCTCTAGCCGACCCGAGAAGCTGACCCATACTATGCGGGCATAGTAGAGGCTGGTCGTCAGCTGTCAAAGGTCTCAAGAAAGGCTCCACCAAAAAAAAAAAAAAAAAAAAAAAAAGATGGTGTTAGGCGAAGCTGTGCGTCACTGATCTCTGTCACACCCTACTCTCATGATTCCCTGGAACGCCCCCAAGGCCAAGGTTCGTCCCCCGCCGCCCTGCGACCTCGCTGACTCTCCCCCAGGTCCAGCTCCGGTAGGCCATAATGGTTCATGCTTTCCAACGTGCCCACCTTTCTCCAGGCTGTCCGTACAGCGACTGAGAACACTTCAGCAGAAGAAGGAGGCCCAGGCCAAGGCATCCCGTCGAGACATCGCCACCCTTCTGGAACGAGGGAAGATCGAGACCGCTCGAATCAAGGTCGAAAGTCGTGAGCCATCACAGTCGCACATCCGCTCACTCCTTTGCCTGACCGGTGTCAGTGATTAATGAAGATATCCATGTAGAGCTACTAGAGCTCCTGGAGCTGTATTGTCACCCTCTTGCTAGCAAGATTCGGACTCCTTGACCAGAAGTACAATGGCCTTTAGTCTTTCATCTCCACTCACTAACTTTTGCACGCAGTAACCGGGCACCGGATCCAGGTAAGGCGTGAATTAGTGGCCTATTCGCACCAGGGATTCACTCGCCCTGCCTAGCTATCCACGAAGGTGTTAGCAGCATCATCTACGCAGCCCCACGAACAGAGCTCAAAGGTATTCATCATATTCTCGTAAACGCTTCATTCATCTTACTGTTGTCTTGCAGAACTTCAGGTCCTCAGT
>NW_006267344.1:1329690-1671720 GCF_000300575.1 Agaricus bisporus var. bisporus H97
GACACCACCTGAACAGAACCGACTGCGACTGCCCAGACTGTGAATTTGACAGGATCGAACTAAACTGCACATACCCGAACATCTGCGCTGAAGCTAGCCGAAACCTACTAGATAAGCTCGATACCGCCTGGGACCCCCGATTGCACCAAGAACAAATCATGAACCAGAACCCGAGAACAGATAACGACAAATCGATCACCTGGAAAGACAGAGAACCACCAGCAAACCTATCCGAAGCTTTCAGAATCCTCCCCCGCCCCGAAGACCAATGCGCCAGCATATACGAACCGGACGATGACATGGAAATCGAGGAGCCCAACATATTTGACACCTCCATATACCTAGCAGCTCGGACAAAAAGAACGACAAACGGGACTCTAATAGGAGCATGCGGCGTCCTATACCTAAGTAAAAAGGAAAGAAACACGGCCCTCAAGTCCAGTAAAACCCCAGACACCACGTCGATCACCCTCCTAACACTAAAAAGAACACTTGAATACACCAATAACTACGAAAATATAAACATCCATACGTCCTCAAAACAAATCTTCGAAGCCCTGACAGAAAAATTTAAATCCTGGGAAGACAAAGGATGGCTAGGCGCCCCGAACAAGATACTAATAAAGAAAATCATAACCAGGCTCAGGAACAGGAAAGGCCGGACCGTATTCTCATGGGTAGACAAAGGCGTCGAGCAAGGATACATAGCAGAAGCGAAAGAGCTAGCCGAGATGGCAATAGCCTCAAGTAATCACGAAGAAACACTCGAAGACCCTCTAACCCCCGAGGCGTACAGCCCAATTGGTGCGCGACTAGCAGGCCTCTCGCAAGCCGAAATACACAGCCTCATACGAGAGAACGAAAAACCAAAAGAATCGAAAACATCGAAACTAAACATTGCGAAAATAACGTTAGAGCTAAAAAGAAAGTACAAACAAACGACCCCTGCTGGAAAAATCTGGACAGCACTGAAGAAAGCTAAAAGAATAAACAAGAAACATAGAGAGTTCATATACAAAATAATCAAAGCGACATACTACCTGGGGAAAAAATGGGCCCACTGTACGGACGAAGAGCTCTCAAGCAGAGAGACCTGCCGAGAATGCCAAGTAGAAGACTCAATGGAACATATTCTGACTGAATGCTCAACACCAGAACGCAAAGCAATATGGGAAGCCGCAGGGAAAATCTGGACGGCAAAAGGGGGAACGTGGCAAGCCCCAAAAATAGGTGAGATAATGGGCATAAACTCGGTGATTATAAAAAACCGAAACAACAAACCGGACGAAGGTAAAACGCGACTCTACCATATCCTAATCACAGAGTGCGCACACCTAATATGGAAACTGAGATGCGAAAAAGTAATCAATGGTGACACCCCCAGCCACCAAGAGCCCGCAATGAGGAGAGCACTGAAACAACTGGAACTTAAAATGAATCACAAAATTCGCATGGATATAATACTAACAGACACGAAACGTTTCAGTAAAAAAGCTCTCGATAAGAAAACAGCCTCAGATACATGGGAAGGTATCCTAGAAAACGAATATAATTTCAACAACCCGCCAGAAAATATACCTGGGTTTTTAGTGGGTAGACTTTTCTTTAGAAATGGAGTCCCACACGCAAATATCCCTACGGGAAGTGCTTAAAGCATTTTCCCAGGGGTGGAAATCTCGTACATCCGTTACCCAAAACGATCTCTAGCCGACCCGAGAAGCTGACCCATACTATGCGGGCATAGTAGAGGCTGGTCGTCAGCTGTCAAAGGTCTCAAGAAAGGCTCCACCAAAAAAAAAAAAAAAAAAAAAAAAAGATGGTGTTAGGCGAAGCTGTGCGTCACTGATCTCTGTCACACCCTACTCTCATGATTCCCTGGAACGCCCCCAAGGCCAAGGTTCGTCCCCCGCCGCCCTGCGACCTCGCTGACTCTCCCCCAGGTCCAGCTCCGGTAGGCCATAATGGTTCATGCTTTCCAACGTGCCCACCTTTCTCCAGGCTGTCCGTACAGCGACTGAGAACACTTCAGCAGAAGAAGGAGGCCCAGGCCAAGGCATCCCGTCGAGACATCGCCACCCTTCTGGAACGAGGGAAGATCGAGACCGCTCGAATCAAGGTCGAAAGTCGTGAGCCATCACAGTCGCACATCCGCTCACTCCTTTGCCTGACCGGTGTCAGTGATTAATGAAGATATCCATGTAGAGCTACTAGAGCTCCTGGAGCTGTATTGTGAACTGTTGCTAGCAAGATTCGGACTCCTTGACCAGAAGTACAATGGCCTTTAGTCTTTCATCTCCACTCACTAACTTTTGCACGCAGTAACCGGGCACCGGATCCAGGTAAGGCGTGAATTAGTGGCCTATTCGCACCAGGGATTCACTCGCCCTGCCTAGCTATCCACGAAGGTGTTAGCAGCATCATCTACGCAGCCCCACGAACAGAGCTCAAAGGTATTCATCATATTCTCGTAAACGCTTCATTCATCTTACTGTTGCTTGCAGAGCTTCAGGTCCTCAGGGACATTCTTATGCACAAGTATGGCCGCGAGTTTTCTATCGGCGTGATGGAAAATCGCAACAATTGCATTACCGATCGTGTATGCAAGCTCTTTTACCCGTTCCAAGTACCTTAACCAATATTTGCATTGCAGGTGTTGCGTAAACTCGTCGTTGATGCTCCCTCTATGGAATTGGTAGATGCGTACCTCCGTGAACTCGCCAAAGGTTACGGAATCCCTTGGGGCTTAGACGTGGCACAAGACGCGGGATCAGGATCTGACAAGGTTTTTATTTTCGCCTACCTCCAATATCTTGGCTAACGTTTCTCCACAGGTCAAAGAATCAAAGGAAGGCGGGGAGGAACGGCAACCAGATGAGCCATCGAATGTGGCAAATGAGGAAGCAGCCGACGCTTTACCAGTATACAAGAAAGTTGAGGAGGAGGACGATTTTGATGCCCTTTCCAAGAGATTTGCTGCCCTGAAAAAACGTTAGTAGACCAGGATCAGGTATCTTACCGAACTCCTAGTTGTAAGTGAACACTCGCTACCTCCTAATCATAAGGTAGTAGGTTGTATAGGGTGCTTTGTTTCGTCGCATGTGTCGCAGTAGATGATTCTGTACATCACTTGTTCTAGTTTTTATTTCTATGTAAGGTGTATTTTAGATGTACTCAATACACACGAGAAAACGTTGCTTATACATAGTCCATTGAGGTAGGCTACAGACTACGTCGTCCTGTTATGGGGAGAACCCTTTGCCGTTGAGCAGTGTTGTGTTCGAGCTTGTCATCACCGCCATGGCACCCGGCGCCACGGCTACCAAATCTGTCAGATGCCTGTATAGTTGGCATGCTAAATTATAATTACCGGCGATAAAGTTTCCATCGCATGTAAACCCGCCCAATGTTGAAGGGTCGGGGAAACGAAACTCTCTGAAATAGGTTTGAAATGAGCGACCTTGCCTGCCTACGGAGCCCCACCTCCACATTCCTTCTCGCATAATTACAATCTCCTGAAATCAGAAAAACCATAATACTCTTTGATTCTCCACGTGTCAAAGTGTGACGTTGCTATTTAGCCTACCCTTGCGGAGTGGTCCGTGCAGGGACGAAGACTTGGATAGCACCCCTTGCTCGTCAGTCGTTTGGGTGATTAGATGAAGGTGTCAAGGGTTTATTTCGAGCGGAAGCAACGTTGACAGGCAGGAAAGTGCCCGAGTCGCGCAGCAGAAAAATGTGCTGTTAGATGCCATCAGGCCTCCAACAATACGATAAATGCTCGCTAGACAAATAAATTGAGATAAGAGGATGAGAAGGAATGATGAGTTCCCAGAGCCAGATGATGATCAAAGAAGGGTTGTCGCCTGCCATATTTGGCATGAAGGCAGGGTGGCTGTGCAAACGCCCCTGATCTTTTGGCTGCACCCGATAACATACGTCCAATGAACAGTGCAGAACAAGCCAATCTCATCTTGCATGCTGTGAATCCACGAAAAGAAAATGCAGCCACTTTCCTGAATGATCTTGGCTTAGCTGGTCCACCATCACAAGAGCGAATCAATCAGGATATAGAATCAAAACTTCTCCTCCCCCCGACTGAGTTTCCGAAGCAGCTACTTTCTACTTATCAAGTGTAAGGTAGCGTCCATAGATATCCATACTGAGCCTGATCCTATCGCATCCAGTACATGGGAACGCGAAATTTCCGCGCCCAGCCTATTGAGTCTGGACACTGCCCCTACTCCTACATCTATCTCATTCATACGCGCGGGACTGGACGGACGGGTCGTAGGGCATCGCGAGGTAAGCGAGGAACCAGTCAGTAATCATTTACGTATTATAAGTAAACTTCTATAGACTCCAAATAAACGAACCACGACGGGGCTCACTTCAACCTCACTCAACCGTGCTCCAGCTCCTACTCAGAATTTTGTTCGCGGAAAGTCTGGATACGTTCCCTTCTTGCCTGGTGGATTAGATGATATTATCATTCCCGGAGAATCGACGACGGGCACCAAACAGCTCCGGAAGGTTGCTCCTGGTCTCAGTAGAGGTCTCCGTTTGCCCGGAGATGAAGAGGATGACATTTTGGACCTTGATTTCACCGAACATACTAATGAAGAAAAGGAATCTGAAAACACTGTATGACCCTCCGACAACACTTGCGACGGGTTTCTGACTCCATTTCCAGCTTGACGGTGTAGCCCTGGACGACGGTGTAGACGTTTCAATGGAAGAACAAAATGAGATTGACACGTTACTACCAACATCGGTCAGTTATAACCCAATTTCATCTCTAACAACGCGTGTATGCTGATGCGTTTTCTCATAGACGGCGCACCTCAAGCTGGTCAAAACCCCTCAACGAAGAACTCGAAAAGCTGACATCCAAAAACGAGATTGGGCTCATGTAATTAATGTTAATCAACCGCTTTCAAACTTTCACGAGCTCGTTCCTGCAATGGCGCGTGAGGTGCGTCTTCGTCTATCTGCCTTCATCGAGAGCAAATCTCAGCTTCGGAACAGTATCCTTTTGAACTAGACACTTTCCAAAAACAGGCTGTCTACCACCTCGAACTCGGGGATTCTGTTTTTGTCGCGGCGCACACTTCGGCAGGAAAGACTGTCGTTGCAGAGTACGCCATAGGTCTTGCAGAGAAGCATATGACCCGGTTCGTTCAGTCATCAATTGCCTTGCACTCTCATTGATCGCACCCTAGAGCCATCTATACTTCACCCATTAAAGCGCTGTCAAATCAGAAATTCAGGGACTTCAAACAATCATTCTCTTCGTCTTCGGTGGGAATCCTTACAGGTGATGTTCAGATCAACCCAGAGGCAACTTGCTTGGTTATGACAACAGAGATTTTGAGAAGTATGCTTTACAAAGGTGCAGACTTGATTCGCGACGTCGAGTTTGTCATCTTTGATGAAGTCCATTATGTTAATGACGCCGAGGTACTTAGATGTTCGTTCATGCTACTTTGACATCTTCACCAAAAATTATTTTCCAGCGGGGTGTAGTCTGGGAGGAGGTTATCATCATGCTCCCAGACCACGTTAATATCATCCTCTTGTCCGCCACTGTGCCAAACACAAAAGAATTCGCTGACTGGGTCGGGTAACACACACAGTTGATTGACACATTCTAACTTGCTGATTATTCATGCTAGTCGTACGAAGAAAAAAGACATCTACGTGATTTCCACACTTCAACGACCTGTACCGTTGGAACACTATTTATATGCCGGACGAGACAAGTTTAAGATCGTTGACGCAAAGAGGACGTTCCTTTCTAATGGGTGATTGATTGCGTATCTCAGCAAAGCCATATTTTTGACATTTGCGATCGCAGCTATTCCGATGCCCGAGATGCTCTTCGGCGTAAACAGGACAAGGAACGCGAAGCCGCTGGTTTAGCGCCTGTACAGGCCACGAGAGGCCGTGGTGCGTCGGCTCGGGGTGGTGGTGCCAACTCCCGAGGGTCTACATTGGCTACTCGAGGCAGAGGAGGCCGAGGGGGAGGCCCTGCGCGCACTATACACGCGGATAAAAATGTCTACGTTCATCTTCTGGGGCATTTGAAGAAAGAGAATCTTCTTCCGGTCGTTATTTTCACGTTCTCGAAGAAGCGATGTGAAGAAAATGCCAGAACGCTAATGAATGCCGATTTGTGTACGTCAGTGGAGAAAAGTGAGGTTCACGTTGCTATAGAGAAAGCACTATCTCGACTGAAAGGTACGACTGACCATGTTTGTATTTAATGGTGACTGATAGCTATTGGGAAGGTTCCGATAAGAAATTGCCGCAAATTGCTCGCATGCGAGATCTTCTAAGTCGTGGCATTGGCATTCACCATGGCGGCCTTTTACCAATCATGAAAGAGGTTGTGGAAATCTTATTTGCACGAGGGTTAGTCAAGGTACTCTTCGCTACGGAAACATTTGCCATGGTGAGTATGTTTTCCCTCACTCATGATGTGATCATTGATGGTTTCAACCTAGGGAGTAAATATGCCTGCAAAATGTGTAGTTTTCTCAAATATACGGAAGCATGACGGTCGCAATTTCCGGGATATCCTACCTGGTGAATACACTCAGATGGCAGGAAGAGCCGGGCGACGCGGCCTAGATACAACTGGAACAGTGATTATCCTCGTCGGCGATTCTCTACCTGAGGTGCGTGTATGCGAGCTATCTAGGAATCATATTCAACGGTCTACGTCAGCAAAACACTCTCCACACTATGTTATTGGGTACACCGGGAAAATTGATGTCTCAATTCCGACTGACCTATAACATGATCCTGAATCTGTTACGAGTCGAGGCCCTACGGGTGGAAGAAATGATCAAGCGGAGTTTCTCCGAAAACAGTTCACAACGGTTATTACCCATGAATCAGAAGAAAGTCATCGAGGTTAGCGATTGAGCCTCCCTCACGGTTACATTCTTTGCGTTCGCCTGACGCAATTCCTAGAGCGAGAAGAAGCTGTCAACACTGCAGAGGTTGGCGTGCGAGCAGTGCATTCCCGACATCGGAGCATATTATGACGATATTCATGAAGCGGTCAATTTGAACCAAAAATTGATCAATATGGCTGTTCGTCATCCACAAGGCTCCAAGCTGTTGTCTTCTGGCAGAGTGGTCATACTTCGTGACAACGTAAGCTGACCGTTCTTTTCGCCGTTGGGGTCCACATTGACCGCATGCAACTAGCATTTTCATCCGGGCAACATCGGCATCCTCCTCAAAGCGGCACCACTACAGACTTTGGATTCGGGGCGTATAGACCAAAACAAAACGTACTTTGTCTTGGCACTTGTGCATCCCAATGTCAAAAGCGGTGATCGTGGTGACTACTTGTTTATTTGGCACGATATTCTACGCCTCTGCTGATAAATTCATGCGTTAGATCTTGATCCTCAGGCAGTCATGCCTATGTGGCCACTAGAAGCCGAATCACTGGTTGTTAACGATGGTGTGTACCAACTACACATCGTTCCAACTTCAAGCATCAGCCTCGTGTCCAACCGTGTCGTCAAGGCAAGTCTAATCCTCGAACAGCTCCTCTTTCTACAACTAATGGTCTACTAGGTCGATGTTGATAGTATTGTCCAACGCCACCAAATCTCTAAAATGAATGAAGGCATCACTGCTTTATCGACAGTTTTGCAGGATTGGTTGGCAAATAATGAGCCTATACCAGAAGTAGATTGGAGCAAGATACGTGCACTCGATTTTCAGGAGACTCAGCGACAAAGAGATCTAGTCCGAGAACGGAATATTGCCAGAGCTTGCCTTCGTTGTCCCGACTTTTCTTCTCATGTAAGTGCAAGACTTATCCTTCAAAAATGAGGCTGACCCTGCTCAGTATGCCATAATTCATGGAGAGAAAATCCTGCGCGCCAATATTGCTCATCTCAAATTGGCCATCTCTGATCAGAATTTGGAGTTGATTCCGGACTATGAGCAACGCATCGAAGTTTTAAAAGACCTCAAGTTCATTGATGAGAATTCCACTGTGCTTCTCAAAGGACGGGTGGCTTGCGAGGTGGGTATTTAATTTCATTCACTCCATCTTCGTGTTAAATGCGATCGTGGTTCAGATCAACTCAGCGAATGAACTCGTGCTGACTGAACTAATATTGGAGAACACACTGGCAAACTACGAACCGGAAGAGGTTGTCGCCTTGTTATCGTGTTTCGTGTTTCAAGAAAAGACCGAGGTGGAGCCATCAATTCCTCCTAGACTTCAAGAAGGCAGAGACGCTATATTAGCTATCAGTGACAGCGTTAGTCGAGTTCAAGACCGAAACAAAGTCGCATCAGAAGAGTTTCGTTCGGAGCTTAAGTTCGGCCTTACTGAGGTCGTTTATGAATGGGCTCAGGGCATGGTGAGGCGGTCATCTCCGAAAATCTGATATGAGTTGCTCAGCTATTTTATACAGCCTTTCGAGCAAATAACTGCGTTAACTGATGTGCCCGAAGGGACAATAGTGCGTTGCATTACTCGGTTGGACGAAACTTGCCGTGAAGTGAGGGATGCCGCTCGTGTCATTGGAGACGCTCGTCTTTTCAAGAAAATGGAAGAAGCACAACTTAAAATCAAACGTGACAGTAAGTTGAGATAGTCAAAACGCGTTATGTTTCGTCTGATGGTGCCAAAAGTTGTCTTTGCCGCCAGTTTGTATTTTTAGTGTCACTCCCGAAGATGAAACGAGGATATGAATGAGGATGAAACAGCAACACCAGAGAATCATGGGTGCGAGGCCGGCGGTGGGATCGCAGCAGAGAATATAGTGGAGCACCCCTGTTGCGTTCGCTCTCTTACGGAATTTCTTGCAGTTATCTGCGCCTTGGGTCTGGTAGCTAGGAATAGGATGGGTGGCACTTGAAAAGACTAGAGTGGTAGTACCATGCAAAAGTGTAGGTGTGGCTTGTATCAAGAAATGGTCGATCTATGGGTTGTTGAATACAGGTTGGACCACCGTAAGGTGACAACTGGCATCACACTGGTATCATGCTCCACGTGACTGTCTTTAGGCGCGTCCGCGGAGTTTGCGTGTGTTTTTGTCTTGACATCATACGTGCGATAAATACCGCTCTTCAGAAAAGATAATGCGACATCGTTCTACCCTTTACTTTGTGCTTTCTCTCTATGGATTCTACAGAGAGCGAGCCCGATGTCGATGCCTTCACTGAACATCAAAAGCGACGACAAACATCTCTGACTGATTCGCTGGGTAGTGTCCCCCCGTCATTCCCTTTCAGTGACGACGAGCGACCCAAAACTCGTCGCGTAAATCCACAACGTCTGGCATTGCGTCTTGGTCCTGATCTAGTTGCGGAAATGGAGGCTCTTATCTTCCCGGGTGCAAAAATGCCGACTTTTGCGACTCGAAAGGATTTCCAGGAACGTTATTGTGTGGACCGGCGGCATATATATGACTATTTCCATTCTAGAGGTGAATTGGATCCTACTCTGTATTTGACGCAAGGCATAGATTTCTTTCAGGCCTCCGTGTAGCCAAGGAGGACAAGCATACGAATTTGAAACGAGTGAAAGCTATCAAGGCGGAAAAGCCTGCGCCATCAGCCCCGGTAAGCGCATTTACTCACTTCATCTAGAGTCGACTTATTCCTAAAGTTATGTAGCTCACTCCGCCTTATTCACTTACGGAAAACCTTCAGAGCTCCAGCAGACATTCGTCTCCGGAAACGCCCCGCTATTGTCAAGAAGCACGAGCGCCCAAACGGGCTGCAACGTATCCTAATACCCGGCCTCCCAAACGCAAGAAGCAGATCATGCCTAAACGGAGAACTTCTATGAATCGAAACATTCAGTTAAGCGTTTCAGCCTCACCTCCGATGCATGCAATATCTTCTCCGGCGACCTTGACCCCGCCCTTGGAATCAACAAGCACTGCACCTGACGGAATCAACGACACATACTGGGTATCAGATTCTGGTCGAATTGGCCAACTCCTTGATAGTGAATCTTTGTCCACCATCGGAGACTCGCCAGACGATGATTTAATGACTCCAATGGAAAGCTCCTGGGCTCTGGACCAATACAACAACCTATATGATTTCTCGAACGAATATTACCCCGGCATGCACGACACTTCCCTCTACCATGCGCAGGACACCTTCATTCACTTCCCTGGCTACGCTCCTCTCGACATGCAGACTAATCCTCTTGCCGGCGAAAAAGTGGAGACATCGTTACAACGCAATCTCGAGAACTGACACTACTCTGGTTACTTGGGACGGGAGCATCTACATTTAGGCTGCGGTTTTTTTGGCGTCTTACTTTTCAGCTTATCAATCACATTTCAACGAACCTTGTATAGTTATACAATAATTCTGTACAAAACAAACTCGATTAACACGCACTATCTGTGTATAAGAGGCGAGAACCCGACAGCATAAGACTCCATACAACCGCAGGAACACTGTACGACGCGTCTAAGCCGATCATCATCTCGCGATTCCGCCGGTGTTCGCCTCTCACGAGTCCGAAGACGATCTAGATGTCGTGATGGCGCAAAGTCCGAAAGGTAAAGGTCACTCGATGCAATTTCGTTCCGGCTCTTGTGCGAAACGATCGGAGGTGCTGTTAAATCCTCACACGCCAAAGCCAATCGTGAAAGCGAGATGATGGGGATTCGTTTAAACGGACGAGGTTGATGAAGAGGTAAAGATGGAGATGGTTGCGTGGGAGAAGGCGAGATATTAACCGGTCTCAGAGAGGATGCTCTTGACTGTGGTGGTGACGGATAGAAAGAGGCAGGTCGTAAGCGAGAATAACGTGGCTTGCTGTTTCGACTGTGATCATGCGCATTCGAAAGAAGTCGTCGAGGGGGCTGTTCCCTTGAGGATGGCTCTACTGGCATGGTAGCCACGTTAGGGCAGTGATATGCGAGGGGAACAAAAGCAGGGTAGTCATGATCAGAATGGAAGGCCAAATGTCTTTCGCCGTATTTGTAATTCATGAGCTCCACTTCCTGCGGAATATATGGTTCTAGTTCGCTCATCCCATCTTCCTGGCCGTGCGGAGATAGATATAAATTTTCAACCCTCGGTTGCGAAGGAAATCGGGACATGTGGGCGGACGAAGGAGTCCAGGACGTGTTATTAGAGAGTTGACTTGACTGAAGTGTCTTTACGTCCATTGACAGCGCAAGCCTCGGGACTTTTCGCCTATGACATTCCTTATCGTTGTTCAGGAGGCTATGCTTTTCAGCAGGTTTGACTTCGTACGCGTGGGGCATGAAGATTTAAGGAGATCTCGGTGGGTGATGTCGTATACAGAATAAATCGTCCAAAAGTGGACAAATCTGGAAATTTATGAAGGGAGAAATGTGTTTGGATGGGAGGAAACACGTACCAGAAAATTTTGAGGTGAAGCGGAAGGAGGAACAGCACTCAAGGCAGGCCAACGGGTTTAAATACAGTTGCGAAGCGCTTATGTTTCGGGAGGCCATCTCCGTGTGGCAACTCACAGGAGACATTTGATATAATTGGGGCGAAGAATAAATTGCCAGAGTCGGACTGATCAGGAACAGCATACGATATTCCGGCTGCGGATGGCAGGCAGCGAGACATTGGCAATCGGCGATGACGAGAGACGTGGCCAGACCTGCGTTGTCCTAATCATGGATCAGTGCTTATCAAATCTGAGTGAATAGCGCTTCCGAAGTGACGCCACAAGTGCAGAGCTTGCCTGCATTGATAAGACATACACGCTCCAAGAAGGCCGAGTCCAGTCGTACCGTCTGTCACGTCGTCTTCTCGCTGATATGCTTTCGGGTTACATCACGAAAACACGTTCCTTGCGTGCGCGGAAATGCCCAAATGGCAACACAGGGGCCGGAAACGTGGCCATTCACAATAGCCTGAGGCGCATGGTACAGCGAGAAATTTTCGTTCTGCCGCAACACAGACTTCGAATGCCAGATGGGTCAGTGAAACAGTGTTTCGGCTTCCTTTCGCCTTCGGGAGCCACGCAAATATAAAACACCGAATTGGAGATGGTGCGGGATTGATGCCTGCCACAAGCCGTTGGGGTGCGATGCTCAAGGTGACTAAACTGAGCATGAGAGCATCAAAACAATGCTGTGAAGGACCAAAGGGTTACCGGTTAAGCCCTTCTGGGAAAGCATATTACACATGTCAAACTTCGGATTTTTCGCTCATGCTAGCGGGCTGATTCTAGAAGCGTCAACACCATGAGGCAGCGATGTCTCCAACGCCGTTTTCTCGTTGTCCTATGAATAAATGACTTGAGTGGGTTCATTTTATTCCTATCGGTAATCATATGTACACTACAATATACGTTTCATCACATCCGCTTCATACTATTACCCATAATGTCAGCGACTCGTGTAAGAAGAAAAATCGATTAAAGCATTGTGAAGCACTGATCGATTCTGAAAAGCGTATAAACAGCATTGGGATCACGCATCTTCAGCATCAGACACATTGAAAGCCCCAGGCATGTTCTGTGAGGCAGCTCTGCGCTGGGCTAGCCTTGCTGATCTGCGTCGTTGACCCTGTATTTCTGATCCTTCTTCCCGCCGTTTTTGAACCCAGTCTTCAAGACTACCCGTCGTTTTAGATAGACCCTTCCATTCATGTCTCGCAATATGACTGCCGGTTTCAGCACTTGACCAAGCCGCGCTGATCAACACCGGTTCCTATTACGATATCAGCGCATTTAACAAATAGCCTTAATCAAATACATTACTTGTGAGTGCCAGCTAACGTCACGAACGCAGACGTGCGGACGGCCTCCACGAAGGGGCTCGGCGTCGGGAGCTGAGGGGTCAAATGTGATTGGCATTGTCCTCGACCGGTCAAGCACTTGAACTATGCGGCCGTCAAGGGACCAGATCTGGGACATAATAGTAACTGTTAATTCTCGATAACAATAGTAGTGGTGACACCTTACATGAATCTGACCATCAGCCGAACCAGAGTATATATACTGAGAACCCGTGGTTGACGCAGGACTGAAGTGGCATCGTATAAGAGTACGGTAGACAGTATGGCCACTGTATGTCATCACACTGCAATCCTTGGGGTGGGCCTTTGTCCGCGGCTTGGTGTAGCGCGAATACCTGAATGAAAGCTGACCACTTCGAACTATGATGGAAATGTGGTATCGCACCTGTAGTCAAATCCACGAATGCCGTAGTGTTTATCTTTGACGGACTCAAATTCTTGGCTCGAACGCATTTTACGCAAATCCCACAAACGCAAAGCTTGATCTTTGCCATTGGATATCACATATCGACCATCCCCTTTGGCCGAGACATATGTAATACCCTCAGTATGTCCGACTAATACACCCGAGGGTTTTTGCGAAGCTCCTAACGACCGTCTATCCCTTGATCCATCACACATATATATACATTAGATATCCATAAGAAAAGTAATTGCACATTTGAAGCTTACCAGACTTTGAGAAATGTGTCATCAGAAGCACTGACGAGCACATTTCCGGACGATGTGTCGGCCCAACAGCAACTATTCACATCATCGCTGTGAGCCGAAATTTTGACCGTACGTTCGTTAGCTAAGAGGTCATAGACTTTCGAAAGACAAGATGAGGCAGTGAAATTGATTTCTCATGTGGACACAAACCGAATATTTTGCCATTTCCTCCTGCTACTACTTCATTCCCATCTGCAGAGAATCGACAGCTGTAGATCCCAAAACTTTCACCCATAATGTCATCAAAACTGTGACGACTTCGACTTCTGGGAGAGTCGGAAAATGGAATGGCAACTTGTTGTGGTGAATCTTCCCGAGTACTCGTCATATAGACAGTGGGGGTCTGGCGGCTACGTGAGATAGATATCCCAAGTGGAGCGAGGCACTTACGATTGAGGAATATATCATTCTAAGAGAGATTAGTGGTGCCTGTTAGAGTAAAATTGGTACAAACCTTTCATTGTCCGGAGAAAGGTTGGCATCTGTTATTGTCCACCGACCAGCTCTTCCTTGAATGGTCCTCGTAACTTTCATAGTCGTTCTCATGCTGTCGTCCCCATAGCCCATAAAACGCCGGTGAGGAAAAATAGGCTGAGGAGGAGCGCTTGTATCAAAGATATGCAGGCGGAAATCTAAATGAGCAATGAGAGAGTGGTATGTGATGATTGCTGGATTTGTTGACCTTGAGCACAGGTGTAATAGAAGGAAGAATCTGAATCGACATATAAGAAGGATCCCAGTATCAGTAGATACGAAACACTAACCGGCAGAGAATTGTCCAGTATAAACGTTAGCAGCACACTCTGCGACGGTTGTACCATTTGAGTTCGGAACCATGTCCTACCAGCAGAGTTTGACCATCGAATAGTAAGACAATGGCGTCAAACACATACACATGAGAGGTCTTCTCGACAAGCCACTGGTATTGCCTTGGAAGTCTGAGCTAATACATGCCTAGCGAGGTTTGCAGTGTTTCGTTTGCCCCGACTCTTGTGGCCGATTCTTCCAAAATCCCCGCTATATAGAAGTTCGACACCTTCTTTGATGGGCTCTTTTACTTCTTCATACCACGGCGGATGCCCCATGTTGCGATTCTCGTAGTCCCAATCATCTTCATCCTCATAAAGGCCACTTTCTTGGTCGTCACTGTCGTCTTGATCTTCATCTTCTACGCGATACAAATGAGAACCACTGTCACCAGAAGCGGCCCTGAGAAGTCGAGTGAGGTTGCGTAAACTTAGACCACTGAGATTGAAGGTTGCTGGGCCTCCGGATGCACCGTCCGCTTGCATTGAAAACAGGTCTTTGAAGCGATTGGGTGGTGGTCAATAAGAGAAGCTAGAAAGCATACCACTCAGGATGTCCTGGACGTCGACCCTCGACACGGAGTTTGCATCATCGACGTCGGAGGGGTCTGTTTGATGTTCGTCTGGATTCATAGGAAAGAACGAAGGAACCAGAAGTAATAGACAACCGCTTACTACTACATACTGATAGGAGAGTGATCGTGAGATCATGTCATCGCCAGAAACGGAACATACCAAATACGGCCACACAACGTCCGCCAGAAACGACAAGTCCGTTTCGACAAGTAGCCTCCATATCCTCTTATTCCATTTTCCAAATACGCGCTACAGCACCCATATGGCTGCGCCGCCATTTCGGATAACAGCAGACGAAATCAACTGTCTCATATACTCTTACTTCAAGGATTCCGGTTTGTAGTCAATTCACTACGCCTGCTTCAGATCATCTAAGGTTTATTCAATTTTTCTTCTCAGGCTTCAACCATTCCGCCTTCGCATTATTCTCGGAGGGCTCCCTGAAAAATTCTCCATGGTTTAGCAAGCACATACCTCGCGGCGAACTCATTGATTTGTTAAGCAAGGCTCTACTCTATATTGAAGTCGAATCGCACTGGCGCGGCGATTCTATGACTACGAATTGCAAAAATAGATTTTCTCTATTGGAGCGTCATGTCTGCACAGACAAGCCTTCCCCTACAGTCCTACTCAAACCACCTGCTACTTCTCGATTTGCCTCCTCCCTCAGGACAACCACACACCCTTCCAACGAGGACGCATCTATCTCTCGAAATTCTCAAATTCGCAGGATATCAAGTGATAGCTTCTACAGCATAAACACTCCCCAGGCAAATGGTACTTCAGCTTCAGGTGATACCACCACTAAACGAAAAGGCTCACCCAATCAGGTTGATGGTCCCGTTGAAAAGCGGGCTAAACGCGAATTTGATGACATGGACTTAGACTCCTCAAGGCAGACTAATACTAGGCAGACTGCCTCGGCTCAGGGTTCATACGTCAAAGTGCCTGCTGTGACACAGATTTCAAGCGCATCTCAAGAAAACGGAGTCGATTCTCTAAAGCGTCCCCGGTCTCGTATTAGTCAAGGGCCCATAGATGAAACCACCAACCCCCAGGCCATCATGATACTTTCTGGCCACCGCAAGGAAGTCTTTGTCTGTTCATTCAATCCAACAAAGCATACTTTGCTCGCCACCGGGTATGCTCAACTTGCTAAATCAAAAGATTTTTCAGCTTCTTACGTATCAGTAGATCCAAAGACGCTGTAGTTAATTTATGGAATCTTCCTTCTCCTCCAGCATCCAGAGACCAATTCGCGACTTGGAATGGAAGTCCAATAACAGTAGACAATTATGTGAAGGACGTACAAGGAGATCTGACTGCACTAAATTGGAACTCGCAAGGCACTCTATTGGCTGTCGGGTCTTATGATTCCATTCTTCGAATATTCACATCTGAGGGCAATCCCTACTTTACAAACCATCAACACCGGGTGCGGTCATAGTTTACATGGATTACTATTGCTTGAGGCTAATGCAAGGTGTAGGGGCCCATTTTCTCCGTGCGGTTTTCTCAAGATGGGCGACTATTATTGTCTGCCAGCTTGGATGAGACCACTTGTCTCTGGGATGTAAAAGAAAAACGACTGTTGAGACAGTTCCGATGCCATCAGGGTATGGGCCATCTAAGTGGTTTTGGACAGGATCCCTCACGTTGTTCTATAGACTGTTGCCTAGACGTGGAATGGATGGACGCGACGACATTTGCAACCGCTGGTGCTGATGGCAACATATACGTGATGAAAACCGATAATCCAGAACCTATAAAGAAGTTCAGGTTCGTTGATTGGCTGTTTATGGTTGTCTGAGCTGAAAAATGTATACAGCGGACACGAGGATGAAATTAACCAGTTGAAATATAATCCATCCCGAACGCGGCTGGCATCATGTTCAGACGATACCACGACGCGCGTTTGGAGAGTCGATAAGATTGACAATGACTCTGAAGAAACTATCCCGGGCCTTGCGACTTCAGAGGAAACGATTGTTCTTACAGGGCACACTCATTCCGTAAATTCAATCGGATGGTTGCCCGTAACTGACACTGGGACGAATGAGATCGTTGCTACTTCCTCGTTCGATTGCACAGTGCGCGTGTGGGATGCGATGACTGGAAAATGTATAAAGGTTCTCGCCGACCATAAGCGACCCGTTTATACCCTCATTTTCAGCCCTGATGGAAAATGGCTTGCCACTGGCGGTGGCGATGGCTATCTATTCATTTATTCAACCAAGGTATGTGGCGTGATGCTGCCGCGATTCTGTGCTGACTTAGACTAAAAAGACATGGGAAAAGAAATGGACATGGTTTGCGGGACTCGAAAAACCTGGCGTATTTGAAATTGCGTGGCAAATGGTGGCGGCGTTAGGTTTAAATCGGCTCGCAGTCTCGCTAGAGTGTCGACAGGTAGCAATTGTTGACGCGTCCAAAATACCTGTTCTTCAAGACACTGATCAGGGCGTAGTTGGTGCGATCCAATCCGTGCCATGACATATTATCAATGTATCGTACTATATGGGGTATCATAGTCCGTAATGTTTTGTGTAGCAGTACTTATCTCTATTGCATTGTTTGAACGTTTTTAGTAACCACGCGGTCAATTCCGGGACTCGGCCTTCGGCAACTTCTGTGATGACGTCGTTCGTGCCGCGTTGATTGAGAAACAATACGGCCGGATATAAATACGGACAACCAAGACGCAGACATTCAACTGCGACAGTAATCATCTCGACTTCATACTGCCTACATGTTCCAATTGGGACTATCTTTGCTACGGCCGGTCGTACCAGCGGCTCGGTCTGCTGTTCGGCCAACGATTGTGTCTGTTAATATCCGTCCGGCAGTGGTTTCAGGCCGGATTTCTACTCGATCGTTCAGCAGCCTGAGAAAACCATCATCTATCTTGAACGAACTCAAGAAAAATCCCACAAATGGATGGTCTCTCAAGCAGGGAGCACGGTTCTTTCAGTCAGGAGGGGAAGGCGTTCGTCAAGGAGCTGCGGGAATCTCATGGCAGCGAATGGCCGCCACAGCGGTCAGTAATCTTTTGCAATGGAATTCCCCCTATTAATAGCGAAATAGGGAGGAGTTGCAGCCGCGGTAGTCATCTTGGAAGGTACATTGAACCGTGATACGCGCGCTCCTCTGAGTGATACAGAGCGTGCCTACCTCAATGAAAGCTTCAAATACACTGCTGCTGGGCTAGCATTTACCGCGCTTGCTGCTAGACAAATGTTCAAGTCAGGTTTTGCATTCCGGGTGATGTCATCTAACCCTTGTAAGTATTGTTATTGAGCGCCCCACGATCTTCTTTATCCTTATAGTCTCTTTCTAGGGATGGTCCTTGGATTTAGTCTCGTTGGTAGTATTGCTACAATGGCAGGTGCAATGTATACACCTCCTGAAAGGCCTATTCAGAAACATCTCTTGTGGCTGGTGCGTGGACGATCGCTATGGTACTTGCGTCGATTGCTGATCAAATCTTAGGGTTTCAATGCTTGTCAAGCGGCCGTCCTGAGTCCTCTGTTTTTCTTTAGTCCAGCCATCCTCTCACGCGCGGCCCTTTACACTGTCGGAGTCGTCGGATCAATATCATACATCGGCGCCACAGCAACGTAGGCCACCTACACTTTCTTTGTGAGGATTTGACTTTGACCCTTGTGTCATAGGAATGACAAGTATCTTCATCTTGGAGGACCTTTGCTTGCTGGCGTGACTGTCGTCGCTTTGAGTTCTCTCGCGCCTATGGTCTTACCCATGGGTATCCGTGGTCTTGCCATCAGCGAGTCTATTTCTCTATACGGTGGATTAGCGGTATTCGGTGGATTTGTCCTCTACGAGTATGTGACAATCTTTTCTGTTAGCGTTGAACTGACTGACTCTGTTTTAGTACACAAAAGATTCTGCAACATGCTCGCATGTCGGAAACGGGGTTGTTCAAACTCGATGCCCTCAATGAATCTATTGGCCTTGAGCTGGATATGCTCAATATCTTGTACGCGTCTCGTCTTCTTCTATCGCATTACTTTTGAACCCTAACTCGTTGGATAGCATTCGACTAGTGCAAATACTTGGTGGGCGTAATAATCGAAAATGATGTCTCCAAGTTATCTCCAATTACAGTAGCGTATATAATAGCGATAATCTCAACACGCAAGTACAACGGTTACGGGCATGGAAATACGTGGCTCTAGGGAGATGGTGGAAAGTGGCCAAGGTTTCCATTTAAATACCACTCAGACTGATTTATGGCCCTGGTGCTCCTAGCTGCTGGAGGGTCTGAATGAAGCCTCCGGGATCGACAATCTCGGTCCCACCATATATAATCTTTCGATTACTCTTTTTAGCCCACTCTTCAAGGTTTCCAAATTCGACGTAACCTGCACCCCCAACAATGAACACCATCCCTTCTGCAAAAGTCATACGCTTTGGTCTTGCACCACTACCTCCTGCGGCACCGGGCAAGCCCACATTCGCATTTCGTGGCGCACGCGGATCAAGGAAGATATAATCATCTGTTTCTTGCAGAGACTGATTGGAAGCGGATGAGGAGTCCATCAGGGCTTCTGTAAGACGGGTGACGGGAAGCAATTTGTTAGCGGGCAAAAAATTCTTGACGCCTGATATGAGATTCTCGAATGCTCCATCTTTGAGACGATCTGTAAACTAGAATGTCGCGTTTTTTTCAAGTGTCCAAAGAGATAGGGTATGTCAATATACACACCTTGTTTCCAACGAAAGCGCTAAACCCTTTGAATAGTTCCCCTCCTTGACTAGTTACACCAGAATTTGGAGTCGTCGAACCGGTATTAGCACCGAGGTTCCCTGAAACCATGCGCGAAATCTCTCTCGTACGACGGACATATTCAAATGCAGCGATATCCGCTCCGGCAGCTTTCAGCTCCTTTTCAAGTTCGAGCAGGTCGTCTTTGCTGATCGCATGGTCGGGGGTGGAAAGGTAGAAAACAATGACGAGACGGAGTTTATCCTCTGGTGTGAAATTACCATCCGGGCGGTTTGTTCGTAAAAGTTCGAGAATGGACGCTGTGGTCTATGGAAAGAGGCAAAGTGAGAAAGAAACGTTCGAAATAGAATTTTGTTTTTCAGTACCTGCTTTGAGATAGCTTCTTCCGTGCTGAAGAGTTCATCCAGTCCACGCTTTTTGATCTGTTCGAGAAGAGCGGTGGCAATATGGACATGGGCGTCAAGTGTAACCTTCCTTGCTGTTAGCTCTGGTAACTGCGTGATGGCGGTTTTCAAGTGAGCAGCATTGGCTGAAAGGTCCCTTGCCATTAAGCAGATGAGAAACGAGATAGCATATATGTCAGTAGACAAACACTCACAGTTTTGAAATATCGTCTACATCGCTAACACCCGTATTCCTCGTGATTTCAGCAGCATCTTGCTTATACTTGTTGAGCTCGACGTCGATGTCTTCTGCCACGTGAGGAAATGGGTTGGCATAGTTTCGACCCCAAAAGAAGTCTTTCGAGTCGAGGTCGTATCTTTGATTCTTTTGGTCTTTGGGAACAACGATTCGGTTAAGCTTCATAGAAAAGCAATCGGAGAGTAGGGCCTGATATGTCCAACCATGAGAGACGACGGAGGTCAGGTCAATATTGCGGTCGAGAATTAATAAAACTATAGATGACGGTGAGCGATAAGCACAAGGAAAAAGGAAGAGCATGCATACGTGGGCGCTGGAGAGTCGACAAGCCGGTTGAGTCTGGTGCGAAAAGAGCGTTGGAAGGGTTGGTGGAGCGGGATGCAGTGATGATGGCATCGCGAAGCTTGAGTTCAAGTTTCTTGGCCACCATTTCGGCAGCATTGCCCCGGGGAGCTCGGATAAAAGGAACATGACCTGCAATGAAAGGTTAAAAGATGCATGACTAAAGACCATATCGATGAGGACATGCCAAGAGTTGCCACTGCACTAAAGAGGCCATGCGCGACCCTTTCAATTTCTTCTTCAATCTGCTGCTCTGTCGAGGATGGAGAGTTGAGGATAGCATAAGACGAACGTTCTATAGGCGCTGTGGTTTCTGGGGCAACAGCCGGGGGTGGAGGAAGGAGAGAGAAGAGAGAAGGCGACGGAGAGAGGAAAGACAGGTACTGGTCGACGATCTACAAAGGAAAGGTGAGTTGAAATCACTTTTGCGAGGGGTTTGCACTTCACCTGCGCAACGAGATCGCCAGTGCCGTCTTGAGCTACGGAGGCAGCAAGCTCTTCGAGGAGGGATCGGGGCAAAGGTTCCACAAAATTGAGATGAAAAGACTCGTAAAGGCCCTTCTGTAGGTCCTGTGCGATCCGGCGGATGTTGGGGAGAGTGGGAGAGACAAAATAGACGGCGGGAACGTCTGGTAAAGCGGGCCTAGGGGAGAGCAGTTGACTGGGAAACGTGAATCAAAAGGAGGAAGGCGAGGGCGAGCGGGGCGTACACGTGAAGAGTTACACCGACATCGCGGAGGTCCTGGACTCTGAGGACAGTCGCGAGGACATCTTTTGTCTGCTGGTCCAAGACGAGGATCTTCCAGACGGGGGCTGCAGACTGGGCGAGTGGAGACGGGTGGGTGTCCTGGGTGTTGTTGAGGTTGAGGAGGGCGAGGAGGGCGCGTGTCTGTGCGTTCTGCAGCGACGTCGCGGCGTGTTTGGCCATGGCCGTTTCTCGACACGAAACTGCGACACGTGGGCCAGTTCCTAATTAGTCCTTCCATATACGGCAGTCCCTGGTTGGAGTTGTTGCCTCGTGCCATGATCCCGCCCAGCCCTTCCACCCAGTTTCTTGCCACCCACTCTGCTACAATCCTCGCGCCGGCCGCACCCACAGGGACTGTCTCCAACGGTAATGGAAGCTTACTCGACCAAAATTTTCACACTGTCTGTCCGGGCAACGGCCTCGACGCGGCTTCAGCAGGTGTGATCGCTGCCCTAGTACTGTCCGGCGCAATTGGCCTATCCATTTGGGCAAGTGGTTGTTATCTGTCGCCTCCTCAGCTCATCGATTACACCCAACATATAGCTCATATTCGCCGCCCTCCGCCCCCGCTTTCGACAGGTCTATGGTCCACGGGAATGGTTTGTTCCGCCAGAGTGAGCACACCATCTATCATTCATTTTTATTTATCCTCACTTTCCAACAGATCGCGGCCAAAACCACTGGGGTCGGGCTTCTTCGCCTTCCTAAATCCTCCAGTACCCATCGTCCCCGATGTCTCCCAAGATGTTCACGATGCTGGCCGTTCAGCTAGCAGGGATGCTCAACTCTTTCCCTCGGATGAACAACTCTCCCAACGGACACTGTTGCTTGCTCTCTTCATTGCCATAGGCTGGTCCATTCTCGCTCTCGGTGGTGCACTTCCAATGTACCTCGTGAACACACCATGTCACACTCAACTTCCTACACATACGACTTTCGGCGGCGACTACTCATCTCTGCAAGACCTTAGTCTCGTCCGACTTTTACGACTTTTTGACGAAAAACACATTCAAACCACGACCCTTGACAGTCTGTCACGCCGAGCGTTGATTGGCGACCCAAACGATCCTGCTAATACCAGGCTTCGAATCATCATTCTCACCGCTATCACTTTGGTCCTCGCCCTTCTCCCCGCACTATGGGCGATCTTACAGCAGTTCAACATCATTCTTGACTATCGTAAACGGTGGTTGCAGATCAAATGTGAGGGTAAAGATCTGGGCTGGCTTAGTTCCAAAAGTGCACCTGGTTTTCAGGCGTGGGGAGAAAAGCGTTTCAAGAGCTTCATAAAAAATATTGGACTTACATCCGGCATGGATGAAGATGAACGAGAGGCCAGGCGCTCAAGACGCAATGATGGGAAACATACCCGTCGGAAACCTAAAAGAAGAGAAGAGGAGGCACCCTTGTATGGCTCGGAGAAGGATAACGAAGTTGATATCCAGTGCCTTTTCTCAATATCGTACGTGTTCTCACAGATATTAATCAGATAAATGTCTAAATTTTATTCAGTGATACCCAGCATATCGCATTGCTTATTGACCAACGGGACGAAATTTTAGAAAACCTTGAGATTGCCGAGGCCCACTACATCAACTCGTTCCAAGTCACAACTCCTGATCCGTCTGTTCTTGATTTTGAACCACATCCTCCACCGCCCCTAGATCCAAGTCGCCCGTATATTAGCCGGCCTCTCCCGCTTGGACAGGGTGCTCCCCCTCGTACAAAGAAAAGACGTGCAATCAACCGTGCATATGGCACAACATCCCTCGCCCCCACATCATTTGTAGCACACTCATCCTTCTACAGACTACGAGGCGTGAATGGTCTCAGCGGAGGTCGATTGAGAGGGTCCAACACGCCCAGCTTCACAGAATCGATCAGTTCGCGAATTGTCGGTAGCCGTTTCTTGGAGATAAACAGAAACTCGGCTACATATGGACGATTGACACTCGGCAACCGTATTTCTGTGGATAGGCATGGGCAACTAGGTCCCAGCGGTGATCAGGAAGCAGGGTCGCGAACCAGTTGGATTCCCGACCCCCGACTGTATGGTCCGAACTGGGGTGCTGAGCCGTTCAATGGTGAAGGCATTTCAGAACACCCAGGACCCGAATATATTGATGAGCACGGCGTGAAAAGGTCGGCAATCCGATCAAATAGCGAGACTATCAGAGTCCTTGGTGAGAATACCGCAACTTCGCCTGGGGGAGAATGGTGGTCTGAAGCAGGGGGCCCAATCGAAAGCGAAACTATGTATAACGGGTTCAGTCACGAGGAAGATTGGGTTGATTTGGAGAAAGAAAATGGCCCAGGAAAAGATTTTAACAGTGACTTTAACGGGTTGCCGCCTAGCGCCGGACCATCTAAATTTAGACGAAGGCCACCGGTACCGGAGGCGGAAGCTGTCTCATCCTCCAGGCGTGAGACCTTTCCCCTTCGCCGAAGAGATCAGGAGCTTCCGCCTGTCCCTCCGCCTCATCTGCGTCTTCAACAGTCCCAGCCATTCGTTCGACCGCTTGATGGGCTGAATTTTGAGGATCTTGGTCACGTCTATGAAGATATTACTCATTGGAGGTCCCAGCTCAAGTCCATCAATTCTCAAATTTTAGACGCGCAAAAACAAAGCTACGATGACATCGCCGAGGGAAAAAATATTCGAGGATGGTTGATTGTCGGTCGCGGCTTGAGGCATCTTCCGGGTGTGGAGGTAATCGAAGGGAGAGCCAAAGAAGACATTCGCTGGGATGTTTTACAAAATGAACGGACCCTGTTAGACAGGATGGTTTTTTGGACCATTGTTTGTATTGTTGCGGTTTTGTTGGCCGTTGGTTGTAAGTTTCATTCAAGATAACTAAACCAATAACATACTAACTCGTTGTTATAGTAACCGCCGCCGCAGGGCTTGCAGTTTCACCAGCTCCGGATGTAGTGCGATCCTTGCCCTTTTTGGAGCCATTACTATCAACCGGTACGCTTGCGAGTGGTATTGCAACCGTACTCCTGCCTGCGGTCGCAGCGACTTTGTTCATTGTTCTTGCTGTCTATCTCATCCACCGTGAGCTTAATCTACAATTCTTCACTAATTTCGGCATCTGACCTCCACTCTCAGTCGTTGCCAATATCCATGGATCGATCTCGAGGTCGAGCAGCCAGCTTTTCATTTTCAAGACAATCTTTTACTTTCTGGTGATCACAGCCACGATGTTCCTTACCGCAGCAGGTGGTTTATTGTTCGCGTTACAAGCATTCGTCGACGGTTCTCGTCATGCGCGTTCAATCGCCAGTGGATCGATCTATATAACCGTCCTGATCCTCGCGATCGTCATTCTTTTTGCAGTCATTGTTCCCGGCCTCCTTCTGCTTCAACCCATCCGTTTATGGAATGTGCTCAGAGCTGAACAGCTAGCCGTCACTCCGCGTCAGCGTTTTCGAGGTGAGTGTTTCAGCTAGAAGATGCGATCAGAGTTTCAATACCTTTCTCTTGCAGCTGTATATCCACGAACATATGATCCGACCTTTGCTTTGAGTTCTTGTATACTCGCCCTCATGTTTGCCTCTACGTTCTCTCTTATATTTCCGATCATTACTCCTGCTGTCGTTTTGCTATTGCTATTGAACCTTGTCGGTGAGTATCAAGATTGATTGCAAATATCAAGGTATGGGGTGGCTAATTCCGGTTCTTACCTCACAGCGCATCGATATCTGATCGGTTACGTATACGCACGGATGCACTCACAAACAGGTGGCCTTCTGCAATTGTGGCTCCTGAAGCGCTTTGCAACCTTATGCTCTTTTCAACCTATCCTCTTGGGTTCAATCTTTTTAAGTCGTAGAATCTGGATTGAAGGAGGGATTTCGATTGGAACTGGTGTGGCTGTTATGATCTTCGTCGAAATATATGCTACCTTGAAGTTAAGACTCCCGGGCCGGGGTTCACTGCGAGCTATTACGAGGGATTCACTGGACCACTTTGCCCGCGCTGCTGAACGTCATCTGGAGGATAGCCGAGAGGAAATGACGAGTGAAAACGATACGCGAGGGCATTTCACTCGGGGATCCATGGCATCGGTCCTGGACATGATGAGTCTAACCTTGGCTGTTAAGCCTTCTGCGCCAACGTATCGTGGACCCGTGCCGCTACGTAAGTTTCCTCTTTGCTCCCTGTCTTACTGCTTTTCGTTGACTAGTCGTCACCGGTTTTACGTCCATTTTCCGAACGGTGTCTTTAATCTAAACAGCTACAGAAACACTAGATGACTTAATAGCCACGGAAAGGGCTGCTCGGACGCATCCTGATACTCCACCTCATTTACCACCTCATTTACCACCGCTACCTTTCTCCGACCATGCGGATGACATGGCGGGAATTCTTTACGCTCCCGAACTTATAGCACCCTGCCCGATCATATGGTTACCAAGGGACTCTGCGGACGTGGCTGAGTCGGAAGCAGCAGACTTGAAGAGATATCATGCGCTGGAGTGCACGCTCGACGTCAAATCAAAAGACAGCTTGATGCGCCAACGATCATCATCATCGCGTGGGAGGCGTGCCCCTAGGTGAGGGGAGGAAAGGGGACAGTTTGTTTCATACGAAATTCACGATTTTATGTATGCTTAATTTCTTGGGCCATGTTGGAAACGATAGATGCTGTATTGATAGGAATAGACGAGGCTGATTGCACGAGGGCGAGGGAGGTTTCGTCGTGGCTGGCAACGGAACTAGAGCGGGATGGCCGGCAGGCACCAGCAAGATCTCAAGAAGCACTAATGTAGGTGATGACGTCAGGCGAACTGGCCCTGTTTAATCCAGCGAACTGGCTTCTCACTGCCCCGCTTCATTTAGCGCCCGTAGTGCACCCCCCGCACTCGACTTTGAGGCCCCTCCTAGCTGACTCGCCATGTATTATCCTCAGATCCAGCGCTAGCTGGGAAATCCCTCAGATCCTCCTCTCCTTTATAAGACTCTTTTCTGGTCCTTGAAACCTTTCCATCCATTGCCCTGTGTCCATTCAACCGGACAGCCCGCAAAATCCGGCCTCACCTACGGCAATGTGACCCGGCCAACGATTGCTTCCTCGATTGTCCCTCGCACATTCATATATAATCCCCTGCGTTCATCCTCACCGTCTGCCCTCGCTTTCCCACTCCACTATAGGAATATTTAATTGGGTGAATTTGCCCTTGATTCCGTATTTTGGAAAACGCCCACTTTCTCCATGGCTTCGGCTACACCTTCAAATCAATCCGATAATCCGACCTCTACCGATCCCCAGCCTCTCATTGATTATTCTCGCGCCCTCCATGAATACACGCTCCAGCGATGGTTGGAAGCGTTAAAGGCGAGGGAGGAAGAGAGAAACCGTCTGCGCCTTGAGCAGCAACGCACAATGCAACGTCAGCCCACCCAGGACACATCCGCGAGAAATAAAGCTCCGACACGAAATGATGATTACAAAGATGTAGAGGAACGGGACAAGACACCGTAGCAAATCCTTCAATAGCGGGAGGTCTCGGTCAATGTCCAGACCGTTGATATTCTCCCCGTACCCGTGACACGTATCTATTGGAACACCTTACCAAGTGCTGGCTATGGTCTTTTTGCCGAAACTTCGGCCTCTGTGACTTACTGCCGTCTGCAGGTCGCTTGCCTATCTGCCCTCCCCATCGTTTACGCAGTTCAATCATGCAACCCTCTAAGCTAGTACGGCCTATTGCTACTCAGGCACTCGTAGGACTTATGCCATAATTTTTTTTTATCATTGATATAGACATCGCTCAAGTTGATAATTATATCGCGGAACGACTTCGATTTCATCTGGTCTACAGCGATTAAGCCCACATCGTCGCCTGCAGCTCGCTGGACAACGACGCACGAATCAACGCCACTCGCCTTTTTTTGATGTTCGCGATCTATTGACGGCGGGGGAAAAAATGGGGGTGGCGTGGTCCATGTTCGGAATAAGAGGTAATATTCGGGAGTTAAGAAGTACAAGCGTTAAGCTTGGCGATGATTGAGCTACAAATAGAAACGTCTTTTCAACTGATATGGCAGGTTGACGCTGGTTGACGCAATCGCGCGACGCATCCGGTAATCGTTATATTCAATAAACCTCATGAACCCCGAGAGGCAAATCAGTTGCAAAAAAAAACATTGCGGGTCGAATATAACTAGTCGAATGGAAGTTATTGTTGGGTGTGTAAGTATGACGATCTTTGCTCGTGTCACAGTCGGAGATACACAAATGCGGCGGTCAACGCCTGACCATTGTAATGAAACGCTAGCCATTTTAGTTATGCTTTACGGACCACAAACGGTGACATGCTCATACGTATGCCTCAGCACTATTCGTCTTTTCGCAGCATGTGGATGAAGATGGGAGAATGACAAGGACCCCTGATAGTCAATACAGATCTGAGGCTTTAACCGAAAGTTTGGTCGTTTTCGGAGTTTTTGCCAACCTCTATTTTTGGCAGATTCCTTTCCGTTTTTCTTTGCGACGTTGAATTGCCTTCCCCAGCTCCCATCAAGCTGCCTGTTTTGGGACGCTGCCTAGATCTTCGTGGGGAAAAGTCATAAAAAAAACTCTAAGCGACGTGGTACGGCCTGGGTATAGCAATGCCAGGTCGTCACTGTATACTATAAATAAATGTTTTTTGGAAGTCTTTGCATGGCTCGGCCCGCCCCGGCAAATCTCGGCCCATCGGCGCCTGCCATTTTTGTTTGCCCGTTCGATATGCCGGATTTTGCTGTTTCGACATACGGCCTATGTAGCGACCTATACGGTGACTAGTATGGATTTCGGTGCTCAAATCAAGCACATTATGTCTACCGTGTGTTCAAGCTTTTGTTTTCTGTTACCCTCGACGGCGCAAAATTGTGAAGAGTAAATGTATACACGATTATCGTTTCCCAGGTCATATACTTCTGGAACCTTAAATGCGATTGGCCAGTGATAGGACAAAGTTATAAACCATTTGATGTCATAACTTTACGTTCCTTGCGAGCCCGATTCCGGTTTTAGCATCGTGTCTGTTACTACTACTATTTTTTGATCGTTGTGGTTCTTGTTGCTATATTTGCAGCTCGCTTAAGTGAATGTCTAATTGCAGTTCAGGCTTACTTCACCCAATCACTATTGTTGGCTTGCTTTCCTTTGATATTACGACATGTGTAAGAACAGAGAAGAACAGTGACAGATGGACTGCTTCCCTAGAGGAGGTATGAGATCTGTCTAATTTGGAAACTCGAAATAGACATCTCAACGGCAGAAACCAATCGCCGAGCAAGCACTAGCTCATGAGTTTAGCCGCAATTGCCATGGTATACTGAACAAATGCTGGTCCGAGATTATTTCAGCCCCTGTTCTGGCTTCCGGAATTACTGACTTCTTCTCTCACTCTGACAACTCTGACGAGGGTTTCCCAGGATCATCATCTGCCTGGTATCCCACCTTACCTGATCAGAATTTCCTTTCTTAAGCACGCCAAGTCGCCGCATGTTACTTTGCCTTCCATGAGAGGATCTTTTAATTTCTTCCCTTTGGTTACGTCAGGGCTTCGGTCATGATCATGGAAAAAGCCGAAGTGCTTCAACTAGGACCCCCGACAACCTCCTACTATAGTATCATCCCAGAATATCGAAATAACATTGAAGTGTGGTTAAATCGGCGTTCATCAGATCATCAAGCCTAGGTCTGAAGCGCAATATGGGGACGACGGAATCCCCCCTTCCGTGCTATCTTCGGAGAAGACAGTATTTTTACTATCAACTTGACTAATTTCTTTCCTTGAGGGATCATCACATTGACATAGTGGAATATATGAGTAAATAATTATATTCTTTGAGACTCAGCGTAATGGAGCTGAGATTCCGGCTGTTTTCGCTCGGACAATTGGTAATGTAAGCGGAAGGCTTGAACACGAATGTAATATCTGGGCGCGGAAAGGGCCGAAAGTGAATAGACTCTGAAGTAAATAACCGACCGACCGACTGGTGGGTCAGGCGTGTATACGCATTGTCGGGGGTCCTGCGACAATTTGACGACACAGTTTCAATAAAACGAATGATGATGCAATCGGAAGATCGGTTCTTCGAGATGTTAGGGTCATTTTCGGAAGGAGTGTAAAAACTAAACCCAGACAAGCATTCATTTTCCGGATTGGCCCCACCTACATGTTAGTAATGTCAAGTTGCCTTCTGAAATGTAAGAAATCATGAAAAGCTGAGCCGATCGATAGTCTATCTCTTTCCAAAAGAGAGCTTTCGCGGTGTTACAACATGTTTCGTCATGCTTCTCTATGGGCTTATCGCAAAAGTGTAATCAATCTGAATCACAAAATCTACCACCATTGGGAGTCAAAACGTTCGAAAACAGAATTTGAGTTACAAGCCACGCCGCGCAACTCCAAGCACTTCGCCGCATCTAAGTACCTCTACCGTATATCTAGGAAAGAGCGGGGTTGTTTTCGGCGAAGTATTCATGTGAATCGGCATTCGTAATGGCACTGGCAGGGTCGGTAATAGCCAGGTTCTTTGCGGAACTCTGTCCATACACGATATCACCGGTGCCACCATTACGGAGGAAATGGGAAGACTCATGTATGATGGTCCCAGCCTGTAACCACTGTCAATTTCGGATGGAATATCATGAAATAGAATACCAACCGTGGAATCGGTACCTGTTGTGGGAGCATTCCAGAAAGCGCCACATAAATGGATATAACCAAAACTACGGTGAATACAAGCGATGAATTAGCCTGATGCAGTCCAAAATACGATAGCTTGCAGTGACATACTTGGATGGATAAACATAAGCAAACATTTCGGGATCAGTGCAAGAGCAGTCGTATGTGAAGCCGCCAAAATCGTTGGAGTTGATCGCACTGAAGTGACTCGAGACAACTTTGCGACGAGATGCAACGAGAGGGCCAAACCAAGTCGTATAGCGAGGGGTTCCAGTATTGTTATTCCCGAAGTAAGAATGAGCATTAGCTGCATATGTCTTCGCAGCCGCAGCGGCCGATCTTACGGAGCTTTGTTGAAGAGATGTACAGTTCACAAAGGTAGAAAGTCTAGATGCATCAGGCCAGCCGGGCCGATTGCTTTCCAGTTTCCCCGAGATATGGATCTCATGGTGAAAGTTCTCAGTAGCACGTAGAGTGACCACCGCGTCGTTTTTGTCGACAACATAGAAAATATCACGAGCCTTCAATTTGTAGCTGCCGCTACCAGAGGTACTGAAATTGTAAACATCGGTCACTGCAGCAATTAGAATGACTCCAAGAGTTCGCATGGTTTACTCACAGTTATGAGTGACCTTTACAAACTGGCCAGGAGAGAGGGCAACATGGTACCCGGCCTTGGCAGCAACTTCGGGAACGTACTTGACCTCGATACCATCAAAAGAAGGCTGTGATCCTTCCGTATTGAAAATAGAGAATTTATTCGCAGGATGCTCTGACAAAATGCCACGCGGATCTTTTAGAATCCTGACCGTCTCATTACCAGAGTTAGTGAGAATTGCGGTGACTTGTAGACTGTCAACGTCGTAAATGCGAGACGGGCCTATAGTAAGAAATCATTCTGAGCCGCCAGACTCGCGCTCTCAGCCGAACAGGAGAGGTGGCGCACCAGTTACTTCTAAAGTGAGAGAGGGTGAAGCGATAGTAGATATAGCTGAAGACAGTAGCGTAATGAGATAGAAGTGAGCCAAGGACATTCTGCCGTGAACCAGATGGGTGTAGCATTGTCGTTCTTTGCCAAGTGCGCCTGAACACGAAGATATATATTTGAGCAAGAGGGAATGTAATGAGAGAAGTATGGAGTGATGATAGATGAACGAAGTATGCCAAGTAGTGAGTAGAGATGGTGGGCGAAAGCCCTAATAAAAAGGCTTCCCTGTCCGCCGAAGCGGTGCGATCGAGGCTCGGCTGCGAAGGGCGGGCGGGTCCACCATTTGCGGTGCCGGAGAATCGTCGCGGGTACCGCAAGACTAAACGGACGAAAGTATGTTGTCGGAATGGAAAAAGGGTGTGGCTGGGTGGGCGAAAAAAGAGGCGGCAGGCTGTTGAGCTGCTGTCCGTCGTAGGAGTCCGAAGGTAAGAGGGCGTTACCTTCGTGACTCGTGACGCAGCTCACAAAGATCACGCTCTGCTGCCGCCCTTCGTTTTACTCGTGTTGGTGGCAGACCTTCACTCTTTGCCAAGTGCGCCTGAACACGAAGATATATATTTGAGCAAGAGGGAATGTAATGAGAGAAGTATGGAGTGATGATAGATGAACGAAGTATGCCAAGTAGTGAGTAGAGATGGTGGGCGAAAGCCCTAATAAAAAGGCTTCCCTGTCCGCCGAAGCGGTGCGATCGAGGCTCGGCTGCTACCCGACGTGTTAGTTCTGACGCATGGAGCAGAGTCTCGATACCCCTTACCGGTTAGGAGGGACTGACAGGGCGCCGTGCTGCCTGTGTATGAAATTTTGATTTTAAGAGGTTCGGGCCCGGGAGATGGATGGACGGGTGTTGAGGGGGTGATGGAAGGCGCTCAGGTGAGTGTGCTGGCCAATTACCTCGGCGTGGCGCGTGACATAAATGTAAAAGGCATCGCTGGCCCATCGCCCCTTGGTCCTCATGGCTTCGAAAGATAAGCCTGCCAGGAGATATTGAAGGGTTGATCCGATGCGAATGCCATGACCCTGGAGGGGGCCGAAACCTGCTTCTTTGGCCGCCGCATTGACGACCGAAAGGAAATTTCTCCGAGTTAGTGGTCTGAACTCCTTGCCTTGGGGATAGGCAAAGATGTGAGCAGTTGTGGGGGGGTTGTTGATACGGAGGTGGGCGTCTAGTGCTGCTGTGGGGTTCGAAATACCCTCGTGTGAGGTCCAGTACACGTCTTCACCTGACTTGGATGTCTTGGTCCTGGGTAGATGAAGGATGGTGGTTTGTATCCCGTTCCTGTCTGTGACCGTTTCGAGGCAAGAGCGTGAAGGGTGTAATGTGGGGTCGAAGGAGGAGAGATTGGGAACTGTGAACTCTCCCAAGCGTGCTGTGGCATAGAAGGCGGTGGTGAGACAAGCAAATGTTGCTCGGTGGAGTGGGTTGTCTAAGTTTAGATGTGCGTGTATCTTGGATATGGAATCGATGGTGAATGGTATTCGCTTGGGCCTCTTTGCCGTGCTCGGCGCTGTTTTGACAGCTGCTCTGAGCAAAACATTTATCTCGGCTTCGTTTGGGCACCACTCTAGCCTGTTCAGTATGTGCCATGCTCGGAGTCCTGCGAGGTAATTCGAGATTGCTGTTGCGGAGTATGTCCCAGCTAGGGCTGCCGTGAAAGAAGATAGGAGGTCGGGTGGGGAGGGTGTTCTATCAGACTCAGGGATCTGTTTCGCGTCGCAGAAAACATGGAAGACGAGTAGACCTGAGCCATAGGTGTTCAGAGTCGACTCGTCCCATCCTGCCTTGAGGACTTGACGGACTCTTTCACGATCGCCTACCCGGTCTGTGGTGGTCTCTCCTGAGGCCGGTAACCACTTTATTATCCGTTCCTTGGCAAGGACATGGGGCCTGAGTGAAGAGGGGAGGGGCGTTAAATCGGGCTTGTAAGGAGCTGGTGTAGGCGTGTTGGATGAGGAGGGGAGGTTCAACGGGGCGTTGAATCTCGTGTTGCTGTTACCAGCCGGAGGAGAGAGCTGTGAACTCTTGTGCCTCGAGATCTTGGGTGGGCTCGGCGCGGGAGTGGGAAATGTCCTTGGGAGGCTTAGGTTTTGGGAGAGGGAGCTTTCCTTGGTGAGCCAACTGCTGCTCGACCGGAAGTTGGGGATGGTCGAAGTCGAGGATGAAGTCAGAAAGGTGACTTGGGATGGGTAAAGGAGGGAGGAGCGCGGAGCGGGGAGGGTAGGAGCCTCGGGAAGGGGCGTCGGCTGGGTTGAGTGCTGTAGGGACGTATCGGGTGTAGAAAGATGTGTTCGTGTCTTGGCTGAGGATGTTGACCAGCTTGAAAATGTTATTTGTGGGGCGGTTTCGACTGCGGCCTCTCCACCAGCCTTCGACAACGCCCATGTTGTCGCCAAAGAGTCTGAAGTGACCTCCTCCTGGCCTTTGAACTGTAATTGCTGCAGCCAGGAAGTAGAAACCCACGGCCTCTGCCCAGCCGATGTCTCTTCCTGATCCCGAGACGTTCCAACCTGGGACCAGTCTCCAGGCACGCCACCTGTTACCAATGATGATGCCGATGCCCACCTCAGAGCTTGCGTCTGAGAAGGCGTGCGGGTCGGTGACGGTGGGAGAGGTTTGGATGGGTCGTTCGACATGTGAGTGGGACAATGCTGTTTCCCACCAAAGCAGGTCAGTGATAAGGTGTTTGGGGGGTGTGCGGGGCTTTAACGGCGTGTCTTTGAAGAAACCTAGGAAGGCTTCGATGTTGATGAGATAAGGCCGGCCCTGAGAGAGCACCAAAGAGGCGTGGAGGAGTTTGCCATGCAGCTTCTCTGCTTCTTTGAGAATGTGTGTGCTGGCGCCTTGCCAGGCTATAATGGCTGCGCAATACTTTTCACGTTTTGCTTTGGGGAGGGAAACTGTACGCTTTTCTATGTTCCAGGTAAGACCTATGAAAGTGAAGGAGACCGCAAAGGGTGAGTCTTTTTCTGTCTCCCATGGGATACCGAGGCGCTTCGAGATAGCGTCGATATCTTGAAAAGCATAATAGAAAAGTTTGTCATGGGGGGAGCGGGGAGAGGTGGATGCAAGGTCCGTGATTGGGAGGGCTTTGTCCTCATCATATTCTTCGTACTTGCCATTGTCAAGGGATTCGCCTCTGAACCAGAGACGACCTCTGATGTGTCTCTGGCCTCCTTCGCTTTGGATGATAGTTGCCCAATGTGATCTCAAGGAGTTGTATTTAGCTAGGTGAACGCGCGGGATGCGCAGGAATAAATGATCATCAACCCATTTTGAGATGGGTCCTATTCCTTGAGCTCTCATTATGTCAACGCCTGCATCGGCGACTCTTCCATAAACTCCTCCTCCTGATGCTAGGCCAAAGGCGTTTTGGGTGTCGATAGCGAAAGAGTTCTCGCCGTGCAGCTTTACAACCATGCCAGGCCATTGTGATGGATGGAAGGGGATGGTTCGGTAGGCTTCTTTTACATCGCGTATGGCACCTTCTGATCCTAGTGGCAGCCTATCGATTAGAAGCGCGATGGTATTGAACGTGCCCCAGGTGCATGGGTATAAATCTGAGATGATGGCGCTGTTAATTGATGAGATCGTTCCGATTGACAAGTGTGGGTGCGAGAAGTTTTGAACTAATCTGAATTTCCCTGGCTTGTTTGCTTTAGGGATGATGCTGATCGGGGAGGACTGAAAGGGGCCTAAGATATTTATTAATTGTTCTTTGGAGGCGGGGCCAATATATCTGCCTTTATTAAATTCTGCATTAATCACATTAACAAATTCATTAAGATACTCGTGCACAGACGAGGCATTAGTAGGATTGTGAGTTGTAGTAATTGCTGGTACTCCAGCTTGGAAACCGTTATGGAACATCTCTAAAAGTTCGGGGTATCTCGATGTGAAGCCGGCTGCTTCGAGTAAAATCTCCCATTCGGAGGCATGATAAGGCATGTGGGGCTTAAGCTTTCTGAGCTCGAGGGCAGCTTTGAGCTCCGTGATCCCGATTGCCACAGCCTGAGCATTGGTGCTTGGGTGCGTGGCCAACTGAGGTGTCGCTGCAGCTGCGCGGCTTTTGCCAATCTGTGCACAGGATGATGCCGTCTGGGTCCTTGAGGTGCCCTTTGTCGGTTCTGGTGCATCTGTTCGAATCGAGCCCATCCCAGCGGCGGGTGGCTTTGCAATGCGCGACAGCGTGAGGATTGCGGCCGAGGCAGGTGGGGCAGACAGAGAGTGGGGCAGGTTTTCGGTGGGGAGAGGCCGAGGAGGTCCGAAAGGACTTCCTCTTTCGAGCCTTTCTGTCGTTGTTGTCAGGGGAGTGAGGAGAGGGGCTGCGCTGGCGCCTGGAGCGCTTGCGAGGGGGGGAGTGGGAGGGGGAGCGGTAGCGTCGTATCGAGTGCCTGCTGCGGTGCTGGCTGGATGACGAGCTGGGGTCTGCTGCCCGAGTCATGTCCTGTGGGACAAAGTGCCGTGCCGGGGAGGCGGGGGCCGTGGCAAAAGAACGGGGGCCGTGGCAAAAGAACAGGGGCCGTGGCAAAAGAACGGGGGCCATGGCAAAAGGGGGGGGGGCAGCAGGTGGGGTCATATTAAGTGGTTATGTGATTCAAAAGAAGGGGAGGGGCGAGCCGGGGTGAGGCACGCATCAAAGCACCAGGGCAAGGGGAAAGGGGAGGGGGGCCGGGGAGGGATGGGAAGGTAAGAAAAGGAGGAAGGAATTCGCGAGTCAATAGAGGCGAAGGAGAAATAGGTGAGCAAACGGCATGTGGTGATAATTAAATGGACATACCGCGATCAGTTGGTTATAAGTAGATATTCTGATATCGTCGGCTATCTGTCTCAAGCGGCTTTCGACTATGCCTGCTATGTCGAAAGTTTTGTTATCTTTGCTGGCTGCGAAATCCCCTATACCAGTCTCGACGAGCCTCAGCTTGATAAATCAAAAGGGCTTGCTCTCCTTGTGGTTGACTGCGGATTGGGTGTGTCTCTAGGTTGATGAAGAAATCCATGAACTTCTGGACGAGCTGGGGCGGCCAGTGACATTTTGTCATGTGGGGGATGAGATTATTTTTGGCGATCGACATGTCGGAGAACGACAGATGTTGGTCCTGGATGATGTGTCCTTTCGGAACAGCAGATGTGCGGGACGGGAGGAGCGTGAGGTTGGAGTCAGCCTTGGTGATGGTGAAGGTATCGGCTTCCAAGGTGACGGCGTGCGAGGCAGCTACTTCACAGCCCTTAGGAGTGAAGTACCACAATTCAACATATTCGTAGTTTCGTAGCCTTCGGAGCGCGTGGTCGGAAGGATCAGGGATTCGGGAGGTGGACTGGTATACGTTTTCTTGAATCTCTGGGACACCTTTCTTTCTTTCTGCGGGGACCGCCAGATTAGGGGGCGCTGCTGGCGCAGGCAGGTTGTTGGGAGGCTGAGGTGGGGCAGCAGGCGGGCCGTTTTGTTGTGCGGGGGGATTGCGCTGTCTCCACAGTGTTGTGAGCTGGGCAACTGCTTCTTGCTCCGTGAGGCCCATCGCCTGTGCGAGATTGAGCCTGAGTTGCTCGAATTGACCTTCTGCATAGTTGGGGGGGTCCATGTCTGCTTGGGGTCACGCTGGTTGTGAGGTGAGCTCTCTTAATGAAAGGAGTGTTGCTCGTGAATAAGAGTAAACGTGTTTATTCTTCGAAAAAAGAGGCGGCAGGCTGTTGAGCTGCTGTCCGTCGTAGGAGTCCGAAGGTAAGAGGGCGTTACCTTCGTGACTCGTGACGCAGCTCACAAAGATCACGCTCTGCTGCCGCCCTTCGTTTTACTCGTGTTGGTGGCAGACCTTCACACTATGACCCCCAGACTTATAAAAGTAGAGTACGACGGCCAGAAGCGTCCAACGTAAAACCATATCTGTAACGGGTTCGCAGTAGCTTCAAGCGTGGAAGTCCACCGAGGAACAAACCCTATCCACTCATGCTGTAGTCTTCTGATGACTGGTGCAAAACTAGAGGAAGTCGATGGGCATGCAGGAATACTAGTTCGTAAAGATGCGGTTGATGGAGACTCTCAACTTGGATATTGGCGCTCGAAGAAATAATATGGTAGGTAGGCAGATCACAAGAGGGGGCCGAGTAACCGAAAGAGCAAACCACCTGATGCCCAGTCACCACGAGTTGCCCACCGAGCTCTGGCTTGAAATCTTGTACTGGGCCACACGATCCACTTCAAAGGAAGCCACCACATCAGTCACTGACCATGTACCTTTCCAGCTGCCGCCTACTGATCGCAAGGATTCAGCATTAGGCACCAGAAGCACGCTAACGATGGTATGCCGACTGTGGAGGATTTGGGCAACCAACTTCTTGTACAAGGACATCAGGATCCGCCATGGCGCGCGTGCGCTGCGACAGGCGCTTGAGAATCAGCAAGATTATGGGAGAATGGTATGTACAATGCCAAGTTCCACTTACCCGCATGTGTTCATGGCTGGGCCACGCGCAGGTCCATCGCGCAGTCCTCCCCTATCCGAGCACTGTATCTGGTCCCGCCAGCTCTCCAACACTGACATCCATCGATATTCTACGTCACTGTCCACACCTTGAGGTGCTGGTCCGACCTCGTTGCCTACTTAGCGAACCTCTGCAATTCGAGTACGAAGTCGACTGTGTCTTGTTGCCCTCCTTGCGCCGTTTGGAGTGGTGGCATCACACGGAAGCAGAGCGATCCGGGGGGATAAACTCCTTGGGTGCCATACTAGAGCATGCTCCTAATATTGAATACCTTTTTATTGGAGGTGTGGTGGGGTATACCCAAAGGACTTCGGTCTACCTACTATCATTGAGGACGCTCCGTCTCCACGTCATAAGTGGTTTGCTCCTTCACCAAATCGTCAGCAAATGGACTCTTCCTTCGATGACTCGTATCATCTTGGACTCTCCTCTAGCTGAACATGGGTTGCATGGTGTTTGGGACAGATTTGGCGAGCAGCTAGAAGTTGTCGAATTTGGGAAGCACCTTCGCTTTCTAAGAAACGACCACTTGACAGTCTGTCTCCGAGGTTGTCCAGCGCTACGGGAGATTGGATATTTTATTTTTTTCACCAAAGTTCCAGAAACCACAGAAGAACATACTTCTATCCGAATAATTCGTCTACACTCTGCAGTCAATCATTTCCTCCAGACTGCTGAGGAAGTGTGGGCCTTCCTCGACGGTCACTTCAGATTCTTCACCCAGCTACCTTCCCTCCATAAAATTATACTTCACGGTGAGTGGAAGGGTATTCTGGGGCAGAGTCGTTTCCAGAAAACGACGCAGCGACTATATGAAGTGAAAGGCCGCGCGGTTTTAGAGTTTGTAGACGAATTTTAACCCAGGTGTAATTTCTAATACTACTCATGACAGCGACTTTATGACCACCCGTGTCCGATAATGTGCGATCCACGCTAGTTATAGAGTATCGTCCGGCTTAAAAAATGTTCGCAACCATTGAGCCTCTTGCTCCATCTCCGCTAGTGAGCGAGGCAGCCTAGCTTCGTCAGCGTCAACCTTGAGAGGTTCAGGTTGCACTTGTTTTACCAGGCTTGAAGCTAGCTTTCCTTCGCCTTCTTCAATGGCGGGGTATATCGCATCGTTGTTATCGGCAAACCGATCCCCGATGGCCTTCCTAGGAAGCAGGTGAAAATGGACATGAGGCACGGTTTGACCAGCCGCTTTTCCATCCTGTAACAAAGATTCAATTTGTTGATACAAAGGAGTCATAAACACTGCGAACTTGACAAGCGATGGTCAAAGCATCAGCGCCGTACACGCGTTCAATAACCGAGCCCACACGTTGTACACTGTGCATGAGCGAAGTCAACTCTGCCGCTGTGAGAGAAAGAAAGTCAATCCGAGAGGTCTCTTTGGTAGATCATATCTACCATTTAAGTCCGCGAGCCTGGACACGGGGCGCGTGGGTACAACAAGCACATCTGCGACGAACAGTGTAATTATCGGTAGTGTGTGAGAAGACAATGAATTTCCGTACGTCCGGGGAGTATTGGCTTGATATTAACGATGGCGTAAGAAAGTGCTGTCCTGTAAAATGCTTGGCGTGTGACTTCAAAACTCGAGAAAAGGAGAGTCGACGACATAAGTCGATTTTTGATAATATAAGTACAGGGTTTGATATTTGATGTGGTATTAACCATGAACCGGCTGTCTCCGGATATAGTTATTCCATTGCACCTGGCCTGACCAAGTGACCAAAAGCTTGTGGAGCGTGAAAACAATATTCATACTTCTCCCATTTAGATACTGTATGTTTTCCCATAAAGATAGGTCATATCTAGACCATTTAGCCTGTCACCTGTTTGACACACCATCATGGAATCAACGAAGGATTTCCGCGTCGCAATAGTAGGCGGTGGAATGTGTGGAATAGCATGGTACATATTGTCCATCTATTCATGGCCGATATCGAGAATGAATGACTGCTGATCTGCAGTGCTGTTGGCCTCGCTGCAAAGGGAATTCGAGCAGATGTTTTTGAAGCCGCCGTATGCAATCTGTGGTATTTCAATGGCATTTGCAGCTGACTATTGTTTCAACCAAGCCTGCATTTGGTGCAGTGGGAGCTGGCGTCGGATTGGGTAGGTGGACTTGTATCAAACAGTGTCAAAAATAGACGAAAGCATTCATTCCAGGTCCCAACGCTATTAGGGCACTTGAAGGACTCGGGGTGTTGGAAGCTGTGATGGGGAAATCGGACACAAAGGAACCAACTCTGCGGAGCTTCATTTTCGTTTCAGGTCCTGGTCAACACGAAATCATCTATGATGTGCGTGGTCGCTGTAACCTCTGCTGTTCCCGGCCCTGATTTATCTAAAGTATTCAAAATATTTCGGGCAATATGGTCTCGGGATATATAGGCCTGCATTTCTGGAAGCATTACTTCCTTTGCTCGATCCGCGTCATCTACATCTCAATAAGAAGTGCACGCTTGTATCCTCTCTGGTATCCGGAAGTTACAAGCTACACTTTGAGGATGGAAGCACCCACGAAACCGAACTTGTAATAGGTGCGGATGGAGTCAAGAGCAATATTCGTCGCTCTCTTGTCGGCAATTCTCCTTCTAATAACTTGGTTTTTGCCAATACCGTCGCATATCGCGGATTGGTACCTCACAATACCTTAGTCAAGGCAGGAGTTACGACAAACGTGAACGGGATGCCCCTTTGCTGGATGGGACAAGATAAGGTCTTTCAACGCTATCAATCTTCAGCTGGTTAAAAATGGCTGACAAACGACGCTGGCAGCATATAATCACATTTCCCTTGAGTGGAACCGATAAGGTTGGCTTTACATCCATCGATTAAGCCTATTCCAGGATATAACTTGCAAAAGATCAACGTCGTTTTATTCGCAAGCAATTATTCACAACCAATGAGTCCGCCTCGAGAGGGGCCTTGGGTTGAGAATGTTCCCCGATCCGAGATGGCGACTACCTACGAAGATATGGGCGGCGATGCAAAAATTATCATAGGTCACCTGGATGGCACGAGCAAGTGGTACATTCATTCGGTCAACCCGCTTCTCACCAGCTATGTGTCTGGGAGAATTGTTCTCGTAGGAGATGCCGTATGTCACTCTGGCCCTTCTATCACTCTATGGTCACAAGTCTGATCAAATGTGCAGGCACATGCAATGCAACCACACCTTGGAGCAGGCGTCGGGCAAGGATTTGAAGATGTCTATGTCCTTTTTCGCCTGCTGGCCCACCCAAGCACTCAAAGGTCGAATCTTGATGCAAGTTCCACGTTTTCCAAATGCTAAAACGGTGCTGACGTACAGGCAGACGATCCTCTCGGTTTATGATAAGCTGCGACCGCGTCGTGCCAACATGGTTTTGGAAGCAAGTGCTCGTGCAGGCAGGATATTCGATGGCTTTGGAAAACCGGGATGCGATGCGGAGTGGGCGCGGCGTGAGTTAGCAGGAATATGGGAGCCAGTATGGAACCATGATCTCAAGCAGGAGGTCGACGAGGAGCTCACAAAGCTAGATAAGAAGCTTACAGCTAACTTGTAATTACGTGCTGTAACGCGTGTAGAGTGCGTGGGAAGTTGCCCATGACAGTGCGGCTCACGTGCGGCTGTGCTCTTTGCTCACAACATCGACAATGGGAAAGAAAAAGAATAAGCAGGTATGCGCTTTCCCTACCACCGCCCGCACCGCGTCTCATCTCCTTAGGTTCTCCGACCATGGTGCTGGTACTGCGAGCGCGAGTTCGAAGACGAAAAAGGTACTCTTTTTATTGCTCATGGCTCCCTCTTTCCTCACCAAGTGCAGTACTTATGCAGCACCAGAAAGCAAAGCATTTCAAGTGCGGCATGTGTCCTCGTAGGCTTAACACTGCTGGTGGTCTTGCCGTTCACATCCAGCAGGTTCATAAATTGGAGCCGGACAAGTTAGTTACTTTTTCTCCCAGTACCCATCTTCCCACTCACATACATTCCTAGTCTCCCTCGGATTGAAAATGCCCTTCCAGGTCGCGATGGTTACGAAGTAGAAATATTTGGTATGGAAGGTATTCCCGCCCCGGATGTCGCAGACTACAAACGTAGAAAGGAAATTGAGCTTGGCCTTGCTGCTGGCTCAATCTCTCAACCGCAAGCCAAACGTCCCAAGATTGAGAATAGGCCGATGTCAGAAGAAGAACTCAAGGCACAGCTAGAGGCACATAAAGCCCTGATGGGTCTTAACAATCCTGAACCTTCCACGACCTCAACGCCCGAGACGCCCTCTGGCGCAGTCGTCTACGGCGCTCCGTCACAAACCTATGCAGCCCCTCCCGTCCCTATGCCTCCTCCTCACGGTGTAACTCCTCCCGTCCCCTTCCCTGCTGGTGCATCCCCTCCACCCGGTATGCCTGGTCAACCACCTCATTTCCCACCTTTTGCTCCCGGGATGCCTCCAGGGTAAGTTCACAGTAAAGCTTTTTATCCACCTGGCGGCTCATCATTTTATCATATAGACCTCCGCCCCCTGGTTTCCCATTCCCCCCCGGTTTCCCCCCCGGTGCTCCTATGCCATTCCCACCCGGCGTAAGGCCGCCATTTCCCCCCTTCTTTCCTCCGGGAGCAACACCCCCTCCTGGTTTCCCTCCTCCCGGGTTCACTCCCCCGCCTGGTGTCCCCGGTGCGTCACCACCGCCTCCACCTAATTTTGTTCCCGCCACGCTTCAGACGACATCTCCATCCACTATATCCCCCCCACCTTTCGGGGGAACTGCTATACCAGGCGCGAACACACCACCCGGTCCGGCACCAAGTTCAAATCCTGCGACACAGAGCCAAGGTCAATCGAAACCTCCTACGCTGACTTTACCCAATCCCGCTCTCGCACAGACACTTCCTGAATTCAAAAAACCGACTGAGCTAAAATGGTCTGATCCAAACTTCTCTCCAGTACGCATCTCTCCTCTCTCTATACTATGATTTATTCACCAGTCTATCTTATATAGGAAGAGCATAGAGCTATCCATTCCAAGTATTATTTTGTCAAGACGACTGACGCAGCGCCAGTGACTACTTCAGCAAATGCCGATGAGCCTCGCGGCAAAAAGCGCGCCAGAGCTGAAGATTTCTTGTAGCGAATTTGAATGTCTGTATATTGTTTTGTGTACGAGGAAGGCTGTTCTCAATTACTATATCTCACAGACTTGGAAGAAGACGTGGCCTTACCAGTCCGTCCCCTATGTTCTTTCACTTCGCCTTATTTTTTGAAACCCAAGCTCATCTCTTTCATTTCACATCGTGCATGAACGCCTCTCCGTGTGTGTTTTCCTACCTTTTTGCATTATACGTATGCGGATAGGCACCAGGACAAGCAGCGGTAGGCGGCTCTCCTTCTATTTTAGCACTTTTATCTTTCTGCCCACATCCATTCTTTCCTTTCATTTGATGCACACGGTTAGTCGATCTTTCATCTTGACCTCAATTGTGTATGTGAAAAGGTTGGTGTTTATTTCGAATACAAAATACAGTGATGGCGGAATGAGTGGGGGGAAAGGTGTTACATCAGTACATAAAATTCCATATTTTTTTAAAGAAAAAAAAAAAGTAAATCAGTCGAACTCATTCCATTCAGTATCGAGGACACGGACACCTCGCCGAAGTAAACGTCGTTTCCATACTTGTACTTCGCCTTGGAGACCTGCCTCTTGAGCTCTGGAAGATAATCCCTTCTGCAATTTCTTCACATCCCGCGCACGTAGTACATGTAGATGGGGAAGTCTAGGAAACAGTCTTTCCAATGTAGACCAAAAGTCTAGACTGGGACGGGGAATGGACAAGAGTTGAAGTGGATGCGTTTCGAATGATTCCAGTTGAGGTAAGGGTTTTTCCAAAGATAGATGCCTTAGCTTTGGACAGGATGAAAGGAGATCAGTTGGAGAAGGGTGGAGCCGCGTGGGCCAGGATTTCGGAGTGTACAGGAGTAGAGATCGCAGATTGAGTCCATGAGTAACAATAAATTGAGATGAGAGAGATATTGGGAAGGGTATATCATCGTAAGGTGTCAATGTCAGTTTCGTGAGGGCTGGTAGTGGTGAGTGGAGGAGTGCTAGCATGAGTGGTGAATGATGCGTTGAGAGGAGAGTTAGTGTTCGTAATTTGGGTAGATTGAGAGGTGTGAAGGAGTTGGTGTCGAGTGTGAGTGAATGAAGGTCATCATCTGTGAGTTCGAGATCTGTTTGGTCCATGCCTTGGCCTGTGATATCCAATTCCTCGATGTTTGGACAGTGGCGAAGAAGTTGAACGAAGGGATCCTCATCTGGAGTTGGAGATATAGGACTGGTGTACTGGAGTCCTTCAAGGCTACGTAGATTGATAGCACCTTCACGTTGAGCCAGGGATAGAACAGCGCGACGGCTCAACGTGATGGATGGGTTTATAGAGAATCGTTGGAGGAATGGTATGAGTGGGAAAAGGTGAGTGAGAATCGAATCGAGTTGAAGCACTTGTTTCGTTCTGAGATTGGACATGTCGATTACTTGGACCCAGCGTCCAGGAGTTGAATAAGGAATCCTTCGTATAGAATCCCAGTTCTGGTCTGAAGTGAAAAGACGACGGTAGAATTTATCGAGAGTCTCGATGGAGTGAAAGGTAACTCGGGAATAGAGACTGGGTTGTGCGATGTCCTTCAAAACGGTTTTCAATTATTGTCATTGAGGAATAGGTGGTCAACATTACCTTGAGAGACTTGCATATCATTAAGTATGACAGGGGCCAAGCTGTAGCCTCCGAACCGCTGCCCGCCGCCGCAAAGAAGAAAATATCCCTCCATATTTCTATTGGCAGTGGCTTCACAGGCGCCCGAACAGGCAAGAGGGGCAGTAATAGTAGTTTTCCGGGATACCGAGCGTATTGGCGGGGTTGGAGGAGAACTGTCTCTGTGCCATTACGAGCCATGGAAGTAGGTGAGTCGTATGCGGCGTTAGCGCCGAGCTTCGACTTTTAAGTTTTATCGACCCTTGGACACGCCAAGCAGGTGAGGGGAATGAGACGTGAGCGGCGAAAGTGGAGCCACTTGTGAACTACGAATTTATGTTGGACTATGCATCAGTCAGATGGTGCCATTCTGGCTTGTCTGCAATAATTAAGGGAATACCATCTCACATTCGAAGGGATATATATAAACATGTGGTCTCCGATAAAAATATAATGCGAGAATTAACCGAGATCACAATATATCACTCATTTCATCCATGAAATTCGCGTAATCATCAGGCTTTTTGGTTTCCACCGTCTTCACACCAGTCGCTGGGGCGGCGGCGGAACCAAACTGATTCTTGAGCATACCGACGAGATCTGGCCGAGCCTCCGAGGCCGTAGAGCCTTCTTCGCCGTCTTCGCCTTTGTAATCGGTTGTATCCAAAGACGGGGCAGCATCGACTGTAGAGGTGGGCCCGGCACTTTGCGTAGGCTTTTTCCGTTTCAAAGAACTAGGCATGAACGCAGTGGCTTCCTTTTTGAAGTCTCGCAACTGTGGCGCAGCTATAACTGTCGCATTGGCGAGTTCCGCCGCGGCTGTAGGCCTGGAGGGAAGGGACGGGTGTGATGGTAAAGAAGACTGCGAGACGTTTTGATTCGCGCGGTGTTGCTGATAGGTGGTATGTGGTACGGATGAAAGCGGGTCTTGCATGGACGATGACGACTGATTACGAGGGAAGAAGCCCGGAGGTGGGGGTGGTAAATGCGGAGGAAATGGTGGAGCATAGGCAACGCCGGGTGGAAGTGCTCCAGGAGGTAGATAATTGGCTGCAGCCGGATTAAAACCAAAAGGCGGAGGCGGAGGTGGTGGAATAGTGCCGGTGGGGAAGCCAGTAGGCGGTGGTGGTGGTGGTGGTGGAATAGTGCCAGCGGGGAAGCCAGTAGGTGGGAATGGAGGAGGTGGTGGGGGAGGTACGGGAGCAGGAGTGAGCAACGACGGATCTGTGAGAGAACATGTATATATATCTGTAGTGGTAAAGTCATAAATTGACGAACCGTCATCATTTGGATGGGGGCCTTCGGGCATGAATATTTCATCATCACTGTTAACCAATTCATAGCCTGGAGGAAGATCGTCTTGTGGAAGAGCAGCATCGTCACCTTCTGGGACGGGAATCAGGACAAAGAGTTGGAAAAAGAAGCATACAACAAACCTGCATCACTGTCTATTTCATCTGGACGAAGCGCTGGGGAAGAGTTTAATATCTCAGGCCTTGATACTGAGGGAAATACTGACCGCGCTCGAGATAGGGCATGCCAGGGGGAGGGACGCCGTACGGATTCATGACAGGGTCATAGTAGATACTACGCTCGGGATGGCGGGGCAGGCCTTTTTTGTTAAACACATTCCTCTTCGGAGGTGCCTGTTCAGGCACAGTTGTTTCTGTAGCCTCCTGTTTCCTGCGTCTGCGGTACACAAGATTGCGCTGCTCTGGGTGTTCCTGGACGTATTCTTCCTTTTTCGTGTTGATCTTTTCCAATTCGGCCTTGAGATTGGACAGCCTGGCATTGTCGCTGTTGGAGGCCTCGAGCTGCTCGATCTCTTCTTCGAGGTCTGGTGGAGGAGGTCAGGTTATGATGTCGTAGCGAGGACAGACACGGACCGGTTGTGTCTTTTTTGACGAGAGCAAAGTCGCGGGATTTCGTGCGGTCGGCCTTGTTCTGCGGAAAGGTGAGATGTGTGGTTTTTCAAGAAAAGAAAAACAAATGCCTTTCTGAGCTCCTTCTTGCGCTGGGCCTTGCCTGGGTTGGATGAGCTGGGGCCCTGTGCGAGGTAGATGGGACTCACGGTAGGCCTCTGCGGGGTTTCTGTTCATGGCGGAACGGCGCACGTGGTCATTGGCCGTCAGGTTGGCTGTGGGTCGAGTGTGCTCTGGCGGGAATCCCTCCCCATGGTCCCATGTCTGGCCTGCCCTCCCACCGCACGGCCAAGCCTGCTGCATCCAATCTGAACCATCTCCTCAACTTCTCCCTCCCTCCTAGACAGTCTCGGCCGCTTTCCTCCCTCCCCCGCAGGGCCAGAAAGACAGGAAACAGCCATGGCATCTGGAACAAAGAACGTGAGCTCCCCGTCGTTTTTCTCTCTTTGCTCACCCTCAGCACCCCCCAGGCTTCGTCAATGCCCAGTATCGGTTCGTCATGAACCCCAACGGCGACTACACCGCCCATTTCGCAGATCCAGACATGCACGTATCTCACACTACGTCTCTTGACCCCCCTTGTTCATCCCCTGTGCTAGTTTCTTCCAGTGGCAGGACATACTGCAGGTCATCATACCCCGGTCGCCGGTCCTGACGTTTGCTTCCCCCTCGTTCTCTCAGGACGATAATCAGACTGCCTGCCCTATTTGCCTATCTCCCCCTACCGCCCCTCGTATGACCAAGTGTGGCCATGTAAGTCCCCTATCGTATTTCTCCTACTTATCCTTATGATTCGCCCCTATCTAGATCTTCTGTTTCTCGTGCATCCTCCATTACCTGAGCACTTCAGACAATAAATGGGTCCGCTGCCCAATCTGCTTTGACTCGGTCACCGAACGCCAGCTCAAGTCTGTCAAGTGGTTCGATGGGCTCGTCCATGACTCTGATAATGTCGTGGATTCTCCGCCAGTACCCTCATCGTCTTCGTCCGTCATTGATAACACCTTTGAGAGTATGCCTGCCCTGGGATCGTCTCTGAGTATGCGCCTTATACAGCGGCCGCAAATAACTACACTAGCTCTACCCCGTTCGCATACATGGCCTTCTGATCTGCTGCCGCCCCACCAGGCCCCGTTCCACTTTCTCCCCGATGTCTACAGTTTCGCTAAATTCATGCTCGCCACGCCGGCACATCTCATCTCGGATCTCACTGGTGATTTGGATCAATTGGCTTCCGAGCGTCGGACGCTCGCAAGCTTCGACGACGACCTAGGAACCTGTTTCATTGATGCGGCCGAAACTAGAGTGCGTCTTCAGATCGCAGCGGCGGCGGCTCTAGATACTCCTGCTTTGAAGGCCAAGGTTGAAAAGGCTATCAGGGATAAAACTGATCTCGAGGAGCGAACGGCTTTCCATCAAATGAGGAGAAAAAATGAGCAACTTGCACGCAAAGTACCTCAGGAAGAAGTACCGGTGGATTTTCTTGCTATCAAATCACCAAGCACCCATTCGTCCGCACCATCTACACCCGCCGAATTCGAGACGGATACCCCTCGCGAGGTCTCGGCACGCCTACAACCTCGCAATCACCCCAAACAACGACGCAACGTCAATCCGCCGCCACCAAATACCCAGACGTATTACTACTATCAGGCTGCGTCTGGCTTACCGATCTACCTCCATCCACTCGATATCCGAATATTGCTCTCGCATTTTGGCACCTATCCCGCATTCCCCGGCACTATCACTGTGAAAGTTGAGGGCTACTCGGAGAGTACAATTGACGACAACCTACGGAAACGCTGTAAATATCTTGCGCATCTACCAGAGGGTGCCGATGTTGTATTCGTAGAAGCCGACCTAGAAGATGTCGTGGGTGCTGACTCACTCAAGAATTTTGAGTCGTTGCTGAAATCCCGGATTCTACGGAGGAAAGAGAAAGGAAAGAAGGATGACAAGGCAAAGGCGAGGGCGGAGGAACGAGAGAGGGAGAGAGAGAAGCATTGGGCGTCGTCTCTGGTCTATTCTAGCTCTCGACCAGAAGCAATTGCAATTCAGGAAATTGTGGACCACTCCTCGTCGTCCACTTCGGAATTAGAGAATTCATCGTCACTGCCCCGACAGAACTCAGGCGCATGGGGCACCAAGAGCTTTGCGTCGGCGCTGCATTCGCCTTCAACGCCTGTCAATGATAATCGTGGACAAGATAAGCCAAGAGAAAAGAAAGAGGATGAATGGGATATGGATGCGGCTTGGCATGAGTTGCAACAACAGAGGAGTGGTGGTGGCAAGAAGAAGAATACAAAGCTTGTAATTCTTGGGGGCGGAGGTGGGAGACGGCGTTGACGATGTAGGAAACAGCGGTTTGTCTTTATCTTGTAGTTACCACATATCCGGATCTGATCTCAAAGCAAATGTGTCAATACTTAAGTACATAAATATGAAACAGCATTCCTTAGACTTATCTATCTAGCATTGGCAGGCGAAAAGGGACCTTCAGCTCGACCTCAGTGACCAGGGAATTCGGACGCCTAGACTGTATGTACAGTAATCACGACGACTACAACCGTCAAAATGTATAATAATGTTCATTTACATGCAGCGGTATCAGATATAACATCAAGAGGGTATTAGACAGATAAAGTGCAAGACGAAAAGGATTAAAAGTTCGCAAGAAGTTAAGTACAACAACCGTTCCCTCGAGGCAGTCTAGTCGACTTTATTAGATAAAGGATCATAAAAGTCATTTCCGCAGTGCGCAAGAGCGAATGATAGACTTGTCATCATAACCAAAAGAAGTTCATGTTGAGACAAGGCCCTCGCTTCACGGGGAAGAAGCCATAGCGTACATTAGGTCACAGGTATGAGAGAGAGAGAGAGGAAATTTAGATGAGCGAAAGGTAGTTGGAAGGTGCGACTAAAAGATTTATGAGTTGACCATCAGCCATTTCGCATGGAAATTGAACTTACTTCCCACAGACCCATCAGCCTTCTTCGCTTGCCACCATTTCCCATTTTTGTCTATAATGTCTAGCACTTCACCCTTAGCGAAGGAGATTTCATTGGGATCATCAGGGTTTGCCGTATCTAGTAAGTCAGGGTTGTAGATAAGCGTCTCGCCGCTCGACAAGCAAGAATAGAACAAGAAAACGCACAGCCATATAGTGCACGAGCCTTGTAAGCGAAGCTATCTGCTGGTGGTGCTTGAGGCTCCACAGTAGAATTTGTTCCATGGGAACCACCGGCGCCAACGCCAGCCATTAGCGGTGAGTGCGGCCCGTTGTCTCCTCCTCCAGCAGAGCCGACATTAGCAGAAGGGATGTTGTTGATGCTTCCTGGTCCCGCAGTCCCCGCAGTGATGCTTTTGCTTGTGCCATCCATACTCCCAACAAAACTATTCTGACTGCGCAATGCAGTGCCACCATAACCGCTCCCGACTTTGGTATCGTAAGGGACGTCCTGTGAGCCGATGCCTCCACCTGTGGCGTACGGTCCTGCGTAGCCATTTCCTCCCCCCATGTGCTGCATGGAAGATTGCGTGCGTGTTCGTCGACGGCGAGAAGGAGGAGTGAGGCCTCCGTTGCCCATTGAATTCAGGATGTGGAATATAAGGGATTCCTCCTCGGATGTGAAGTATAGGACCCAAAGGATATTAACCATACTAAGGATGAGCCAGCCGGTCGACATGGCCTTATGCGCGGGACTAGGTCCATTAAATTGAACCCCTTCGACTGAGAATGCGATGGCGACAGCGCCGAATACTGATATTTGGAATCGATGTAGTGAAACTGCATCCGTTGCGAGGGTGTAGAGGATGCCGAGGATGAGAAATAGTTGAAGGAAAATGGCAAACCAGAGTGTGCCAGCGGAAAAATCTGCAGTAGATGGAGACGTTTAAAAAGACGAAATGATAAACTGAGGGACATACGAGCTTCAACGAAAGCTTGAGATATAAATGCGATGAACCAGGCGGCCTGGGAGACTCGATGAGCATGCCGACGAAGACAGAGCAGAGGTACTGACTATCGCAAAAACAGAAGTGCAGAGAAAAAAATAGTGAGTGAGAATTGGCGTAAAGTCGAGACCTTCGCTTCCACGGGGAGGCATAGCTGGAAGAAAACACACTACAAAGACGGTTGGCAGCCGAAGCAGCAACAATTCACGCGTGGGAATATTGATTTGTCTTTTTCTCACACGTTCCTAATTTACGTGTAGTTCATGAATATCCGCTCCATATACTGGCTGCCCATTTTATGTCTCAACAATGGTCTACCAACCTCATTATTGTATGTCCCAAGGGCGTCTGTCATCATGACGAGCGGTGGTTGCGGTAGGAGGAACTGGCCCATATGTTGGGGTCCCCGGCCGGCAATATCAGTTTCTCGTCACTGTCGGGTCCGTCGGGTTCTCCAGCATCGTGTCAGAACACTTGATGAAACCAATGTTTCCCAAAATCATTACGCTTCCGTCGTCCTGTATCCTACCTGACGGAGCAGTGAGTCAACATGTGAACATGCTCGTTGACCAGAGGTTAGGTGCGCCACACTCGTGGAGGAGTGACGATATGTTGGGGTGATTTTGCAGCCCCCAATGCGTAGGTTGACTTGGAAGGGTCTGACTCTACTCAGTTGCACTCGCTATGACTCCAGACAAAGATTTAGAGTGACTCGACTCAACCCAACGACTCGATGTCGATTCAAACTTGGAGGCCGCAGCGATCGGGACAGTCACGTGGTATGCATGATGATGCCGGCCCTAAAAAGCCTAGTAATCGATAAGACAAGAATTTGCAGACGCAAAACTTCGTCTTCTGCAGTGAAGTGCTTGCACCCCGCTGTTAAAAGCAATCTTCTCCGCGAGATTGACATCCCTACTCCTCCCCCTGTCATAAGTAGAAGACTTTCACCATGGTGTACGTTTAAATCAGTCTCAGGCACCCTTGAACACTCTAACTGATGTCGCTATCGACCGCTATAGAAATTTCACAGTCGGTCAGTCTAATCCAATCTCTCAGCTCATCGTTGCCAACTTGAACTTACACGATCTGCCATATGCTGACTAGATCAGATTCGTGGTCTTATGGACCGGTCGACCAACATCCGTAACATGAGTGTCATCGCTCATGGTGAGGTTTTGCTCATCTTTTTCATGCGATCCGGTGTTCTGAAGATTATGCAGTCGATCACGGAAAGTCGACTCTCACGGACTCTCTGGTCTCCAAGGCTGGTATCATTGCCTCCGCAAAGGCCGGCGATATGCGATTTACCGATACGCGAGAAGATGAAAAGGAGCGTGGTATCACCATTAAATCAACAGCCATCTCCATGTATTTTGAAGTCGATAAGGAAGAGATTACCAGTATCCAACAGAAGACTGAGGGTCAGTCCGCATGAAGAGCTTCGTTTTTAACCTTCCGGCAGCGCATAGCTAATTTCCGGATTTAGGAAACGAATTCTTGATCAACTTGATCGATTCTCCAGGACATGTCGACTTCTCCTCTGAAGTCACAGCAGCACTTCGTGTAACCGATGGCGCTCTCGTCGTCGTCGACTGTGTTGAGGGTGTCTGTGTACAAACGGAGACCGTCCTTCGTCAGGCCTTGACAGAACGTATAAAGCCCGTTGTCATCATCAACAAGGTTGACCGTGCTCTTCTCGAACTTCAAGTAGACAAGGAATCTCTCTACCAGTCATTCCAGCGTACCATCGAATCAGTCAACGTCATTATCTCAACATATCACGATGAAGCTCTCGGCGATGTGCAGGTCTATCCCGATAAGGGTACCGTTGCCTTCGGTTCAGGTCTTCACGGCTGGGGCTTTACTCTTCGTCAGTTCTCCAACCGCTATGCCAAGAAATTTGGTGTCGATAAGGATAAGATGATGGTCAAGCTTTGGGGCGACAACTACTTCAACCCCAAAACTCGCAAATGGACGACCAACGGTACTGACGCTGACGGCAAACCTCTCGAGCGCGCTTTCAACCAGTTCGTGCTCGACCCGATCTTCAGGATTTTCGATGCCGTCATGAATTTCAAGAAAGATGCTACGACTAGCATGTGCGAGAAACTTGACATCAAGTTGGCTGTTGAAGAGCGCGAACTCGAGGGCAAGGCTCTACTCAAGGTCATCATGCGCAAATTCCTTCCTGCTGGTGACTCCCTGCTAGAGATGATTGTCATTAACCTTCCCTCTCCCAAGACTGCTCAGCGCTATCGAGTCGAGACCCTCTACGAGGGCCCTATGGATGATGAATCCGCCATCGGTATCAGGGATTGTGATCCTAAAGCACCACTCGTACTCTATGTCTCCAAAATGGTGCCGACATCCGACAAGGGACGTTTCTACGCCTTCGGTCGTGTTTTCTCCGGTACCGTCAAGGCTGGCCCAAAAGTACGTATTCAAGGGCCAAACTACCTGCCGGGGAAAAAAGACGATCTTTTCGTCAAGTCCATCCAACGTACCGTTCTTATGATGGGTCGATACATCGAACCTATCGAGGATTGCCCTGCCGGCAACATTGTCGGTCTCGTTGGTATTGACCAATTTTTACTCAAAAGTGGTACCCTCACCACATCTGAGACCGCTCATAACATGAAGGTCATGAAATTCTCCGTCTCTCCTGTCGTGCAAGTTGCCGTCGAGGTCAAGAATGCCGCCGATCTCCCCAAACTCGTAGAAGGTCTCAAACGTCTTTCGAAATCTGACCCCTGTGTCCAGGCTTACATAGCTGAGACCGGCGAGCACATCGTTGCCGGAGCTGGTGAACTGCATCTTGAAATTTGTCTAAAAGTATGATTTTTGTCGTATTTATCAGTGAGCGTCTGCTGAGTTTATGTCTTCGCAGGACCTTCAAGATGATCACGCTGGAGTTCCTCTCAAGATCTCTGATCCTGTTGTTCCTTATCGTGAAACTGTCAAAGCCGAGTCCACTATTGTCGCTCTTTCGAAATCGCAAAACAAGCACAATCGTCTCTTTGCCAAAGCTTTGCCTCTTGATGAAGCGGTCACCAAGGGAATCGAGGACGGTAAAGTCAATGCTCGTGACGATTTCAAGGCCCGAGCTCGTGTTCTAGCTGATGAATTTGGATGGGATGTTACCGAAGCCAGGAAGATTTGGTGTTTCGGTCCCGATACCACTGGTCCTAACTTGCTCGTTGATGTTACAAAGGGTGTGCAATACCTCAACGAAATCAAGGATTCCTGCGTCGCCGCCTTCCAGTGGGCAACAAAAGAAGGTGTTCTTTGTGAAGAAAACATGCGTGGAATTCGCTATAACATCCTCGATGTCACTGTACGTAAGATTCCGTTCGAGTCTCTGCAACTTCTAATTGGAGTATCACAGCTACACACCGATGCTATTCACCGTGGTGGAGGACAGATAATTCCTACAATGCGTCGCTGTTGCTATGCTGCAGCTCTGGTGGCCTCACCTACTCTCCAGGAACCTGTCTTCCTTGGTCCGTTTGTTCATTTCGTGTGCTACTCACTCGAATCCTGATTATCGTCTAGTTGAGATCCAATGCCCGGAGAATGCTATCGGTGGTATCTACAGTGTCTTGAACAAGCGTCGTGGACAGGTCTTCAGCGAAGAACAGCGCCCGGGAACACCCATGTTCACCGTCAAAGCTTATCTGCCTGTCGGCGAGTCCTTCGGTTTCAACGGAGAACTGCGGTCGCACACCGCGGGACAAGCATTCCCTCAGTCCGTCTTTGACCACTGGGAGCAGATGAACGGAGATCCTCTCGAGAAAGGCAGTAAGATGGAAGAACTCGTGAAGTCAATCCGTGTAAGGAAAGGTCTCAAGGTACGTTGATGTCATTGAACGAATGCAACATGAACTGACACGATTTTCATAGCCTGACGTTCCTCCTCTCGACACTTATTACGACAAGCTGTAACGACTGCATTAATCTTTTTTCATTGTACAAAGTAGCGTGTTGTAGACAATGTACAATTTTTCGATTCTCACTAACGTGGCGTGGAAGTTCTGTCGCAATGGTGCAGTGTCCCCGTTGTAATGCTCCTGGGCTGAATCCCAGATCGAGCGACTCCACCGGGAAGCCACGCTTTCGACTCACGGTATACTTCTGTCTTCAACATAGCTTGGCATAATTTCTATCGGAATTAAGTGGGCAACAAGTGATCAGCAGAGTCCCAACTGTGCATAAAGGCGGGGGTAAATCAACATCAAATTCAAAACCGTCATTCTAAGTTCTTGTCCGAAGTCACATGGCTTCACCAGTGACGAGGTCCGTGAGAATAGTGACTGTGACGCAAAGTCAATCTTTGTTTCTTACTACTACCGCCTTATCCCTCGTATTTTGTTCTCCTTCCCTTCGCTTCACAGTCGCCCTCAGCATATATCCTATTCAATTCAAACCTCAAATTTATCCATGGCCGCCAATCTCTCCGGTCTTTCTGCATCCGTCACTCGCATCCTCTATCTCACCGGTTTCCCAAAGGAGCTCAAGACGAAAGACATCCAGAATGCATTCGCCGAATTTGAGAATCAAAACGGTGGCTTCAAGATCAAGTGGAAGGACGACACCAGCCTTCTCATCGTGTTCCAGGATCCCGTCGTCGGTTAGTGCATTGTCTTCATTAATTTGACCCTGAGCATGCTGTTTACATGCCATGTTTTCTATCCTCAGCTAAACGCGCATATCTCCAAACTCTTGCTTTCCCACCACCAGCTCTCGCCCCTTCCAGCGGCCAAGCCATGTCTATCCGTCCGTATGATGGCCTTGATGCTCAAGCCATTATCCACACCGTAAATTCTCGAGGACAGCACAGCTCCAGTGCTTCTCGCTCTCACACTGCCCGGTCTGCATCCATATCTGTTTTCCCAAATGCCCGTAGCCTATCAGGCGCTGGCAATCCCAGCTTTCGCGGTTTAAATGCGAGTACAAGCAACAGCAGTAACATCGCTATACCGGAGCACCCTAATGGGCGAGACAGAGAACCTTCGCCGACATTACCTTCTCTGCCGTCGCATCCTACGCTAAACAGTCTTATCAGCTCTTCATTGGGTGAGGCTGTAGCTGGATCAAGCACCCCGTCGGACCCCGCGATCCTAACTACGAGTTTGCAGGCGTCGAGTTCTGAGTCGTCTGGTGGTCCACGCATCGGTGATCCCGGCAAACGAATGCTGGGTCATGCTCTTGGTGTCCGACATCCTAGTTTCGGACAGCGAGTTCATGGCAGTAATGGTAACAATGGTCCAAATGGAGCGGTTGACAATATGCGGGATGTACAACGTGCTATGGGTGGGCTCGTCGTTGCCGAGTAATGCCCCAAATTCCGAGTTGCCTTGGCGCTAGTTTGTCTTGCGAAACATTTCTGCATCAAAACTTCAGAGTAAGTGATACCTGAGCACATTCTTTTCATGCCGCACGTCGGCGCAGTTCAATGATGTTTCCTATCGTTCCCCCATTCTTTTGCCAAAGCTTTTGATATTATCGACTACATTGTTTTTCCTCCTTTTTCTTCTTTGTTTGATCCATTATCGCCATTGAGATGGAGGAGGAATTTTGTAATAGTTGCTGTCGGGATTGAATTAATACACAAGCCGCAGCACCATCCCCTGTATACAATTTAATAATGCCATGTTTTGGAGGCTGTGTCACGCAGGAGAGGTCACCAGTTACCACGATAGACGCCATTAACCAAAATAAGTTATCTATCTTTCTTCCTCTGTAATAGCCCACATCATGAAAGACACAGGCACATACGGTTTCCCCCTTGGGTATTTTGTCATTCGCTCTGCTGCCTCAGACCGTGTTCTGGATGTCAGTGACGACTCAATCGAGGACGGGGCGGATGTCTTGCTATGGCCAGAGAAAGAGTCGTCGTTGGTCGAGAGTTTGTCTTTTTTCGACCGCACACATCGACATGATTGACCATCGCACATTCAGGTTTCAGAGATCCAAATGCAAATAATCAAGTGTATTTTATCGACACCTCGGGGGCTCTTTGTTCAAGGTCATCAGGACACGCGATCGACGTAGAGGGTAAGTAAGCTTGAAATGCTCTTCATGGCGGCTTGTCTTCTCATCACAGCGTAGATGACCGCTTAGTCCTACGTCACCGCCGCCCTATTTCTTATCCCTTCCCGAACGCTTATTCTCATCCATTACCCACATTCCATTACAATTCCGGAACTGGCGAAATCACTGTTCACTTTGAATATGACCCGACCTATTCAGTGCCACCCCCGCCCATGTCGCCCAGCATGACTATTTCCAGTGATAGATCTATCATGCGTTCAAGTCCGGCTAATCCTGCGCATAACAAGGCTTACTTTCTGGTCTCTCAACCTCTGCGTAAACCACGGACGATTATTGATGACGCATCTGAATTAATAACAACCGCAATCACTAGTCCTATTAATTTCTTCTCTAGCGCATTCAGTGGCAAGAATGATGCAAGACCAGACGAAGTATTCGATGGAAATATCGATTTGAAGGAAGATGAAGTTGTTGAAGAAGAGCGGGGAGAAGAGGGTGAGATTGATGATTCGCCAGAATTGGGGCGTCAGGTGAGGGTCATGGGCATTGCGAGAGGTAATGCAAACAATTTGGGGGACGGAATTCTCAGAAGGAAACGATGGATTGTGGAATCTCTGAGGACAACAAATGCTAAAACTGGCGCTTGACCTAGTTTTGTTGCACTCCTGTGAAGTTTCACAACATACAGCTAAGTTATCTCTACGAAGCCGTAGAAAAGATTCCATAATACTTTACCATGTACAAGGTGCAGGAGATAAGAGCTTGGAATTAATTAATATCTGGGGTACCTATTGATGCAGATGTTTGATATTATGCAGTAACACGGAATAAATATACATTTTCCTCCCCGGCAAATTCGTCGTATGGGTCCAAAATACTTGATGAGAACTCTACAATTTCAAGGCCCGCATCTGAGATCAGAATATAAGTGGAAGTCGAAACGATATCTATCTAACACACCTTTGACACTGTCCACAAAAGAATTCATGGTGGTTGGATTGCGATTGGTCAAAGCTATGAAAGCGTGCCTTTTTGCGCTACGGGCTGGCCCTGATAGAACCAGGCTGAGAACACCCACCAGAGCTGGAATTAAGAAGGGGTCAAAGACCTTGGGCAGTGATTTCAGCATAATCAACATGATAGCACAAAAGCCAAATGAACATACAAGATCCGCTCCCACGACAATGTCTGGTTTGACTTCATTCTCTATGAATGAAACCAAAACATTCCGTTGCTCACAATCGAGCGAAATGCACCAATCCAGGGTTCGGACGTGAATGTCAGGGTGGGTCGATGACAAGTCTGTCGCATCTGATTAGAACGCGACTGGGAGAATTATTTAACTTCACACCCACTGCAATCAAGGCGGATGTTATTCTGGCAGCGAGTAAGGACCTCGTCATTGATATCCGTCAGGTACAATGAACCAGGGTGGAGATCCCTGGAAGAAGCTGCCAATTGCTGAATTTGTAAAGTTGCGATGAGAGCGCCTAAAAAGCCAACGCCAGATCCAAGCTCAAGGACTCGCTTATGAGCTACTATCTCTGTTCCGAGTCTAGCTTGTCGTGACAAAGTAAATTCCAGAGGTTTGCCCACCTGTATGTTGTGAGAGGTAGCGAGCGAGACGGAAACTGGCTGGCCACGTTCGCAAACCAGTTGTACCACCCTCAATCAAGTTTTGAGACTCTAGCAAAGTGAATGTCTGATACCGAGAGACGTCATCTAGTTGTTGAGTATCATTTGGACATGGGTCCCGGTCTGCTGACTGCCAGTAATGTGTAAGGTATGATTCTCGAGGTGGACGCTGGTTAACAGGCAATCCACGGTCACAAATTTGTTGACGGCTATCTGCATTTGAAGACCCAGGTGCACTGCGCAAGATGCACATTAGGACACGGATCTTGCGAATGTCAAAGACATACGGCCCAGACAGAGGCAACAGGCCTAAATAACACTCATATATCCTTTCATCGATCTCAAGATCATCGGCCTGTATGGAGGTTACTGCCTAACGATAACGTGTAAGTAAAAATTTCATGCCTCCGATGGCGACCGCGATATCTCTCGTTCCATATTTTCGATGGCCCATTTCCAAAAGCTCTTGCGGTGCTGAGCAGATGGCGGATAAGAAGTGAAATGGGGGTTCAAAAGGACTGAGTGGAGCAGGAAGTCGTGAATCGTTGCAACAGAAATGTTTTCGGGCCAGACGAGTGATTTCGGGGCCTGGAGAGAAGCAAAGGCTTTGAGGAGCGCAAAGAGCTCGCGTTGGACGGGCATGGGCAGGCTGGCACGTGACCGGGCAGACGCGCCTTCAAATTTTCGGCGCACATGATCTAGCGACGACATAAATGCTAGTCTCTCTGCTCCGACGGTCTTTCGCCTTTTCCCCCGCTCTGCGCTCCTCTCGACGCGTATGCCTCTTACCTGCTCATCGCAGCGTCTCTACAACTTCAACTCGCCGGTCAGCTCTAACCCCGGAGCCACCAACCCCTGAGGAAGAGGCTGAACTAGAGGCCGCAAGTGCAACCTCCCCGCATGACCCAGAAAACGACTTGGAGGAAGACGTCGCAGGAGATGGGTCGCGAGGTCTTTCGTACAAACGATTTCTGTCGACTATTGGTGCTCAATACAAGTATGCACAACCTAACAACTGGCTGGGTGGCGATGTGGTATGTAGCCGTGGCACCTTTTTATGTTATACGCGCTCAGAAGCTTTGTTCTCAGCCTTTCCCGATGAACCCTAGCTTTAGGCCTCCTCCACCTATTTCTGACGCTATCCGTCAGGAGATTTACAATCAGTTCATGACAGATCCGGTGGAGAATAGCGTTCGGAAACTGGCTATACGATATACTTTGGCTTTCAAGCGTGTCGATGCTATTCTACGCTTGAAAGGCTTGGAGCACTCATGGTATAAGGTTGGTATTTGTTTTTGCCGTGCTTGCCTTCTTGATGAGCCAAAAAGAAATTATTCGATTAGTCTTTAAGACAGTGGTGGTTACAATTCTACAAATGCTGACCTGATGTTCTACTTGTTATGATGACATATACTGATTATTGCTTCTGTATAGGTAACTCATCTTTTAGCTCATATGTCAAAGTGTTATTGAGCGCCTCTCGAAATTATCATCTCGGTTTACAGGAGGTAAGCGTCAGATCTCCATACTTTCTCGGTTATGATGAGACTTGATCATCATTCGCGCTTCGGAAGACCTCTGTGGTGCCTTACATCACTCAGGACATGGTTATAACCGTTTCAACCCCATCTGAATCTCCCTGCATCCTTTTATCCTCTTTCGTATTGCTTCAGTAGCTTACATTTCGCAGAATAAACAGATACAATATGGCTTTCAGAAGGGTATGGAGAAACTTCTAGGCGTAACACAACGCCGGTTAAGCCGGTTACAAGAAGATGCCTCACGGTGGAACGTTACAGAAGCTGATAGTCTAGAGCAAGACGAGAATCGTGATGCTCAGCGTCAGAGATACCAACAGCACTATTGGGAATCGGTTCCCGAAAATGGCAGAGTAAGTTTGGTTTGTCCCCAGAGGTTCAGTTTGATTCAATTTTGATGCGCACAGGAACCAATTGTTCCTGCTTCACTTGAACATGCAAGGAATCTTGCACAAAAACTAGTCAAAGTTGAAGACCGCCAGAAGTCAACGCACCCGCTGCTAATGCCACGGTTCAAGCACATCAAGCACCTCCGCTCTCCAAGGAGGAAGTTCCGAACATTGAACATATCGGGTCGACCACCTGTTGAAATTCGCGACGTAGGAGGCAAGTTCCTAGATGTCAAGGACAAGTTTAAGCGGATTGCCGCCACCGATCGGCAACCAGGGCTCAGAATCAAAAAGCACCAGAGGCGGCAAGCCAAAATCCTTGAGACTAAACTAAAACACAAAGTGTAGATGACGGGTGTTATTGACTTTGGAACTAATTGCTATAATCCGTATACATGCTATCTATCATTCGAGATGTTATGCCACGACTAAGCCCTCTATATTAAGATCATATATAGTTACTCTCCCAAAAAAATCTGAGCTCTCTTCAAACAAAAGCTTGATCGTCGTGATCCCCGTCGACTCGGAACCGATGGGATGGAGGTCGAATGCCTGCCGTCGGTTTACATCGTCAGGATAGATGTTGGTGATATTTTGCCATTCGCCTGATGGCAGAGGGACTAGCACTGTACAACTAGTACCCACGAAACCCCCTTGGAAAACAATAGATATACGCTTAGGTACCACTGCCTTCTCAAAGCTCAGCTGGATGAACTGCGGCAGGCCCTGTAGTCCTAGTCAGCTCTGCAGGATGGCCACTTTGAACCGCTGACCTGTTGCGACGTCCAACAGGTTTCTGGGCTACCGTCAACGAGGTGTTTCTTGCCCACTGACTTGTCAAGCGTCGAGCTGACTCTGGGGAAACACTCAACTGATGCTCAGCGGGTTGCAGACGCAGACTCACTTGATCTGGGTAATCAAGGACACAAGCTCACTCGTCATGACCGCGGAGCAGAGGATCGTGGGAACCTTCTTCATCTTGACTCTCAATGCCACCCAGCCTTCCCCCGTGGCTCAGCAGAGCCTACTCAGTGTCCAATATTGACCTCGTTCTCAAAACGCTCGCAGAACGCGAGTCACAACGCGACAACTTCAGATACCAGGCCCAGATCTCACCCCCTTCCCCTGGCAAAGCTTCATCTGATCATTATTCCGTTGTTGCAGCCAACATCCAACGTAATGTTCAATACAATCGATATCGTGATATCGTACCATATGATCGCACTCGAGCCATCGTCCACAGTGACTCTGGGGACCGGTACCTAAATGCTAATTGGGTGTTAGAACGTTGCGGGCACAAGTGGTGGATAGCGACACAAGCACCATTACCTACGACTGCACACGCCTTTTTCAGCCTAATCATGCAACCAGTCACAAAGCCCCATGCGTCGTTACCCCATGATACCAGTTACATACGGACAGTTGTGCAACTCACGAGAAATGTAGAGATGGGCAGAACCAAGGCTCATGTGTATTTTCCTTCTCAAGTCGGTGAATCCATCGTCATACCCCCCGAGCAAGGCCTCCCTCTCCTACCACTCAAGGTTACACTTTTACAAACTCGCAGCCATGAAGATGCCCAGTGCATCCAAAGCACTGTCGCCATCAGGCCTATTGATTCCTCCACAGCCAACATAGGTGCCGGAGAGAATATTCGCTATGACGGCGACGATAAACAATACATCTTCCAGCATTTGATGTACACGGCGTGGCCCGACCACGGTGTTCCCGAAGACAAAGATCGGGATAGTCTGCTGGCCTTTTTGAAGCTCGTGGATAGAACCAACAGAGATACATCTTTGTGCAACTATCCATCTATGGCAGCACCTACTTCCCAGATCGATCCGGACCCTCCAATGATAGTAGGATGCTCCGCAGGTATTGGTAGGACCGGTACCTTCATCGCCCTTTCCTCCCTCCTTCGGCAAACTAAGTTTCTACCGCCTGCTGTGAATCCGACACCTCCATCTGTCATCTCTCCATCTCCCTTGGATGCTTTTCCTGTAGCATTGGCCTGGGATTTGGTTGCCGTAGAGATTGACTTTTTAAGGGAACAACGGCTTCGAATGGTTGAAAGGCCGGAGCAGATACTCCTCGTGTACGAGATCTTGATTGCCGTTTCTCAGAATACATGAGTGCGCGTATCCCTTTGATGTTCGTGCCACTTCTTGGGGGAACGGAAGGCTTCAAAGGTTCAAAAAAACTCCCTCTCTGTATTCAGTCAAGGACGCCGCCTGTGTAGCGAATCGCCACGAATGTGAGGGCTACTATCGACAGACGAAAAACGGCAGCCCGTGATTGATGATGGACTCGTCATTGGATATAAGACGCTATATCTGTCCCAGACGGCCCTTCTGTGCTCCTTCGGGACTCGTTCCTCCTGATGCATATTACAAAACAAGCAATCACCTGGAGAATATGCCTCTTCTTTCTTCTCCTTAGTATAATTACTAATTAGCTATTAAATCGGAGATATACGGCGGCAGGACCCCCGATAATTCCTATAATCCCTATAAAGCCGGGTCCGAAAATCGGCCATTTTGGGATTTTTTGTTCCGAGCCCGATTTTAGGAGTTCTGTCCGGAAAGCACCCGACGTAAGAGCCGAATTCCGCAGAATCTGTCCGATTTGTAATATCCGGCGTCTGAAAGTGCTCAAAATTTCGTCAAATTCGATAGAGCTGCGACAGGTAGAGAAGCTCGATATTTATCCACTAACTAATATCTTTCTTAGATAGTTCGCAGCTATACCACATTTCAACTACCAAACTGATATAGTAGATGTCAAAGCCCAGCGAAAAGTCAAATTCGGTGACGGTATGTGGCCGGAAGGAATACTGGAGAGGGCTATAATAATATAATCGTCACTGATATATTGTGGACCCAGCCTAGGGCCTGAGCTTCCATGCCACCGGCATACCGACCGGGGGCCCAAAACCTATCCAGTAAAATCCTCGGATTTATAGGGATTATCGGGGGTCGTGTCGCGACTCGGTTATTCATAGGTGGAATCTTTGGCATATGTATGGCGATACGGGCTACTTATCAGCACATGTCAGATGATCGAGTTGAATTGCCAACCTATCATGATCACAAGTGCATCGAATGCACTGAACCTGAAAAAGTGGCTAGAAAGAGAAGCCATCGCAAATGATTATGGGAAAATCCTATATAAGAAATACACCAATAAATAGAAAGATGGCTATGTTGAACCGACTCGTGCCTATCCGGCCATTGCTGAACCGACCATATACCAGACTTACCCGATTATCTACCCACTTAACATTTGGAAGACTGTATACCAGCGCACCAATGTCGTTTCCTAGTACTGTAGAAGCTATTACCATCCCGAAAGTGAGTTGACCATCGGTTCCTATCCTGACGCGACTGCTGATGACGCCATTCGATAACAGGTTGGAGGCGTCGAAGTGATAGAGAAGACGACGAGACCCTTTCCCGAAGTCAAACCTGGAGATGTTGTCATCAAGGCTCGCGATAAGATGTCTGTGCTTACCTAGAGCCTTTGAATTGACTATAATCAGGTTGAATATGGTGGTGTTAATTTCATCGACACCTACTTCCGGTGGGGCAATTTAGTCGCTGAAGTTGCCGACTTACTGAATGCCAATCTTGTACAACTTAGCTCTGGCTTGTATCCGCTCGAAAAATTGCCAGCCATTCTCGGTAAAGAAGTCGCGGGTACCATCGCAGCCTTACCCACAGATCCCGCTGTTTTGAATGACGAGACCTTCAAGAAGAACGCCTTTGCGGTGGGCGGGAAGGTCGCTGTGGCGGTTAGTCAGCGACTCGAAAGACAGTCGGCGCTTGTCTTTGATCTACTCTGTTAAATCATGTTCTAGGACTTCATGGGCACCCATGCGACCTACATATCGGTTCCATGGAAGCTTGCGCTTCCAGTTCCCGCCAGCATCTCCACTCGCGTTGCTGCTGCTGCTACTTTACAGGGGATAACAGCCGTGTCGTTCTTTGAAGAGGCTTATAAAGTTAAGAAAGGTGACACGATTCTCGTTCATACCATTGCGGGTGGCCTTGGTCTGTTATTCGCTCAGCTAGGGAGACGTATTGGCGCCACAGTGATTGGGACCACTTCCACTCCACAGAAAGCAGAGCTTGCCAAATCCCGTGGTGCAGACCATGTCATCATCTACACCAAGGAGGATACCGTGCAGCGAGTCCTACAATTGACGAATGGCCAAGGTGTCGATGCGATATTCGATGGGGTTGGAAAAACAACGTAAGCATCTATTTAAAACCGGCCACGACCAGGACTTACCGAGGCACCGTAAATAGATTCGATAGCAACTTCAAAATGATCAAACGAAAGGGCACCATCGTTTCTGTTGGGAACGCTTCGGGTGCTGTGGAACCTTTCTCCTTGCTCAAACTCATAGAGAAGAACGTCAAATTACTCCGACCTACGTCAGTTGTTCCTTTTTTCTTGACATACTCATGTTGACAGTCTGGGCTGTTGTTGTAAGGATGTCCAAATATGTGTTTACCGCTGAGGAGGCGTTTTACTATGGCCAACAAGTCTGGAAATTGGTGGATAATGGTGAATTGAAAATCAACATTTTCAAGGAGTATCCGTTCACGGCGGAAGGTGCGAGGGAAGCTCAGCAGGATCTGACGGGAGGGAAGACGACGGGTAAACTATTGATTAAGATTGCCGACTGAATTGGCGAGATATTGAAGTAACGGGATGTCTGTCGTTGTCGGAAGTAATAAATTGGTTCATGAGCATGCTCAATACACACATTACATAAGCACCGAGGCGGTGACGCCCTCACTTGCCTGAGCACCTGTGACCTCTCGTCCGTATAACAATCCTGACCTGCCTCATCCTGCTCGGTAGTTTATTCGCAAGTTTGAGGTGCTGCGGACTTATCTCTCACATCTGGAGACCAGTCATTCCAAGATTCTACTCGTTACGATCTCGAAATCTATCCACTTCGTCCTTTGATAGCTGTATGTCTTGTGTGTCATCCTACAGACCCGGAATAACAGACCATTATTTGCTGCAGGTTCTCAGCAGCAGGTTTTATGGAGAACAAAGAAAGTTCAAGGCCCCGCCGACCTCTCCCAATACCCGGAGCTACTAGATCATCTCCTGCTCAAAGACCCAATACGCCCATAGATGAACCGATTCCTCCCAGCTCATTCTATTCTACGTCTCAGCCTCAACACCGTAATAGCCCTTCTGCAACTGTAGAACCTGGCAGTACATTCACCTCCTTTATCCCTCCCGAAGAGCATGCAAAAGACTATCGTGAACCAGAGCTAGTCACAGCACAAGATAAAGATGTGGATTCTGCTCCGAGATCGACAGATCTCAATGATACTGGGGGAGGCGGCTGGACGACAGATGAGTGGAATCGGGATTACGATGTCAGCGCGTGGAATAATAAAGGCGCGTCATCCAGTTGGAACGACAATTTTGCTGGAGGCAACAACTATTACTCGAGGAGCTCGATAGACGTCTCCATCAATGGTCGCTCGGAGTATGAGGAGAAAAACTGGTGGGATGTTGGTGTTCGTACCACAAACAAACGGCCGGGCGCTGGTGTACTCCCTCCAGTGCTGTTGGAAGATGTACACGACTCTGAACATTCACTTTTCTCCATCAATATAATCGGGCCCCCTCACCAGCCGCAGGAGAACACAAGGACTGCAAGTCCAACGCCTAGCGCAGCACTTCACACTTCACCACCATCCCTAGACGAGATCAGGACTTCCGTTCCACATCCCAATGCTTACTTTTGCCCCAGAGACAATGGCTGGGTCATTCTCAGTTGGAAGTCATCCTCGATCGATCCCCCTCTAGCAGCTTCCTTTGACAAGTCTGATCATCCTCCATTACCGGATCACGCGCGTCGGAAAGAGGCAGTTTCCTGCACCTCGGAAGTCGGAGGACAGCTTAATAAAACTCACCACTTCCACAAGTACTTCAAGGCTGTTGATGCTTTCAAGCTAACTCCACCATTAAAAGTGGATGAATGGGAGATGGAAAGCGCTAGAACAACGCACAAGAAGGACGCAACAACTGAGGACATGCAATCTGAGGAAGAGGGAATGCTTCTTGATCTCTACATATGCTGCCAATGCTCCTTTTACTTCGTTGCTTCGGATCTTATACCTGGCATCATACCCCGAAGACACATGGACATTTTTGTCAAGGACAAGAGGTCGAATCCCCCTCCTGGAAAAACCGGCGAGCAAGCGGCTGTTATTGCCTTGGAGACAATTGTGCTGTATGTACTTTGTGTGTCATTATATAAGAACAAACTGAGTTTCTTCCAGCGCTTTAGAGAACATTTTATGGAAAGGAGAGGTCAGAGCTCTAAAAGTCAACTCATCCAGCAATACTTTCCGATTGAAGGTCGGCTGGAATCCTAACGTGTAAGCCTAGTCCAAGTTCGTGACTTCTCCCCCTCCGATCTTCACCCTACTCTCAGTCAACGCATCTTCCAAATTCTTGGTTTCTCGGAGGAGGTGACGGGCACTGATTTACTTCTTTTGCCTCCGAATGTGCAAGATACACATTCTGCCGGTCATGTTATGAGACGCAAATTGCTTCGGGCTTGGATTGAGACCGGCGCATTCCTTGAACACTTCCGAAAAAAATATCGTAAGCTTTTTTTATCCGTGTGCCAGTTTCATCGACTATAGCAAGCCTTTAGATTATGTCCTGAAGGATTTCAAGATGCGAACTAGCCATGTCGAGATTGATAGCGCGAGAGAAATGTATCAGAGGGCTGTGGGCGCACATCCCGACCAAAGTAGGTTTTCCCAGTATTAGACCCCGAAGAGAATCACCGAGGTGTTTTAAGTTCCCAGAAATGAGTTTTCGTATTCATTGGAAACAGCTCTTGTGCCCGTGAAGGATGCCATCGAGGTATTAGGCTTGACGTTGAAGACATATTCACCTGGTTAGCCGAATCTCCTTCTCATGTTACTTCGTTGGTTTAATTTAATTAGAACTATTGGCTTTTGCCTATCTGGCTCAATGTCGCTGTGACCCTGCTGATACTATCCACCACTTCACCAGCCTTACCAATATCGTGCGAGCCGTCGAGGCAAGCGGAGAACCATCTCCGTTGTTACAAGACCTGTTAATATCGGAAAGTACTCGCGAACGATTCACAACGGAGGAGTTGGAAAATGCCGCCGCTGTTCTTGGCTTTGGTATGAATTATGATCTGGGCGTTGAACTCGACAATGATGTGGAGGACGAATTCGTTGAGAGTGCTTGGAAGGAAGCTATCAAGAAGTCGTGGAAAGATCCTGACAATGGTGCAGACCTACAGCGGAAGGCGAATGAGGCACTACGTATAATCGCGGAAGCACAAGGCAGGCACAAGCTACGACAAGTGTGGCAAGCAAAAAAACTCAGCCTGATGAGTCCCGATCGTGCATACAAAGTTCTGGAGGTCCCGGAGAATGTCGATGAAAACATGTTGATCACCGTCTTTGCGTTGCGGGTATGAATTATACCAATAAACTTCCAGGAGCGACCGCTAACAGTAACTATAGATACAAGAGCGACCAGCTCAGATGGACACTATGCGTGAGGCTCTGGGAGTCATTGCTGATTTCAGGGACAGTGAGCGTCTGCGTCAATTCCTATTGACTGGCCAAGACCGTGAGTCCATCTTTATAGCGATCTCAGTCATTTGTTTCAATCATGGCTAGCTGGAGAAATCAAGGTCGAAGTCCGCCCCGATTTTCCAAGAGGCCTTAACCAACTTGGAAACACATGCTACCTCAACTCCTTGTTACAAGTATGCCTTCAATCAGCTCATGTGGTGCCAATAATTAATGTACTTGGCTCAGTATTTCTACACGATCAAGGAATTGCGAGAGACAGTGATGTCAACCACAAAACTGGACGCAACTTTAGAGGGAAAATTGACGGACGACGAGCTCAAAAAACACAGAGTTGGAGGACGCCTAGTGACCCGGCGCGAAATCATCCGGTCCAAGAAATGTTTGTTACGGTTTTTTTGGCCCGATAAGTCGAGCTGATGTCCTGTTCAGTCCTCGGACAGCTCGCCGATTTGTTCTCCAATCTTGAATATTCTAAAACGGCTGCCGTCACCCCCACCATAGAGCTTGCGAAGTTGGCATTAGTCACATCCCGAGACGAAGAGGATGATGAGATTGAGAAAGGCGGGACTGATTCTTCTAATGATACTGACGCAACCTTGGTTGACGATGGAATATCTCGACCTTCCTTGACAGGCCAACCACGCGAGGCATCTCCTCAATCACCTTCCGTCCTTGGAAAGAGGGCGCGTGACGAAAAGAAATCAACTGATATGGAGGTAGACAGCCCTATATGTGAAAGCCCTCGTGATAAAGAAGGTTTCGTCTTGGTGTCTTCGCCTCCCAAAGTTCCCCGAGAGTCACCAAAAGATCCAGCAGCAGAACCTTCAACATCCCGGCGTCAGGGCGAAAATGAGGATGTTGAGATGCAAAATGTGACTCCCTCACAAAAGCCCCCGCCACTGCCGCCGCGAAGAAAGCCGGAAACATCGTCCTCAGATATGATGTTCGGTGAGATTCAAGTATCTGCTATATGCTAGTGAAGCTTCAATAATACTGTGACAGGAAAGCAGCACGATGTCGCGGAATGCATGGATAACTGCATGTTTCAGATTGAGACTGCACTTCTCAACTTCAGTGGCACCGGAAGCATGGAGGGAACAAGTTCAGATAGAGCTAGCATTGTCAAGAGGTAAGCATGGAAATTCTTATTGTCCGTCGAGTATACACCTAAGCAAATCAGACTATTCTTTGGGAAGATCAAACAACGCCTTACGGGGATCGTTGAAACTCGCGCATCTCGCGTACCAGTACATGACAAGACTGACCTATTCTCTCATCTTCCGGTCAATGTAGCAGAAGATGGCATCGATATATATGATGGTCTGAGTGGATATTTTGATGATGTCGTCGAATTTCAAGGGAGGAAAGCGCGGATGGAGATGTCACTTGTTGACGTACCACCTTTACTTCAGATCCAACTGCAGGTAGTTGAAGATTAACCATTGAGAATACGTTACACTGAAGCTGCCTTATAGCGTGTTCAGTTCAACCGAGATACCTTACAGCCGTTCAAGTCGCAAGCCTATGTGAAATTCTGGGAAACAATTTTTCTGGATAGATTCATGGACGATGTTGAACCACAGAAGAAAGTCAAATCCAAAGCATTGCAATCGGAGCTGAACGTGTGTAGAGAGCGGTTAAGGAGTCTATCCGAGGGAAAGGTACTTTCAACATTTTGCATTGCGCCACTTCTTGCTGACTTCTCTCAGAACTCACCGTTCGCAATGTCAATCGAGCAAAGCATCGGTTTCCTCTCTGGCCTGGAGAACGGATCGGAAATTGGTGTTGATGATGACCTGCTCTTCCATTTAAACCAAGAGCGAACTCACGTACTGGATGAAATTGAGCTGCTACGTCAACGTGCTAAAACATTGAAGGACGAACTGGAAGAGCTTTGGAACACGTCAAGAAAGGTGGAATACGAATTGACTTCCGTGTTCATCCATCGTGGTTCTTCTCCATCATATGGCCATTATTTCTTCTACTCAAGACATCTACCCGATGCACCTGACTCGTGGTTCAAGTACAATGACTCTGATGTTAGCTTAGTCTCAAAAGAGGAAGTTCTTGCTGATACTACTGGCTCGACAGCGAACCCCTACTTAGTAAGCCCCAGTGCCTACATCGCGAACCTCTCATTGAAAGTAAAATCGCAGCTCGTCTTCGCTCTGAAAGGGTCTAATGTGGTAGATACTGTTAAACGGTTCAGATCTGATTTAGAGGAAAATTAAAAGACTGTCTGTATACCACTCGCATCTGTAACATAGACCCAATCCAGGCATCCCTATGCATTAATTCCGTACACACACGCTGCTTTGCTTTCTGGGCAAGGTCGTAACGACTTGAGTATACGTTAGTGGCTGGTGAAGTTACAGCGCGAAGGACAACACCTTTCGATGGGCCATTAATTCGAAGATTGCTTATCCCCCTCGCCGTTGCCTACTGCACTAGGCTGGGTATGTTGCTGATTTTCTGAGTCCTCCGCCAAAGCAGATAATAGTGAATCTAAGTTCTCGATAATTGCGTCCAACCGTTCTTCAACACCTTTGGCTATGTTGTCCGTCACAGCGATGCTTTCCGCCAACTCTGCTACTAGAGGCATCGAGGTATCGGGCAGGTCATTTGCACGCTGGGCGAGGCTAGAAGCCAGTTCTAGCAAATCTTGCTTAGAATTGGTGAGTTGGATAGCCGGATCTGGTGTGCCATCCTGAGTGCTTTTGTCGAGGGTCATAGTTGTAAATGATCAAGTGTATATAAAAGAAATGTCGTCACATCACAAGACAGTTTGCAACTCGGCACCATGCTCCCTCTTCAACCGTTTCTCGACGCCCTTCTCTCATCTCTCCCACCGCTTCCTATATCTCAAGCTCAGTATAACTCCCTCGTCAAAAAGACCCTTGACGACTCTCGCGGAAAATCTTCTCCTGACAATAGGAAGAGTCAATGGGAATATCTATTGAAAAATGAAGTGTTCAAGTTAGCGGTGCGTGATATTCTGACACTGCGAATCTTTAATCTAACTTCTCATAAGATGACTGAGGGAGTGGCTTTTAGGGAAGACAGTGCCAGGTATTATGAACAAGTTAAAGTTCGACTGGACCTCGTCCTGACTTTCACTGAACAAGGTGAACTGCTTTCGCCACATACCACTGCGGTCCACCTAATCCTGAATACAGATGCTTGCGAGCAAATTTTCCCCTTCATTGTGTTACAAGATCTCCTAGAGACGCAAACCATCAATTCGTGTTCGCATATCTTTTCCTGGATCGAGGCTCGCTCCTCAAGGCTTACTGAAGGCATGGTGCCTCAGAAGGGAAAGGCTCTCATTCTCCTTCGTACGCTGAATGATTTGCTCCGTCGTCTATCAAAATCAGGATCTACAACCGTTTTCTGTGGTCGGATTTTAACATTCCTAAGTGGTGTTTTCCCTCTGGGCGAGCGCAGCGGCGTCAACCTGCGGGGAGAATATGGTCCAACTTGGGAGGATGTATGGTATCCAAAACACGATGAGGATACAAATGCGGAGATGATGGACTTCCGGGGAGAGTCTTCGCGGTCGGACGAAGTCCCCGAGGATAATGCAATGCAAGTTGACTCCAACAAAGAAACTAAAGCAACGCCGACGGGTCAGGCCAAAGGAGACAACAAAGAAGGCCCGTTGTCCTCTATTTAATCTCTCGAATAACTAAATCGACTCTCTCCAGATTTTTACAATACATTTTGGCACCTTCAGTACCCATTTTCGAAACCTTCGATCTTCGCCAACAAAGAGGCTTTCTCTCAGTTCCAAGAAGCTATCGATAAGGTTTTGCCCGTCATCAAGGAAGCGACAGCAAAAGAAAGGGCCATGATGGGAAGTCGAGTTGCGGCTGGTGTCGTTCTGAACAAGAGGAAACGAGAACCTGAGCCCGAGGAGTCGAATGTTAATGAGTATTTCTTCGCCAAGTTTTTGACCTCTCCCGACCTTCTTGATCTCGAGGTACTCGTGCTTCCTTTTCCATATTTCCTCTTTGACTCAATAACGTTTCATCAGATTGCCGACACGCATTTCCGTCGTCAATTCCTCTTCCAGTTGATGATCTTACTGCAACATCTTCTCACCTTTACCAAAGGTACAAAGGCTGCATGGGCAACACAGCGGAATAGGTCATTACAAATGGACTTCACGTTGGAGGCGGAAGATACACAATGGGTTCAGGATACGTTAAGCAAGTCCATGGAGGAGCTCAAGCAAACTACTCCAAATGGCCGCGCATTTGCTGAGACAACGCAAACGATTTTAGAGCGCGAGAAGAATTGGGTTAAGTGGAAGAACGAGCTTTGTGCTCCTTTTGACAAGGAACCTTGGTCAACTCGGGTAGACGATAGGAATGTAGGATTATTCGAGGCGACCAAAGAGCTGCGCGAGAAAATGAGGACGACTCGTGAAGACTGGCCATACACGTTAGGATCAGCTCCGCTGACGGACATATGGCAAATGGGCTATTGTGACCTCCACGACTTGGAAAATTCTTTCCAGTTGCGTGTCATATCTTTCAATATGATATCCTCTAACTCTCTATATCTAGGCCTGGTGACGTCAAAGACTTCGTCAAGAAAATTAAATTAGAGGACAATCGTATCGAGCTACGCAGGAAAACCCTTGCCCAGATCGCAGAACGGCAAGCCCAGAAGGAAGCTCCAGCTCAGGCCCAGGATGCCGGGAAAGAGGCAGCCGGTGGTGATGCAGTAATGAGCGTCGATGCTCCAGCCACCCCCGCACCTACACTCGCAGCCCCCTCAAGCCAGGCATCTAGTGTTGCGATGGCATCTCCACTTCATCCATCTCTTCCACCGCGGCCCAACGCTCAGTCGCAACCCTTATCGAACTCACCTGCACCAGCGCCAGCATCTAGCCCTGCACCTCCAGCGCCTGCTCCACCATCACCCGTAAAGAAACTAGAAGCTCTAGATTCACAAATTGCCAAATTTGACGAAGTGAGTTTTTTCCCCCGATGGTTAGGCTGTATTTTGATTGCAGTCTAGAATAAACAACGATGGGCTTGGCTAGCCCTCCGGACAGCCCGCGATCAGCATCTGCAGCACTTTGGAAAAATTGGCACGGGTGACGTAGGGCTTCTCGTGCAGGAAATCGAGAAAGAAAGGCAAGAGAGAGAGAAAGTTCAGAAGGCGGAGGAAACGGGCAGCACGATCGATGAAGGAAACCCTAAAACTCCGGCCTCTGAGCCGCTCATGCGAACAGACTCTCAGTCATCTGTAGTAACAGCCGGTGTACCAAAGTCGGACCCAGATGTAAGGGCGGAGATGCAGTCTTGATAATACATACCCATTATTACTGTAGCCTCAGCCCGGAGCCTGACCCAGCCTGGGTTTACATCTGAAATGCAATTGAACAATAAAGCAGGAAAACTTGTGTGATCCAAGTTAATACGATTGATCACTGATAACCCGTTACCCCACCCGTCTCATTCCAATCTATCCCAAAATTTGGCCTTCTCAGCGATGCCCTCTGAGCCGACTCTCAAAGTAGGTCCACATTACATGCGATCACACCTGCTAGCTAACGAATCGAACAGAACGTGGTCGTGACCGGCGGTGCTGGTTACATAGGCATGCTCTGTCCTGATCGTCCTTCTCTCACAACTTAGCAGGTATCTCTAGGCTCCCACGTCATATACACTCTCCAGAAGGCTAGGCAATACAAAGTCATATCGATAGACAACCACCACAACTCCCAATCTGCTGCTCTAGATCGGGTGTCTCGACTCTCGAAAAGTGAACTTCCCGAGAATGCGACCGCTACTGAGCGGGAAACTACAGAAATCGACGCCCATACCTGTGACCTCACAAAGCCGGAGCAAATCAGAGCTGTTTTTGAGAAGTACGGAAAAGGTGGCATCTGGGGTGTTGTGCATATCGCGGTGAGTCTCGTTCTAGGTCTTCCTCCGCTGCCTAATGCCTTTTCTTTTCTAGGCCTACAAAGCCGTTGGAGAGTCAACAGAAGTGCCTCTAACTTACTACGCCAACAATGTGTCTGCCTCGGTATCACTCCTGCAGATCATGAATGAGTATGACTGCAGAAGGATTGTGTATTCTTCGTCTGCCACAGTTTATGGTACACCGCCCATCATTCCTATCCCCGAAACAACGCGTCTAGAAGCACACAGCCCATACGGCAAGACAAAGGTGATGGTCGAGACCATTATAGAGGATCTATGCCAATGTACGCCTAAAAATATCTTACGAAAACTACTGTTCCTGACTGTCGTACAGCGGATCCGAGATGGAGAGCAATTTCCCTTCGCTACTTCAAGTGGGATAATATATCTATACGTCGAAATATTCTCTTAATTGTTTGCTAGTCCTGCAGGTGCTCATCCCTCGGGTCTGATTGGTGAAGATCCTCGAGGGCGCCCTGGAAACCTACTCCCGTTACTCGCTCAAATGGCTGTCGGGCGAGTCAAAGACACAGTTCTGAAAGTATTTGGAAACGACTACCCTACGCCGTGCGTTGCGTACTATTTCCTATCGATCAAACTTACGGCGTATATAGCGACGGAACTTGCGTCCGCGATTATCTACATGTTCTAGATCTTTCGAAGGGCCATGTCCTGGCACTAAACGCTTTAGCTGGAAATTCAAAGATCTTCAGCGGAAAGCAGGAGGCATTCTTCAAAGCATATAACCTTGGGAAAGGTAAGGGAATGAGTGTTCTTCAAATTGCCGAAGCCATGCGCAAGGCTACTGGATTTGACTACAAATATGAGATCATTGGAAGGCGGTAAGCTTCTAAACCTTTGTCTCACCACTTGGCAGTGCTCAGCCTCATCTTGATTAGGCGCGGCGACGTTCCAGATTTGACAGCGGATCCTGCGCTGGCTGAGAAGGAGCTCGGATTTGAGGCTTCCCAGGATCTTGAGACCATGTGCCGAGATCTCTGGAATTGGCAGAGCAAGAATCCCCTTGGGTATGGAGAAAAGTGATGGCATCTTGTATGACCCTGTTAACAACACCAGTTGTCGAGTTGCAGATAAGTTAGTTAGTTAAATGCGCACTTTTGTGGAACCACTCCACACCCTTTTGTGCAATTTTTTCGTGGTCTAGTTTTGACGTGAAGTTATGGATATCCCGGTTTTTTCTTCATGTAATGGCATCGAAAATCAGTTTTACAGGCAGACAGGATCACTTGACTTACATTTTCTACTTTCAGAGCCAAAAGCACGAAAAGGGAAAAAACCAGTACTTCGACGCTGACGCATCCTGGTGCGTTTTTCCCATGAATCCCTGACGGTTAGCTTTTTCATGTCCCCAAAGGATAACGGATAAAACGTTTAAGTCTTCGACTTCTATCAAGCAGAACCTGTGACTCGAAAGTGTATGTATTCATTTCTTACTCACTGATCCTTCCTACATTATCAGGGAATATGTTTTCCACGATTCACGTTCTGAACGGTATTAGTCCGGCGTGTCAATCACCTGGCCTGAAAACGCCTTCGAATCAAAGCTCTGGTGCACTCCAACCCAATGGGAATTATTGTCAAGCGGCAGCTTTATATCCAGAGATATAAAGAGCCAACAGTGCTGTAAAGCTGTATATCCCACCCCCACATTGTCAACTCATGGCGTTTGGAATACTCGGTAAACTCTCTTCGATCGCCTTACACGGGCACACTCATAACTTGAACCAGAGGACCATTACTTAGAAAACGTTCCGGGAACAGCGCTGCTCACCGACCTCAGTGTGAGCAGAGGTAAACAGGTGACCTGATTTGCTTTCTATGTCGAGATACACCGTCAAATCAATACCGATTATAGGTCGTCATCAATGAAGCACGAAAAATGAAAATGGGAAGTGGCCAATACTCTCATATAGTCCTAGTGCCCCAGCCATCTGATGATCCAAACGACCCGTAAGTCTTGGCTGAGTAACCACCCACCTTTATGGCTTGACCACATCCACGATAATAGCTTGAATTGGCCTCGATGGAAGAAGGAACTATGCTTCTGGACGCTGTAAGTTGCAAACACATTATGAGCTACTTGTTAATGGAATATGATATAGAGCCTTTGCGGCGTCATTAGACGGCGCCCTTAGTCCCATGGTCGCTCCAGGATATGTTTTACTCTCACAGCAATTTGCTCTCAGTGTAGACGATGTCGCTTCTGCATTTGGGTCAATTTTGCTCGGCTTGGGTTGCTTCATGTACGAGGTTTCTCATAGACAAGAATCTCTTCAAAGCTTACGGTTGTTTAGGCTAGCTCAGAATGCCTTAGCCGCCAAGTTTGGACAAAGAATAGTGTATCTAGCCTCTGTTTTCTTGGTATGTCAGGGGGGGGTAGAAAGAACTCACGATTTGCTTATAAAATCTAGATGTTCATTTCATGCATCTGGTGCGCACTTAGCCCCAGCATTTCATCAATTCGCGCGTCCCGTGTATTTCAAGGCTTTGGGATGTCGGCCTTGCAAAGGTGGTTTCACCTCTGAATATCTTTCCAGGGTCGATGGTTTACTGATGGATGTAAACTTTCACCAGTCTCGTCGCATCGACGCTCGAACAAATTTACTTGTACGACCTTTAGTTTTATGTCACAGCTATGCAGACCGAGTTGACTTTTGTGTTCAGTGTCCACGAACGAGGCAGTCGCAACGTCATTTGGCATTTTTCAATCTTGTCAGGCATTACGCTGTCAGTGTTGTTTACGTTGGAGAACAAGAGATCATTTGAGACAGCTTAAACTTTCCCAACAGCGGACCTCTGTTATATAGCTATGTCATACAGAACCTATCATGGCAGATGGGTTTCTGGTTTGTATCAATTCCTCTTGGACTTGCAGTGATACTTGTGTTTTTCTTCGTGCCGGAGGTTAGTGAACTTTTCCAGGTCGCTTTCAGAGGTTGACCACCGATTTCTGGCTTTAGACGACCTTTATTCGAGAAACCAACAATGGCCTGAGCGAGGGGCATCGTTCTTCGGATTCCAAAGGAATCGATAATTGTGTCAATGACGAAGAAAAAAGTTCTAGCTCCAGCAACCATGTGTCACCCTCCCGCGCGAGCTATCCCCAACAATTAAAGATCTGGCACGGCACGTTCACCAACGTCAACTTGTTTAAACTGTTTCTCCGGCCATTTCCCTTCCTCCTCTCTCCAGTGGTGAGTATTCTGAGTGTTATCACCGTTGTACTTGATTGCATATACTGATGAACAATACTCAGTTCTGGTTTGTATTTCTAGCGTATGGAATGCAAACTGCTTGGCTCAGTACGCTGTTCAGTTGTTGTTTCCATTGCTTAGGATGCTGACGAACACCATAGGTTTGTTGCCAATCTGCTCCTCCACCATCTTTACCATTGAATACAATTTCACTGCTTCTCAAATTGTGAGTTTTGGTCTTCTCAGGAGCATCTTTTATTTATCATCACAAATATTAAGGGTTTAACGAATCTCGGAGGACTTGTTGGTATTGTGTTAGCAACTTTGATATCAGGTCCCTTGACGGATTGGGGAACCGTATGGTTGGCAAAGTATAATAAGGGTATTTATGAACCCGAATTCAGAATATGGTTCGTCTCTACAATGGTACTTGGTGTCTTTGGGTATGCGGGCTGGGCAGGTGAGTGATCAACTGATACATTGTCGCATCTCTTAACCTTTATGACATTAGTTGGCACGACACATAATATGCCTTGGATAGGAGCCGTCGCTTGCATGGCGTTCGTCAATTCATCCACCCTTCAAGCTTCAGATATGACCATGACTGATCACATTACATAGAATGGCTAACTTCAGCATGGTTATGAGTGGTTCAGCATCGATCACTTATTTGTTGGATACTCATGGACCTCACGCATTGCATGTGCTGGCTGTGGTCAATTTCACAAAAAACATGGTCTTATATGGGTTCACGTTCTTCGTGAATGGCATGGTCGAGAGCAGAGGTGTCAAGACATCTTTGTTGATTTTGGCTGGGTGCCAAGCCTTCTGTTGGCTTGCATCAATTCCCATGTATGTCTTCGGAAAGAGAGCCCGGTCATTTGTGAGTAGCACCCATTTTCAAGGCAAGGCGTACAGTAATAGTAGTTCAGATTGCCAGGCACCCAAGACTCTTCACAGTTGGAGACGATGGTGTTCCTTCTCATTAACGTGGTATAATAGCAGTCAAAGAAATGTATGCGCAGTTCGTTAAGAATTTGTAAAAGAAAAGTCTGGCCCATTCCAAACGTCGAAAGGGATGCAGAAGTGGTAATTATTATTAGCTTCACGAAAAATGGCCTGAGCGTCCACGAAAGCATCACGATATTCTTCTGCCTCTTGCAGATCCATCAATCCTTCAGCAAATGAAAAAATCACGTCGATGAGCTCTATCGGAAGGTGTGAGCTGAGGGCGTGCTCGAGCGCTCTCTTTATCCAATCCTTCTGTTGTGGAGCGACAGATCCCGTTGACACGATGGTTTGTATCTCGGGGTCAATGAGGTAGAACATCAATAGTAGTAGTCGTCCTTCGCGATCAGTGTCGACAAGCTCGAAGGAAGTTTGTCTATGTTGGTATATATTGGGGAAAACGAAGCTGAGCCCTTTGCGAAGTGGTATCTCACCAATATATTGGTGACAGGCGTCGCCGTCGCTGAATCCCCAAGTTCGTAAAGTAGCTCCAGCATCACCCGGAGAAAATCCACGAGGATAGGTTACGGCCATGCGATATTGTATCGAAACAGGGGTAATGTTGTCCTGAACGAGCAGGTCGCATCAGAGAAAATTAATCTCATCTGACGTGAAATACTCACTGCAGACAAACAATGGATTCCACAGGCGACTATGCGTTCGTTTCGCATACCTTTGACATGCCATGCACCACCAGCAAACCCTGGCCCTTGTGGACGCTAATATCTAAGTTAGGATGGCGACACATATATCAATTAGACCTACCAGACGCGTTTCGGTAACGTCAACAATGACTTGTAGTTTCCTCCCGCGCAAAGATACCAGGAATTTTCTGTCCTCCAGACCACCAGGATATCCAGTGTGAGGAACACTGGGTAGTTCAATAGGCCTATTCATCACCCAGTGCCGCATATCACGTTCGTATGCAGACCAACCTTCTTCGTCATCAGAGTATTCCGGAGCTTCGGGTTCTTCCCAAATAGTGTATCTACACGAGCCAGGTATTCGTTGACGGAGCGGATTATTGCGGTGCAAGTCTGTCAGCGAGTGCTCGAAAAGGGGCAAGAATTTGGTGAGACAGGTTTCGAGAAGGGTATATAGAGAAGCATGATCGTCCCTGTGGAGGTTATTGATGTACGAGAGGAACTTGACTTGGCGAGAATCGTCGACGAAGATATCAGTGGGCAAGAGAGCAAAGCGAGGGCAGACGGTATATATGTCGGGAATTGGAGGTGATGGAAGGGGCCGGGGAGTCCTGAAATTGTACCACACGAGTGTTCGATTATAAACCAGGCAATGGAGCATAGGATCAATTAAGTTAAGGGTATTACCGTCACAGCTGCGTGTGCAAGTCGGTAGATGTTCTAATTTATAAAGTGAAACCCGCAGTTCATCGTTTATTGCTGCCGAAAGGAGTGAATCAGCCTCCCAGATGCGCTCAAAGCAAGATACTTGACTGGACGAATATGGTCATAAATAGCGCAAGTGTTGTACCTATGTAACTTACCACTGGTTATCTGTATCCCTGAGAGCCGCATAGCCGGACAGCTCATCAAGGACATATTCAATCTGAAAGATGTAACGAACACAGTTGACCAACCCACTTTTCAAAGAGAAAATATTTCTGCTCCATACCTGTTGCTGAGAGAGTTCAACTTCCACTGAGGACGAGGGGGTTTTCACAAATGTAATGCTCGGTAGTTTGGCCAGCTCGCGCCATGCATTTCGAGTGCTTTCATCTTTATATTTTGTCCACCAGTGTTTTTGGGTTCGCAGGAGCGCAGAATATTTCGACATGGAAAGTTCGGCTACCTGCAGCAAGGTCAGATATACGAGCTGTCAACATGCCAGCACGGACCGTTCTCGGGTTATCTGTCGAGCCGGTGAACTAAGGGGAGTCCGGGATATCGAGAGAAAGCACTGACCTCCTACACCGCCCAAGTAGTGGATACCGAAGAGAAAGGGGTGTCGATATCCGCGATTGAAGTCGCGCAGGAGAGGCATGTCGGTGGTAGTTCTATTTTAGGAAGCATCGTATGATAATCAGGGATGTTCAATGACGAATTAGCTTCTACACCTCATCTCTGTCGCCGCCATGGTATGTCTCTTCGCTTCCCAGACCATTCCTCGCCTCATTCTTGTAACCTGTGAAGGGTTGGGAAATTCGCATGTCTGTTACCAAAGAAATGATCTATTTCTACAATACCGAGACCAAGGAATCCATGTGGACTCCACCCAAAGATATCCCCGTAGAAGAGGTGAAGAAACTCTCCGGAGCAGATAAATATGAAGAACAGTTGAACAAGCTTTTGGACGGCGAGAAAGATCAAGTTCGTGCAAGTCACCTCTTGATCAAGCACAAGGATAGCAGGCGGCCCTCTAGCTGGAAAGAGGTTGGTTCGAAAGCTTTAGTACCATAATTGTATCTCAACTGTTTCTTTCAGGCAGATATCACTCGTTCGAAGGAGGAAGCAATCGAAATAATTGAGAAGTATAAAGAAGAAATCAGCCAAGCAGAAGACAAGGCAGAGACGTTTGCAAAGTTGGCATCAGAGCATTCCGATTGCTCCTCTCACAGTAATGGAGGTGACCTTGGCTGGTTTGGTCGTGGACAGATGCAGCCCGCGTTTGAGGAGGCATCGTTCAAGTTGGAGCCGGGAAATGTAAGCGACATTGTCTCGACCGACAGTGGGGTCCACATCATATTTCGTGTGCGGTGAACAAACAACTGGACATATTGGACGTGTAGCAACTAGGTTTCTACTAGTTAGCACTCAATACTGTACTACGCGCAGACACTCTTTTAATGCCAGGCTTCACAGCAAGCGCATACTGGTGGGAGGATTCTCGCTCATCAGGCCATACCTTATATAAAGGCGTACTTCTCCATCGATAACCTTTATAAATTGCTGTGCAACAAACATGTTATCCCTAGATGTCCTTATATTCCTCTTATACAGGACTTCTTGTTGCATCGATTGTTTTCTTCGCTTTCAGTCATACCGCGATCAAAGCATTCAAAGGCTGAAAGTCGATGCCGAGTACCGGGAAAATGCCGCCTTCGGATGGCACTGTGAAGGTAGCAAAAATCTTTGTACATCCCATCAAGGTCAGCGTAGTTCTTCCTTATCTCTCGGAGACCAACTCTTATGTGTGTCCGCAGAGTTGCCGTGGGACATCCGTGGAGGCCGTGAAATACACAAAGCAGGGTCTCGAGGTATGTCGTGCCACGAGATTTTTTGAGGCCTTTCGCTAATTGAGAACCTAATCAATGAAAGAATGACAGACGTTGGTGTATCGTTGACGCCAAAACCTGCAAGATCTTAACCGCTCGCGAAGTCCCGAAAGTAAGTCCATCGAGACACTTATTACGCATGTACAAATGTCAATACAGTTGGTCTTGATTTGGCCTCATATTCGCGTCGACCCATCCTCTCCCGAGGGAGGATCGCTCCTCGTGACATTTCCCGAGGACGCTGGGTGCGATAATTTCACAGTCCCTCTGCGTCCCAGTATCGAGACGTTGAACACATGGACACTGTAAGCGAGACGCACTCGTAGAAGCTGTGGACGCGGTCTCACTCCACCTACACAGGTTGGCCGACGTTATCATGTTCTCCGAATGTCCGCCTATAGACGGTTATATTTGTCAACAGTCCATCAACGGTTCTACCGCTCCATCCGATATAATGTCGAAATACATCGAGAGGCCGGTCCATCTTGTCTACAAGGGCCCCGCGCCTCGGGCGGCTGTGGCTACGCATGAGTTCCCTGACCTAAAGGCCTTTTCACATTTCCAAGACATGTATCCGATGATGGTGTTATCCGAGGAAAACCTAGCGGCTGTGGAAGAAGAGGCTAGACCACTTGTGGGAAAGCAAAACATTGACGAGAAGTGGAAGAATGCTTCCTTGAAAGTCGAACGGTATGATTTTCTCGACGGATGTTTTTGAAAATGGGTGGTTGATGCGGTATTAGTTTCCGTCCTAATATAGTGTTCAGAGGCGCGGGAGCATTTGGGGAAGATGACTGGGAGGAGATCAGTATTGGCTCAAAGGATGCGTCCAGCATTACACTGGTGTCCAAATGTGTGCGGTGTTTGGTGAGTAATTCTGCATACGGAGTAGTCATATGTATGGTGAGCTGGGTCCGACAGCTTCCCAACGTTGACCCCGATACGGGCGTAAAGGACGCGGCGGTACCGTACAAGGTGATGATGAAGTTCAGAAAGGAGATTGATCCCGTGGAGAAGATGAAGCCTTGTTTGGGATGCAATGGGGTTCCGGAGGGAGAAGGGGAAATCAAGGTCGGGGATACTGTCTATGTAAAGAAAATGTGGTGAACTTGGAAACTTGAAATTGAATACAGTCAGGAGTAGTCACGTGCTCAGGAGTGCCTTGTGGACGACTTGTCCTCAGCGCTGATCCACTCCTCCTCCCACCATTTCCTCCCCTGGCCAGCATGATGGCCAAGACAAAATGGATCTTTGGCGGCCAGACTGCCTCCCAGCAGCCCCCGCTCGTAAAGCCGTCCCCAGACCCCGTCGCCTCCTCCGCCGACGCTAAGAAATTTGGCTACGAGAATGTACGTCTTTCCCTCTTACCCTTATCTCGCTACCCACAGTACTTTCTTCCTCCAGTTTGGCAATACCTGGTCTGCCCTCCTGTCCCTATCCGACCTCTCCTGAACTAAAAGTTCTATCCCACAGCTATGTCAACTCTGTTCTCCAAACCCTCTACTTCTGTGGCCCCTTCCGGGACTTGATTATACAGGCGGAGGACTCTTCATTTCCTCGTGGATCGTCTTCGATTTCCCAAGACGCGCAGGCCAAGCCTATACTCCCTATCGTTCCGGTCCGTCGTGTTCCGGAACGCAAGCTTTCTACGTCGGGCAGCCCTTCTGACACGCCATCCGCTGCGATAGCACATCCCCACCCTATTCCTTCATCTTCACCTACTCTATTTTCTGCCCTTCGCTCGCTATTCCTTTACATATCCACACATCCCGGAGATAAGGGTACAATTTCTCCTCGCACATTCATCGACAAATTGAAGGAAACTAAGGAGGATTTTCGCTCCACTATGCATCAAGACGCACATGAATTCCTGAATCACTTGTTGAACATGATAGTCGAGGAGATAGAGGAGGAAAGGAAGTCGGCGCAAAATAACACTCTCGGCGAAGATTGCGAGTCTGCATTCTTTTCTTGCAATTCTTTCGTACTGATTATCTTATTATAGTGAGTAGCTCGGTGGCCACCCTTGCATCCCCGCCTACTATAGTCACTGCCACAACAAGCTCGAACTCAGGAAGTTTACCTCAGGAAGCAACCCTAGTGCATAAGCTCTTCGAGGGGGTTCTGACCAGCGAAACCCGGTGTCTAACTTGTGAAACGGTGGGTATCACCTCCATGCTCTTATCACCCCAATGTTAATGATCTTCAGGTATCTTCTCGTGACGAGTCTTTCCTGGACCTTTCGATAGACATAGAACAAAACTCGAGCGTAACCGCTTGCCTGAGGTCTTTCAGTGCCAGTGAGATGCTTTGTCAGAGGAACAAATTCTTGTGTGATGCATGTTGTGATCTTCAGGAGGCAGAAAAGCGGTGGGTGATATCTGTCTACCGTTTTTTCTTTGACAAACTCATTGTCCCGTGTCGTTGTATCTGAAGAATGAAGATCAAGAAATTGCCGAACGTTCTGGCCTTGCACCTCAAACGTTTCAAGTTCCAAGAGGACGTTCAAAAATATATCAAATTAACTTATCGCGTCACATTTCCTTTTGAGTTACGGTTATTCAATACTGTGGACGACTTAGAGAATGCCGACCGCTTGTATGAGCTTTTTGCTATAGTAGTCCATCTCGGAAAGTAAGCAAAATAAGCCATTCTCATTTCTACGTCCAACATGCACTGAACTTTCTTCTAGTGGGCCTCACCATGGCCACTATATATCCATCGTCAAGTCGGTTGGATCTTGGCTTGTGTTTGACGACGATAATGTATACCCTATACCTGAGGTCGAGATCCCTAAATACTTTGGCGATTCTAATTCCGGATCGGCATACGTGCTATACTACCAGGCCACAGACATCAATCTTTCTGCCCTGGGACTTAAACCCTCTGAAAGCGAACGATTTCCCGTGCATGAACCTCCACCTCACGTCGCTGATGCCCGGTTTGGAACACCTTCGCAACTTGGCCAAACAATGCCCCTCCTACCCCCTGGTCTCAATGAAGATGGCGCTTTGGCTTCTGCTACTTTCTCTATACCCGCTAATCGTAAATTGCCCTCGAATGTTGGAGGCGGTTTGCCTGTGGGTGAGCCTCTTCCAGTCACTCCTCCGACACCAGGCCCCCCTTCCTCGAATCGCAAACCATTGGCTCCTATTCGTCACGATTCCGGGAGACCGGCAACTGCTGGTGACAAGCCAGGACGGTCGTTGCAGGCCGATTCTTCACGATTTCCCCTGCATTCTGCTTCGTCTCCCTCTTTGGCGGTCGCTGACGATCCATCTGCTATTCCGCCTGTGCCTCCCATGCCTCCTCTCTCACCTCCGACTCCATTAACACCTACAGTCCCTGCCAAATTAAATGACAAGGCCAAAGAAAAGGAGAAAGATAGAGATATCGAAAAATCTCGAAAAGAATCTAAGGCTGGGAGTTGGTTCAAGAGGAGGAGCTTCCGTTTAGGTGAGAAGTCAAAAGGCGACAAGAGTCACGATGATACGCCGTCGTCTGCTACGAAGTTTAAAATTACACCTCAACTCAAGCGCAAGTCTTCTATCGGAGCGGTAGTTACTTCCAGTAAAGCCACCAATGGAGTGAATTCCCAGCTAGAACCTCCGCACGTATCATCCACAGCATCATCAAACACATCTTCGAATGCGACGAATAAGAGTATTCTTTCTTCTGGAACAGCCTTGTCATCCCCGTCGACCTCAGCTTCGTCTTCCCACCCCCCTATCCATTCCAAGAACCCGTCAAGGCCCGTTACAAGTCCTCATCCCGATACCCACGTTCATCTTTCCCCCTCGAGGAAACTGTCTTTTACGCCCCTCGCTCGAGGGTCAATAGATAACCATAGCAGTCCATTGAACAACAATCATATCCTTCAAGGCCCCCGACCTGCTACTGTCCCAGGGACAGTACCAATATCGGGTGGGAATAGGCAGTTACCACCTATACCAACAATGCCGCCTAATTCTCGGGGAGAATCACCGATCATGAATGGGACAGGACCACCCGTATTTGACCCAATAAATTTATACCCGTCTGACGTCCTTGAACGTGCTCCATTCATCGGGACAAGTGAGAGGGCCTCTCAGTGGGAGGCTCACTCTCGCTCGATATCTACATCCGATTCGACTTTGAACATTTCCCACCCCTCTTCTTCTATTCAAAACAGTAATCTGAATGGTGATAAAAGAAGCCAAACAATTGAAAGCAATACCTCTAGCGCACCTTTCAAACGCGCAACAAGGAAACTAAGCTTGACTGCGCCTTTGCGTGGACTTGGAGGGAAAAAGGAGAAGGATAAAGATAAAGATGGGGAGAAACGCAAAGAGAAACATCCGCCGAATTCGTTTATGCAGCGGCTTTAATCCGAGAGAATTATATCAAGGGAATCCTTTTCCGTTATCATTATGGTTATTCCTCAACATCATATCTTATTGTGGAGCCACTTTTTTCTGTTTAACACTGTTAAAACATTTTCATTGTACTTGTCCTTGGAAGCATTAGTCGTTAAATATTGTCGCTATCTGTATTCCAATCATTCGTGTAGCATTGAAGGAGTATTGTTGCCGTTGAGCCGTCATTCAGGATGATGGAGAAAGCCTCAGAATACATGAAATGCCCATGAAGAGTGCGAGCCTCATTATTGGCGGGTCGCTCAACCGCGACGCATAATGCACAGGACTTAGGTATATCATTCAGTAAGAGATCGATCATATTTTAATTATAAGAATAGCTATTTACGGTACACGACAGATAAATGCAAAGAAAGCACAGTAACCACCAGGGCTAGTGTCCTCGACTTTGAGGATTATACCCACCAGGCATAGGTACATTATGGGCATCAGTATGAATACATTCTTTGGTAATGTTCCAACAACCTTGCTCTACAATTTCTTGTGACATTCTCTCCTTCCAGGCATCAAACCTCACATCCGGCTCAACGCTTTTGGCCATATCCAAGATTCTTACACAAAGTTCTCCGTCTATAGCGACGCATATTCTTCCTATAGATTCATCCCAAGTGATAGCACTGATGCCCAGTCCGAAAGTAGCAGAGTCCTCGACCGGGATATCAATGGTTCCATAAATGCCATTTGGAACCTTTCGGCGCGTTTTGCGCAAGAAGGATAGAGAATTGTCGGCAGGTTTTTCAGGATATGACCTGTCCTGGATTTCGGGCGAGATATAACGTCGAAGTTTGATCATGGAGGGAGAAGCTCTCAAATCATCATATTTGGTGGTATAAAAAATAGCACGATATCCACCTGGGAGGACATGTGCTACTTCGGGATCCGTAATGTGACAACTCTGCGCCATGGAAAATTTGCCGGCGGATGCGAATTCTGCTTCATACTCAGGAGTGATTCCGCCCGGGGGCTCCGTTGGGATAACAGTATACCGAGGAATGTAATTTATGTGGCCATCTGGGGTTTGTTCGTACATTGGCCAGAGGCAGAAATGGAACAGGCCACTAGGGTAATCATGCTCAAAAAAGATGGAAATGGGAGGTACTGGGTCAGGTTGTAACTTGGGAAGTGGCGTGGACAGATTAAGGGAGGCATCGGGGTCGGAGATGGTGGCTTTTATTAGGGTATTGGGCGGCACTTGGCGGGCGACGATACCGTGCGTGGCAGTTATTTCTTGATTGTGCGTAGGGAAGGGATAGAGTTCGACGACCCATTCTTCGACCTCAAACCCGATGCACTGGCGGACGACGAGGATCTGTCTTTGCCTTGGGAGAGGGAGAATCGCTTTAATATGCTGAAGAGAGAGGGTCGGATAAGCGTTGAAGGCGAGAAGTACTTGTACGGACCTCAAATCTGAATTCTTCGTTTTCCGTGCATTCTACAGTTATAGTCTCGTGATGGGCGCAGCGGAAGAAGACGATATAACGTTCATTGACTACGAAAGTCAACCATGCTTCGTCGTCAATGGTAAACATGGCAAGGGAGGAAACATCCCGGTCCAATTCACAACTGCTGACGAATCGGAGTGGAGGTGAATCTAGCACCTCGATACGTCTGCGGTGTTCTTCCGAGCCCCAGGCTATGTAGGGATCACAGAGGTATTCGAGCTCACAGAGAGGAGTGAAAAAGACGAGGACTTCGGAAAAATATGGATGCTTCCCATCTATGGTATGTTCGCCACTGAATTGCGAGATATCGGGAAGGTTCTGTGAGAGGGGATCGTCGAACTCGCTAAGGACGTCGGTAAGTATAGAGGTACTCAAAGCGAGAAAATGGTAACAAACCTGACAGGTGCGCCCGTGGCATAGCGGCGTCTTACGCAAGACACTATGATGCCGTATTGGCCATTGACTCGGAGATATTTAGCAGTAAGTTTAAATGCCTTTGTGTGGACCGGAACGCGTGCGATTGCCTGAGGCCCGGAGGGATGGTCCAGAACATAGAGGGCAATATAATAGCGAAAATTTCCCCTGTCCTTTATGGAGGCGCAGAGATATTTGCCACCGGGCAGAAGAACCATATCAAGTACTTGATAGTGTGTTTCAACAAGAAAACGATCAATGACTTTGGGCTTTGGATTGCGCCAGTTGTCGTCAAGAGAGACGGTGCGAGAGACTATCTGTTCTATCTCATAGTAACTATTTGTGTAGTCGATGTCCGGACGGAGATTAACAGCGGGGTGGTGATTCATGCGTTGTAGGAAACGCCCCCAGATTGAAGGCTCGTGGGTGATGAGAAAGAGAGCCTTGTTGACCTACGAGATAGTGAGTAAGAAAGTACAGTGAAAAGGACGATGGGGCATACGCGTCGAAGACAAATGATGTCCTCAAGCGAGAGGCACGGAAAGATGTGGTCAAGATAGACGTGGAGAGGGACGCGGAGGAAGAAGCAGGAGGGATATTGCTTTGAATACTGAGCGAGGCCATTTCCCTTGCAGAAGGCGGGGAGAAGGTCTGAGATGGAGGTGAGAAAGGACGACATTGGGCGGTTGCGATCATGGGTGGGGAGTACTTGAGGCAGGGACAAACAACGCGCGCCATATTGGGATAAGGGGCTTCCTTATTGGGAGTAAGGAGGTGTTTGGCCGTATTTAGCTTGAGCTTCTCCGAGGTGGAATCCGTGACCGGGGCCCTCTGCGATCAACATGGCTCAGAGCAGCCCGACCGAGCTCTTTCTTCCCCAGTTCTTTCCCTTCCCCATCACCATCGTCACCCTCGACGCTCAGCCACGCGACACCGTCCAACGCGGCACCCGCCTTCTCACATATTCCTTCGTTCACATCTCCCATTCTGCCGACCTCACTCCAGAAACCCGCTTTGGAACCTGGGATGCAGCCATAGAAGGCACGCTCGACTCGTGGAAATTCAACGCGGGAGATATCGTATCCAGAAACAAGGCAAAACGCTCCCCCGCCCTCGTGATTGTCGAGCCGTGCAAACATGGCATCCAAGTAAGCGGCCTCTGTGTCATTTGTGGCAAGGACATGACCAAGTACGTCCCCATCACCAAACTTTTCCTTCTTCATGCTCAATCAATCGCAGCATAGACTATACTGGTTTTGCAGATACCTCTCGTGCCTCAATCCAAATGACCCACTCCGCCAATGGGCCTACCGTCTCCCTTGAAGAAGCCCAACGTATCGAACGCGAATCGGCAGAGCATCTTCTCAAATCCCGCAAGCTCTCTCTCATCGTAGATCTTGACCAGACAATTGTACACGCCACTGTTGATCCTACAGTCGGCGAATGGATAGCGGAAGGTGAAGCTTGGGAGGCTCGCCAAACCCCAAAAGCGTCAACAACGCCTCAGCCCTCTGACAAATCTGACGATACCAATTCCGACTCTGATGATAATGACGAATGTAATCCCAATTGGGAAGCCCTCAAGGACGTGAAAAAGTTTCGCCTCGGCCCAGAGTCCTTCTCGACACCATATGCAAGGGGTCCTCAGAGATCAAAAGGGAAGCATAAAATGGTCGAGAATGAGGGGTGCATGTATTATATAAAACCAAGGTGTGATCAAATCGATGATTCATGGCCATTTTCCTGACCTTTTCCTCTTAAGACCTGGCTGGAAAGAGTTCTTGATGGACATGGCGACAAAATATGATATGCACGTCTATACTATGGGCACCCGTGCCTATGCAGAGGAAGTCTGTGCGGCCATTGATCCAGACGGAAGTGTGTTCAAAAGTAGGATACTTAGTAGGGATGAAAGCGGGAGTAAGTCCATTCAGTTGGCCTTCGCGTATATTACACCAACCCCCCCGGAACAGGTCTGACTCAAAAAAGTCTGCAACGATTATTTCCCTGTGACACCTCAATGGTAGTCATAATCGATGACAGAGCAGACGTTTGGGAATGGAGCCCTAATTTGATTAAAGTTATTCCATGTATATCTCTCTCTAATTTCCACAACTCCACAAGCTTCACTCACACGCCTTGCAGATGATTTCTTTATTGGTATTGGAGATATCAATTCCAGTTTCTTAGCAAAGGTCAATCCTCTCACTCCATCGCCTACTGCTACGGCTTCGCAACAACCCGAACCATCTGGTGAATCGGTCCCAGGTTCAATAGTCAATGGCGCTGACACTGCGACAACAGCCAGTGCGTTACCTGACACAGCCAAGCCTCCCACACCGGAAGAGATGGACAGTGCTGAACTCGAAAAAAAAATCATGCTCTCAACCAACAACGCTGCTTTGGATGAACAGTTTGAACAGAGGCCACTCGCAAAGAAACAAGAAGAGCTGCAAGGTACTGTCGTTAGTGAGACCAGTAGCACCTCTTCCCAAGCTTCAGACTCCAAGAATAAGCTCGAAAACGATACACCCACAGAAGAGTCTCCCACCCCGCAGACCGAGAAACCGATGCAGGCTCTACTCAAAAACGATGATGCTGAACTAAATCGAATTGGAAAGGTCAAGCTTCTCTGAATGAAGGGTGCCAACGCTGACAGGTTTACATCTACAGCTTCTAGATGAGGTCCACAGACGCTTTTTTGAAGCCTATGATTCACGTCTCCCTGACAAACCCCGGCGCAGAGGAGTTTTATCAAATAATAAGGGTTTCAATGTGACCGTATGTTGCTTGGCTCTATACTTACTGATCTTTGAAATTGATCGGCATCGTAGACAATAATTCCGCGGTTACGTTCTGAAGTACTTGGTGGTCTTCATCTCGTATTCTCCGGTGTTATTCCCCTGGACACGCCTCCAGAAACAACAGAATTCTGGCGTCTCGCACGCATGTTCGGCGCGAAATGTCATACTGACCTCACTCCCGATGTGACGCACGTAATAACAGCGAAGGTAAAGCCATTGGGTTTGCTCGTCCTAGATCTGACATTCTTGTTGTAGCGTGGCACCAAAAAGGTCGAAACCGCACGTCAACGAGGAGGTATCAAGATAGTTCGTCCCGAGTGGTTCAATGATTCGATCGCGCTTTGGCATCGACAAGACGAAACACCATACCTTTTTTACGATCCGTCTAATGCTGCAACCTCAACGAGTCCGTTGATTTCTGAGCACCAAATTTCGTCGGATCCGGAACCAGATGCGGATGACTGGGACGTTGATCCGGCCGAACTTAAGGCTCAAGTTGAACATGAAGGAGATCGGAAAACCAGTGGAGGTGCGCTTCACCTTGAAGAAATTGATTGGAACGATATCAATGATGAGGTTGAGGCCGCTATGATGGAGAGCGATGATGAAAGCGCGGATGGAAGGAGTATGGGAATGAAGAGTGAAGAGGAGTCCACAGACGAAGTAAGTGTGGCCGACAGGTATGTTGTTATGATCATTTCATCAGAGATGGTAACCAATTCTTCGACAGTGCAAATACTACACCCAAAATGAGGAGAAAACGGCTAAGAAGTGTCACGCCTTCGGATACGCATAGTCGAAATGGTGATGACTCCCTACGCTCACCGTTGGCTAAGCGGAAAAAAGTGGCTGCGGATCGATATTCTAGGCTGCACCATGGTATCACAGCAGACCAGTTGGAATCAAATAACGTCGAGGAGGTACCTGAGACTTCGATGATGCGGTCTACCCTGTTTGGCAATACGATGAATGGTGATAATCCGGAGCATGAATCGGATGAAGGTGAGGGAGATGACGTTGAAGACGACTTCTTGGCCAGAGATCTGCTGGAAGACATGGGATAGTTTCTGTTATTGCGGCTTTTCTGATAACCTATTATTTGCACTTTCTTGAATGATTGTATGTTACGCTCAAACCATGGTTATAATTAAATGTATTATTACTCGTCTGTGGTAGTTTGCTGGAATCTATTCCCCGACGGTTATTGCATTAAAGCATGATCAATACAGTGACCACAGTTTAGCACCCGTGCAAGTACTCATTAAGCTCATCCAAAGTGAGCGAACTGGGTGGGAGCCCCCCCGGAAAAGGTAAAGGCTCATCCAACCAATCAACAGTCCGCCTCGGCCTCCGCTTTTTAAGTGGTCGATCGCGCAAGCTAGGAGTTGAAAACGAGGCTCGATAAAGAATCCATAATTGTCTCACAGGACGACCAAACACTTTATGAAAGATCTCTGGCCCATATTTGTCGGTTGAGAGCGATGCATTGAGAGCTCGAATTTTACCAGACCCATAAGTGGTTTCGATCCAATCCAGGAAATAAGCTGTTTTGTCGTATCCTGCGTCCCATGTTTCAGTGGGTTCGGGTTGAGTGCGTTTCCAATGGGGAGGGGCGAGTGAGGCGCGAAGTCGGACGAAATCTATATTTAGAACGTTACAATTGAAACGCTAAAGGTAGATGTAGTGGGTGTGTACCTGCTATGCCTTCGATGAGGCCACTGGGACATGTCCCTGAGGCATCGTACTGATAACAGTGAACGACTTCATGGATGAGTACACCCATGATTTCGTCTTTGGCTCGTTGAGAATTGCGCTCGATCCAGTCAAGAGAAAGATGGATTTCTTTATGGGAAGTTGAACCGGTGGTATAGGCGAGTTGTTCCATCACGCGAAGGATGAGTGTGATAGCCTTTACCCTGAATTGCAAGTTTTTAGTTCTCTGTTTGTTTGAAGATCGATACAACTCACTTTCTGGGTGTTGTTATTGGGGTATAGAATGTTTTGAAAGACCTGAGAACGGCGTGGCGCAATGCATCGTAGGGATGTATTTTAGCAAAGAAGGTGCGTGCGCCCTGGTGGTTAAGATCGTCCACACGCAGGGAAAATTCAGGGATAGGCCAGCTATCAAAGGAGGATGTTGGAGGCATTAGTGGCGCAAGCTGGTGAAGGAAGAGAGTGAAAGGATTGTGATCCAATTATAGTCCATTGTTATCTCGGCTTGATAGGATCAAACAACGGTTGGTATAAAGAGTACAAGGTATGGTTACAACATAATATGTACTTGTAGTTGGGCTGCGACACAGTAAGATCCAAAGCGGACGATTAATGCCTACCAGCGGCAGCAGCTTCGACGCGTAACACTTCCTCTCTGAGAGCATCCCGTCCCTCTTCAAGCCAACGACAATACTCGACAGCGCGGAAAAGGACACCACTTTTGCCTTTGCTCTGGCCTTTGCCTCGACTGCCACTGCCTTTTGGCCGGCCGCGTGTGGGCATAGAGAGAGCGGGAGTAGATCCGGTGGGGGCGAGGAGTGTGATCAGCTGGGCATAACCATCGCGAATGGCATTGCGCCGCTTTTGCTCTGACATGATATGGTTGAGACGCTTTTGTGGAGTGGAAAGGAGGGCTTTGGACCGTGATGCATTGGCATTTTTTGTGCCTGCGGACGGAGAAAAGGAGATGGATGGGGGAGATTCAGAGGGCACTCCAAACGCAGAGGTGGATGGTCTTGGGGTGGTGTTGAGGTGAGGATTGGAGTAGGGGGCGAGGGCATCGTAGACATCGTAGGGCTGTGAGTCGGGGGTGAGACCCCAGGCAGCGTCGTTGAAGTTGTCGAGAAAGCCGAGGAGGTGGTCTGTCTCTGCAGAGGAAAAGAGCTCGGCAGATGCGGGGAGGGCAGGTGGGTTGGGGAAGAGAGTGGGGAGATTGGGGTTGAAGGACGCAAAGTCAAAGTCGTGGGGGGAGAGGGGAGGAGACGCCATGCAGCTCAAGGCCAGCGCCGGGCACTCGAGTAGCCGGGTGTTACGTAAGCCGTGGGTCTCCGTCGCCCCGCCCGTGCGTGTCCGCCTTGTCCGCGCCAATGTCGGCCATGCCCCCAGACGAACCGGCGCAAGAGGCCGCGCTCGACTCGCAGCAGCTCCAGCAGCTCCAACAGGCCCAGCAACTCCAACAGGACGTCCACGGCCCGCCGCCGCCCACCGCCGCCGAGTCTGCCAGGAAGCGTGCGTTCCTCCTCCTCTTCCTCCTCCCCGCCGGCTTCTCACCCCTCTTTTTCTTAGCCAAGGCCCCCTCCGTCCGTAGAGCCTGCGTCGCATGCCACACCGGAAAAACACGCTGCAGCGAGGTCCTCCCCTGCCAGGTATCTCTACCCGCTTTACATCCTCACGCCGTTTCTCATTGCCTCCAGAGCTGCCTCAAACGCGGCCTCGGCGCTACCTGCGCGTATCCTGATCCAGATGCACAAGATCACCATGCCCAGCACCACACTCCCGGTAACTTTCTTCTTGTCCTCCCCGGCCACCACTCACCCACCGCCACAGCTCCCAACCCCGTCCAATTTGCACCTCCACCCATGTATGCCACGCTGCAGGGCACTCCCAACCTCAACCACCAACAATACTATGACTACAGCGGAACATTCACCGGTGCCTCCAGCTCCACCTTCCGCCCGAACAAACGTCCCCGCAACCTAACAGAGGAAGAGGCCGCTGCCATCACTCGAAATTTCAGTCGCGGCGACTTTTACGTCGGCAACAGCGCCCCAGTCCGCATCGACCCTCGTCTCCCCGTCCGCCTGACTCTCGGCGAAGGCGACCATGTCCATTTCACTGTCGGCGAGGCCCTTGTCCCTTGACAAGTCCCATCCGTACATTTTGTCTTCTTGTTTCACGCTTATACGATCTATGTTCTGGGTTGTATTCATTGTACAAATACAAGTACCTAACGTTGTTCTCTCTCCCGGATCACCACCGATCCCCTGATCGGCAACGGATCCCACCGTCCGTTTGAAATGATAACCCTGCCAATGCTCCGTTACTTCGGCTCCGTAATCAGATTTACCAAAGGTTTAATATGCGATTCAACCAACCATCCCTTTTCACCCGAATATCCCTCCAACACAAGCCGTTTACCCTCCTTGACCACCTCTTGCGTCATCTCTTTCCCTCCCCATTCAATCCTCGGCGTCAGTGTCACCAAATGAGCACCCAGATGCACAATCGCTCTCCGACACATCTCCAAATCAGGTGTAATATGCGTCGTATACGTCTTCAACAAGTCCTCCAAAAGAATATGTGCAGTCTGTCCACAGACCTCGGCATTAAATCGTGTAAGGAGAATCAATTCAGCGCAGAATTGTCCGAGTTCGGCGCCAAAAAGTCCGGGTTTACACATTTCCCAATCTAAAACTCGAATTTGCATCACATTTCCGACATGATCAAAACTTAACACCAAGTTTCCTGGCCAGAAATCGCCCATGACAAACTGAGAATGGATGAGAATCAGCCTGAGATTTTGTTCATCACGACGCACCGTTCCAGTGACATTCTTCATCGCATCAATCGATTCTTCACAAATCGTTTCCAAAGCCTTCCTTTCCTCCTCTGTAAGTCTAACATCCGGATCCTGCAATTTTTCCAAACCATCATCAAACGTCTGTACAAGCCGTCCATAGAAAGCCCAACTCGACATCTCCTTCGCCTGAGGATTTTGCTCAAAAAACTTGCACATTTCAGGGTGAACTCGACTCCAGGCATGCAATTGGCCGATAAACTCTCCCACTTCCTTTCCGATTCGATGTGCAATCTCTGCGGTACACCGTCCACTCTGCATGAAACTCTTCAACGTCATGCAATCGGACCCACAATCGTCCATGATAATGACGTGCTCCTTCTCGTCGAATAAATAGACGGTGGGCACAGTAACAAACGCCGTCGACGGCAACCATTCACGTATCCTTCTTAAAGCTTCCACCTCGAAAGACTAAAAAGGACACATCAATAAGACGAAACCTATATTCGATATCCCTCACCTGTCTCTGGATATCAAAAGCGATGCTTGGCAAGCTCTTGATATACAACTGTCCATGCTTCAGCACCAGCGTTTCTTTTCCATCGCGAGCCTCGCGCAAATGTATTCTGAAAACGAAATTCGCCGTCCCACCGGATAATGCCTCCGCTTTCGTGCAAGCAAAAGCAGTATTAGACAGATATCCTTCAACCCCGGCTTCAGTGGTCAAGTCATAGGAGTGTGCATCGATAGTGGCCATGATGTGGGGAAGCAAGTGAAAAAATCGAAGTTTTAAGGGCTAGATTAGCGATACGAGTCCCGAAGAGTCACATCGGAGCCGATCCAAAATTACACGTGAATTCAAATTACTTTGACAAGCAGCGAGGGTGGACGTGGTTTACGAAAGCCAATACCATTTCCTCTTGGTTTCCTGTTCTTTATCATTATGCTCCTGACTCAGTGGTGGCGCTTTGCGATCTTCAGGTTTCGGCAATAGCACAGGACCATAGATATCCCCAGCATCCCAGGGCGCTGGTATAAGTGCTACGGGAAGCAGCCATGTGGCTGTTAAGACGACGCCATTTCCTAGAAAGAATGAGCCAAATTGCAATGAACTTCAGGATACTAATAGCCCACCTTTGTCATGCTTTTTAATCCTTCCCCAACTCCAGGCAACGAAAACCCCTACATAACCTACCACAGGTCCTAACCTTTTCAACAAGACGAGTCCCGGTCTAAATTGTACTGGGACAATCGTGGTTGGTACCTTGTTCAATAACCACTTCAGTGCACTTGTCACCATGGCCGCCTGCGCAGTCGCTGTCAAGGACACAGAGTCCAATGTGGCCATAGTAGCTGGAGGGAGATATAGTCGGTAACCCCACCAAGTAGTATATACAGACAGCTGCGTAGTCGAGGGCACCCATTTAATAGGCTGATCGGGAACTGGAGAACCTGGTGGAGTAGAGGCGTCGTCAGTCGAGCAGATTTCTGCCAGCTCAACTGTTGAATCGTTCGTGGGTTGGAGGGGGGCGTACACCATTAATCCCCCTTGTTCATGGGTATCGGGCAGCCCAGCAGTCTCCTTCCCTTTACCCTTCCACCGCATCTGCGATAAAATATTCCAAATGCTTTGGTTATCCTTCCCCTCTTCCCCTCGCTCTCTCTCAGTTCCGTTCATAACTCCCTCTGAGGATAACAGCGTAACCATATCCTCGTCAACGCCTGGCGGTACTGGCGGTCCCGCAGGCGAAACCTCTGCTTCTACGACTTCCGTTTCTGGTGATCCCACGTCGGGTTTTTGTGAAGGCGCGAAGGCACTAGGTAAGGGTAATGCTTCGATGAGCTCTCTAAGCTTACGAGCAAAAGTCAGGGGCTCTGGGTTCGCTGGGCCAGGAGCTTCTGTCGAAACAACTGTTTCACCCGAATTTGCCACTGCTTCTTCTTCTTCAGGTGTTCTCGACGACGCCTCGAGTTTTGAGCGGTCCCAGCCATAGTTACTGTCGAGTACAAGTTTGTCGATCTCCCATGACGGTGGCGGAAAAACTATGTCAGAACTTGGCCGTCGAGACGTCATCGTGTCCGTCAAGGTTTTCAAACGAGCCAATGCTGTGACTTTAGCAGTCGGAAACTGAGGGGATTTCTTGGTTGGTTCCATGTCCTGAGCAACGGTGGTGGGGGGTTGAAAGAAGAGGAGCAACGGTTCAATCTAATGTGTATCCTCATCTAAATAAGTTACGTCATAATCAACATCTAGTCTCCTTCCACAGCCTCGCTCCAAATATTCCGTGCGATAGTATGCCCACAGCCTGCAACATGCTCATCTCCTCCTCGCCCAGCGAGGCATAGGTTTGGTGCAGTACTGAGAGCCGTTGCGAAAATATCCTCATCCTGACTATTAACATCCACCAACCCTTCCATTCCATGTACAGGATCACTCTTGTTCTCACCGTCTTCCGCAAAGCGGAGGAGACGAACTCCATTTCGCGCACTCGTTCTCATCCTTGCCCGAGTCACCGCAAGCTGTGCAATACCCTCTGCCCAACCGGCCTCGAACTCTGCACGAATTGCTAAACGCTTCGAAGTTTCTATTCCAATGGTAGGTGTGGCTGCCAGGGTTCCAAGGCGCGGAACGAAAGGTAGAATGCGGGTTTTGGGTACGACAGACTTAGGTATAATGTCGTCGCGGCTATGGGAAGAGGATCGACTAGAATTTTCTGTAGAGTGATCGCGAAGGGTTATTGTAGCAGTGGCCAAGCCTCTCCTTCCAGGCCTCTGCCTTCTGGGTATCGTCCTTGAGGGTAAATCAACCATTTGGGCAGGTTCTATATCACTTCCTATAGTTTCATGGTTTTCGACCCACTTCTCCTCCATCCAAGCCTTCAGTTCCTTCTCTCGATCTCGAGCGCGTTTGACACCTACAAGCGCGCACCGTTTCCCCAACGCTGCCCACTCTCCTTGACGAAGGTCGGTGCACCCGTCGATAATCAAGTGCTTGAGATTTCGAAAATGAGCAAGGATCATGTCAAGTTCGGCTTCTATCATACCGCAGGTAGACACGTCCAGAAACTCAAGATTTGGCATGGTAGGGTAATTGTTTGCGTGATAGTAGGTCCTTGATGCACCTGGACATACGCACAGTGCTCTCGCCACGGGCCTGGAAGGGATTCGTAGGCGTAGTGCCTTCATTGAATGTGCCAGGGAGGGGGAATGAATCATTATAGATAAATATGGGTCTATGCGGAAGAAAACGATAGGTTGTGCGAAGGATGGTTTCTTCGCAGTATCAACGTTCAAATTCTGAGGGTCCTGGACGATGGAGATAGCGGGCATTTCTTGAGGCGGCCATTTAGCGATCGCCAGAAGAACCGAGTCGTAATAAACGCCCTTGACTTTAGTCAGTTGGTGCTCGTATACAAACTTGTAAGTAGTCAAACCTTGTGAAACTGGTAGTAAGACGCTTTGTTCACGCTGCGTTATCCCGACATGAGACAAAGATTGAAAGAAGAGGGGAGCATAACTTTGACGTACTAGGGTCTGAATCGGAGCGATAGTTGCTTCAACTTGCCTATTGGGTTTTCAAGGAGCTGTTCCAAGTGCTCAGGAGAAAAATTACTCGGCCCAATCCTCACATTCAAGGAGGTGAGGTTGGGAAGCAAGCGAATTATGTTGATAATCACATCTGCATCTACACTCCAAGATGCCACAGAAAACTCTTTCACCCAAGTTGGGCATAAGTCTTGAGAGCTACCGTGAACATTGGATGCCTTCTCGAGGCGCAAAAAGAGAGAGACGGCTTGTTGGGGTTGTTTGATTCGGATAACATGAAAGAGGAGCTGTAATGGTATTGGCGCAGAAGGCAATACGCGGGACAGTGCAAGTACAACGGGCGCCCACAGAGAGGGATCCAGTTGTTCCACAATCGCTGTATAAAGCTCCCCAGGGAGTGTGGCGAAAGACATGGTAGCTGGCTGAATGGGGAACACACTCGCAGGGCCTTGTTTGTCTTGCCGCGCCGAAAAGATATACAGTAATAAGTAATACAAGTACAGGACTAAGTAGAACTATGAAAAACCTGGCGTTAAATCTAGGCTAGACCCTGGTGCTTGCCACGACTTTTCAACAACAGGCGGAGCCGGCGAAGCGGGTTGCGATGACCACAGAGTTAGGGCACTCGGAGTCTGTCCCGTAAATGTCAGTGGTCGTCCAGCCCCATTGTTACGCTCTCTTCGATCAGGCAAAGTAGATGTACCCCACACACCTGTTGCGCGTTTCTGCGACTGTTGCGGCGTTGGTTGGACTGGAGATTGTGGCTGACCCTGTTGTTGGATATTCAAGCGGGATAGAAATTGCGAGTCAGGCGTTCGCTGCGTGTGCGACCCAGTCTCTAAGGGTACACCTGCCCAATACGAGTTTTCAGCCTGTGCTCGATGGTTTGCAATGACCATTGTTCGATGAACATCAATTTGTCCAGCATCAACTTCCAGACCTCGCGCCTCCATGTTCTCTGCATCGATTTCTAACGCTTTCCTTAGCATCGCATTCTCTTCTTCCAGTCTCCTAATTTCCCATTCCCTCTGTACGGTCCAGTCCGGTCTACCCTTATTATCGAACTCATCGTCCGTTTGGTCACTAAGTTCTTGTACCAGCTGCTGAAGCTCTTCAATTCCCTCCGAAAGCGAGGAGGGGTCGGTCACGAGGTCCAGCGCGGGCGAAGATGAAGTTTCAGAATCAGAGTCCTCCCCCACCATCGACCGCAGAAGTAACCGTAAGTGATGTGAAAGTCTGCGGAGAGAGTGGAGTATGTTGGCATTGACTGTCAGGTCTGCAGCCGTGCTTTGCGATTCGCGCGTTTGGACGAGAGTATCGTAATGTTTGGCAAGAGTGAGTTCGTGCTGCTCAGCAGCAACCTGTGTGGATTGTTCTAGATAAGACACACCGAAAAGTTAAACCAAGAACTCACCGAGTGATTCCGGAACTTGGTCATGATTGTCTCCATGGTATTTTCGTATTCTTTGAGAAGAGTGCTCAGCTGCTTGTTCTCTTGTAGTAGTGTTTGGTTTTCGATGATGATCTGAGCGTTCAGACGTTCGAATTCGGAGTCAAATTCCTCTAAATCCTTGTATCAGTTTTGACAATGCGGCTGAATACAAAGGTGAAAAACCTTGAGATATATCGACATTGAACCTACGCAGCGAAAAGCCTGAGCATGTTTGTTCCGCTCGACCCTGCGGAGGGCATATTCTCAGACATTCCTTTCCGAAATGGTTGAAGCGCTAACCTTGAGGGCCACAGCTTGATTTTTCAATGAGTTTGCGAGCTCCTGGTTGCGGGTGAGCTGGTCACTGAGGTCCGAAAACAACAGCCAGAAGCGATGCAATTCATTCTCCATGAGAATCTCCCGTGTTTTCGTTTGATATAAGACCGGGTATTTCGTAAGAGGTCAACGTGAATGGACAATATGTTAGCTGGCACACGGCGATGGGCAACTTGCAATCTATTTTTATCGTAGACAACAACATCACTAGCATTCTCGGTTTCTTCCGTTTTGATTTAATACGCTCTAAGTTAATTAATCATACAGTAAAAATGCTACACAGTACGCTGCAGTCATCGCAGGGCGGTACAAACAGACTATAGACTTTGGATCTCTTTTGCCCACTCTTCACCTTCTAGGAGACAATCGTGATATGCCTACCAAATATTAATGAATTGGATTCTACCAGTGTTAGTTATGCGGGGTCTGAGCTCACGTTAAAATCGATGTCATTGGGAGAAACGGGAACGAGCGGCGCTGAAATTCTGGAAGCTTTGAGTTGTGGTGACTTGAGAGATCCAGAAAGTACAGTTGCTTCATGTGGTTTTAGATCTTGTTTATCAGGATTTGGCACCTCTAACGCTCCATGACTAGCTGTCAAGGAATTGATGAGTTGAGGTTGAGACATGGCGGGCGATGCGGAGACTAGTAGGATATTCGAGATAGCTGGATCTATGGATGCCTGGTCTGTAGGGTGTTTATCTGTACTATGCCGGTGTGGAAGGGTGGGGAGTAGTTTGGAAAGATGAGCAGAGACTTGTGTTTCTGTTCTCGGGTCAGGTTCATGGACAGAAGACGCTGATACAACTGGCTCGGTTGATCCATCAGGATATTTAGCCACCTTAGTTGGTCGCTCAGGCAGCAGCTCAATTCCCGCTGGTGCAGCCCCCGTTTGTTCCTCCGTCGCTTGGATGAAGTCATCAATGGTCTTACAAACAGAAGCCTCCAAAGCTGCCCAATCCAAGTCTGGTCGAGGAGGAAAAATGATACCAAAATTCGCCTGAGCGTCCGCACCGTCATTGCCAGGGTTACCACTATGGCCTTTAACATGTTGCAGGAGAACCGGCTGACCTCTACCCACCCGTTCGTTTAGCAGTGCCGCTAGGTACTTGACAATACCAACATTCTTCACAGGTAAGCCCTCCGCTGTCCGGAACCCATTTTTTTGCCATTTTGGCAACCACTGGCCGACGCCTAAGGATACATTGAGTAAGGTCACGGTGCTGAGATGAGAATTTACATTTAATCGAGTACCGCGAGTCGGTTTTGATCAGTAACTTTTGGCTGCTAACAGGGACAGTTTCAAGGACTCGAACAATAGCCTAAACTTTGGTAAGCAGATTGATGAGTGTATTCAGGAATAATGGACTTACAATCAATTCAGCGCGGTTGTTGGTCTGATCTCCAGGACACCTTTCTGCTAGATTTCTAGTCTTTGATTGATAAGTCAAGGTCAGAATGAGGCACACAACCACTGACCGAGGGTCATTAGGTCCGTAAAAGACGCCAACTCCAGCGACGGAACCTGCTTTTCCATTTCCTTTGCACGCGCCGTCGGAGTAAACAACAATACAATGCTTCTCGTCCGCAACTTCGTTTAGGGTGCGCTTTCGGGTTGAAGGCTGCGTCTTCGTCGGTATTGACGATTCACCTTTGACGAAGGCCTCTGCTTCTTCCTCTGTCCCAAACTTCTTGAATATAGCCCCTGGATATTGTTTGACTTGTTCTTCACATTCGGCCCTGATACCAAAAATCGAATTGAGTGATTAGACTGGCTCGAAATAATAAAGTTGCTGACCAGGTGAGATAGATCCCAGTTGCTCTGCCGCGTTGTACAGCATAGAAGCTCTGTTTTGGCATGGGGTCCTTCTGGATCTCGAGGTTCAACCTACGCAAGGCAAAATTTCCAGGTACGGATATCCGGTGTCGATGTAAACGATATACTACGCGCAATGTTTTCGGTGAATTGGCGCGTGAAGCAATGCGGCTTCCAGGTTTAAGTTTCGCAATGGATTTGAGTGCAGATACCAATACCATGTCCAAACTCAGCTGAATCTGTTGGGTGGTGTTCCGCGCGCGCCGCACGGCTATCAATCACGTGGACAGCGCTTCAAGTTGTCGTAACCGCCATAACACCGCCATAACGCAGGACTGCAGCATAACGCTGGAGATATCACAGGCGCCACCTGGGAGTTATGTGCTAATCCAGGAGCTGGCTTGACTTCACCGCATATCGACTCATGGACTTCCAAGATTTACATCGACCATATCCGAGGGAAAAAGCTATGGTTGTTGTGGCATATTGCGGTCGAGAATCATCGGTTCCTTTACGGTCCTACATTCGCGGGAACTCGCTACCACCTGGTCATGTTCAAGGCGATATAGACTTTGCGAGGTCTCGAAGTGTTTTCCTTATCCGACGACGACGTTCCATTGGGTTGGACTCTCCTAGCACGAATAATCTACCTCCATTTTCACTGTTGATGTCACCGTATCTCACATCTATGCTCTCGCACAATCTCTCTGCAATATCAAGTGAATTTTTAGATATAAGAATGAGCTATAAACCATATCACCCAGAGCATCCATATTTACCATCTCGTACAATTCAAGTTCGTCTTCAAATAACTTTGAAATATTGAAGTATAAAGTATTATAAGAGCTCAATCGGAGAATTTGCGCAATCTGCATTGGGGCCTAATTATCATTGACCACGAACGGCTCAGAATCTGCCGTAGGCTACATTCGAATGTGCTGCTACAATGGCTAGATTCTCACAACCATTGTCTATATCTAATTGCATTGCATATACATATCTCCATTGGTCAATAATTTAGGTATGAATTAGCGTCAAGAATATTTATCAGTAGGAATTAATTTAAAAAGCTGCTCGAGCTGCAGGGCACTATTTACTGGGAAGGAATTGTATATCTAAGAAATTAATGTCGAAGACCTTCCTCTTCAAACATAATCTTCAAATTTTCTATGCTATCGGGATCAGCCCGACCGTCCGCCCTGGTCCCCCGGAAGGCCTCGCGGACAATAGCAGTTTTTCTCTTCTGAATCTGAAGAATACGACCTTCAATTGTATTTGAAATCTACTCTTAAAGTCAGACGTGTTCATTCAATTTATTAGCTACTCACAATGAAATGTGTCACATGCACCGTTTTATCCTGGCCGATTCTGTGAACACGATCAATTGCTATGGAAAATTACTGAGTGAGCCATATTCTGCGACATCGAGAGCACGAACCTTGGTTTTCAGTAGCAGCATTCCACCAGCAATCCATCTTGTTGTACATAATTCATATCGTCAAAAACCAATGAAAAGCATTCAGTCTCACCATGAATACGTGATTTGCAGTAGTCAGCTATTAGTAGTTGTCATTAGCCGAGAGTAATCTGAATGGGACACCCAACTGACATTCAAACCGACGCCACCAGCTTTCAGACTAATTATCAGGATCCTCGGTTGCTTGGAGGGAGACTTGAATGCCGAGAGAGCAGCACTTCTCTTCTTCACATCCATAGTTCCATCAAAACGGCAAAAATCATATCCTTCCCGTTGGAGCATCACTTGGATAAGATCCAGAAAACTCGTGAACTGGGAGAAAACAACAGCTCGGAACTTCGGGTCTTCTTCTTTCAGTCGTCCTTTTACAAGTCAATTCTCTTGATTTTTGCATCGTAAGGAGGTACTTACGGAGATGCTTCAATAGGGCCTCTAGTTTGGTTGATGATCGGACATCGTTTCGACGCAGAGCGACACTTGCAGAAGGCTGGGAGTTAGTGGGTTCCTTTCTGATTACCTCAACGAGGTCGCTGGGATTTATTGGTCCTCGCCCACAAGCGAAACAGTTTGGCTGCTGTCCTTTCTCCTCACATGTGGCAATGTGAGTTAGAATGCAATCTTTACAGCTAAGTTTGTATGATTAGCCAGCACTTTCGCAATCCTGAGTCCGTAACGGCCTACCATTGGTGCGCGCATCCAAGGATCATTGTTGGTACATCCATGACATCAAAGCATATAGGACATTCCGTTATGTCTTCGTCAGCCAGGTTTGCAAGGACACCCTCAGCGAAAGCAGCGTTAGAACCGCCGTTGCTATTGCTAGTAAGGTTCTTGACAAGATCTTCAAGGTTGATTGCGGGGTTGTCAAGGGATTGGGCATTCGAACCACTGTTCGAGTCTTCTTTCTCGAGCACTAAGTCAGGGTGTAGCACTGCACGGCGCAATCTTTGAAAAACGTCAGACAACATAGGGATAAATCGTTTGTACGTTAACATACTTCATTAACATGGCCAATATATGGGTATAGTTCTTACCGACCAATCCCTTTGCTTCGAGTTGATCAAAATTTCGTTTGACTTTCAACCATATCGAATCGTAAATTTTCTTTTCTAGAGACGAGAATTCGAGGGCTTCAATCGTAATCTAACGAATGGCTCGTGAACACGCAGACAAGCAGGATGAGAAGAAAGTAGACCTCTTTGGGTGGCAGTTCCACGATCCTCTTCCCATCAATATCGAGCATGTTCTTTTCTCTCCTTAGAAGGGCATTCTCAAGAATAACCTGAACAACCTCGATAGCTTTTGGATCGCGAGCCAAGAAAGGGAGCGTAATGAATCTGTCTAACATTTAGGTGATTCACGACCGTTTAAGTTGGGGCTTACGAGCGGAAGTAAGCGTATTCCGACCAAGGCTCATGCTTGAGGAACTTTCTAAAAACAAAAGATCAATCTTCACAAAGGAGAGGGGCACACAGCACTTACAGCAGGGAGAAAAGATCTTCCAATTTATTGACGATAGGCGTCCCGGTGACAGCCCATCGCCATTTCGCTCGTAGGTCATATACTGCCTTTGCAGTTTTACTCATACGAGACTTACACGCATGAGCTTCATCCAAAACAATGCGCAGCCAATATACTGAAGGTTGTCAAGCTACAAAATAATGCCATTTTAGCTTTGGCACTTACTGTCGAAAAGAGGAGACATGGTTTTCGCGTGCTCCGATGCGAGTGTTCCATACGACGTGATAACGACCTTCGGCATTCTATCTTGATCGCCAGCAGAATTGACAAGAACGTCCAAATCAAGGCGGTTGTGGCCATGCCAGATTATTACCTCTAAGGTGTTTGATTTGCTGGATCTTTGAATTTCCTCAGCCCACTGAGCCAGAAGAGAGGCTGGGGCTACTATGAGAGTCCCAGAAGGTGGCAAACGACGATTTGGTCGTCTACTGGAACGAAAAGCTTTTTCAATACGTAACTGACGGGGCCCTACTAGTGGCTGCTTGTCTTCCTTGAATTCATCCTTCAAGAGCAGGCTAGTCTGTATCAAGGCTGAAATCATGATGGTTTTTCCCATACCCACTGGAATATGTTTAAGTGATAGGATTTTAGCATCAGTGGTCATTGGAACTTACTTTCTGTGAATCGAGTTACGATATGATTGTCAACAATCATTACACCAGAAAAAAGAGAGCAACTTCCTACCGTCACTACAGAAAAAAGTCAGTATCTGATCAGCTGGGTTTTGAATACTAGACTCACGCTAAAATTCCTCCTCTACATTCATGTTCCACCAAGGGGACATCTAAACTCAGTTCTCCAGAATATGGGTTGAAGTAGAAAAGTTTATCTTCGGCGGTCAAATCAATGTCCCCTGTATTGATATCCTGTTCTGGAGGGAATATGTACCTGAAAACTTGAGCAACTAGTCAATCTTGCAACACGTGAATAAACATACTGGCTCCATAGAGGATGCATTGACACGCCTAGGTGCGCGTCACGGGTGTCGTGTTCGATAGAATACATCCAACTGAGCATGGGTTAGCGGTGCAGAAACGATGTTGACTGGAGAACATACTTGAGCGCTTGCTTCTGATAACCACGGAGAGTCAGGTCAAAACTCTCGGCAGGATCCATTAGAGGCATCAGGGTATCTTTCTGTTGGGCTCTAAGAGAACAATTTGTTAGATATTACCTTTGCCTAATATATGGACTCACTTCCGATAAATGAGGCTCAGGTCATTATTTGAGAGTTCTTCCGTTGAATCAACTTCTATTTCTTCTCCATCACCCACAAGTTCCTTCTTTGTTTTACCACCTGTACGTTGGGCAAGGTTTCCAATAGTGTCTTCTACCTTCTGGCTGTATTTCTTCCCCTTAGACCTTGCCCCGGCTTGCGCTCGCAATCCGACGGCATCGAATAATTTCAAGATGGCCGCTTTCCTCTCGCGCAGAAAACTAACCGAGCATTAGGCCAGATATTCGGTTATTGTAACACTTTCAATGACGAACTTTTCTTCTTGCGTCTCGTATCCTTCGTTATACGCGAAACCACCATCTACATCCCTGCTCGACATGCGGAGGGGCTTGAACGCATCCGGGTGGAGGTAAATGTGAAGTGTCACCATCAATGACATACCCGTTTTCAATTTCTCGGGACAGTCAGTCATAGTCCCCCGAATCTCTACCAGACCTATACAGGCGTCAGAAACAGCCATAAACTGAGTAACATAGGATGCACCGAAGTCCAACAGCTTAGAAATCCAGGAGGCAATTTCTGTCGGCAACCGTGCGAGGTCTGAAGGCCGAAGGTCAGAAACGCTGGACAGCAGTATTGCATGATAACAGTACCGGATCCCTTGTTATTAACAATGCGCACTACAGTGTCCACCTTTTTCGGGAATCTCGTTCCTTTGGCACTTAGCATGCTCGTGAGAGAGACTTGTTTTCCGCCGCTACTTTTCTTGGTTTTGTTCCCTTTTTTTGTGTTGGGGCCAGATGACTCCTTTTTGGATCCTTCCCTCCGTATTAAGACAGAGTCACCAACTTTGACATGACCCGTCCCGGAGACAGTAGACCAGGCACCATCCACAGGTAGATCTCCTATATATGTTGCAGAAACTTGCGCATGAGAATGCACAATAGGAGAGAGTTTTCTTCTCTTTGCTGGGGGTTCCTCTAATTTTTCTTTCCTGGTTGCATCTGATACCGCTGCTGCCGAAGACCCAACAATCTTGACATGAGGGGTGGACTGCGCCTCCATGTCGTTGACATTTTCTGTATGACTATGCGCTAACTGGGGCGGTGAGGACGTGGGGACTCTATCTGCCTCTTCTTGATCGCTCGCAGCGAGGAAAAGACTCGGAGTTGCCGTATGCTCTGAAGGCGTTTGAGAACTAGATGCTGGAACCAATTCTGACTCGTGGTCGACGGAAACTAGGGGAATATTCTCGCCTTCCTCATCAGAACTGGCAAAGAATAGAGCAGGAGGCGCAGATGCCATCTGAGCAGAAATGGCGAGCGCGTCGAAAGTCGTAAGTATGTAAATGAACGCGACGCGTCTTGTAAACACGATCAAATAACAGTCCAAATTCAATCTCTTCCATCGAATCCATCACACTCGATATTTCCCTCTCCTAGTTCATCATGCAGCGTGCACTGCCGATGGTTAGTCAAATTTTCATCATCAATCCAGTTTAACTCATGATCGGTAGCAACCCACCGTCGTTCTCCTTCGGGAGGGGACAGATACATCTCAGGGAAATCCTCAACTCTTGTCGAATATATCTGCATGCCTTGCCATCGCAGAGACACTTTCTAGTACTCTTGGACCGAGAGGAATGGATAAACTTATTGTAAATGAACGTGGGGAAGCACAGATCACGAACGACGGGGCTACGATCCTCAAACTTCTTGAAATCGTCCACCCCGCAGCAAAAACATTAGTAGATATTGCCAGGGCTCAAGATGCCGAAGTGGGAGATGGCACTACTAGCGTTGTTTTGCTCGCTGCCCAGCTATTAAAGGAGGTTCGTGGGTTTCTTGAAGAAGGGGTAAGCCCACATATCGTCATCAAAGGCTTCCAAAAGGCATCGCAGCTGGTCAGATCTTTTTTTCTTCGCCCTCTTGAAGCGATCACTTATGGTTTCAACTAGGCCTTAAACCGTATAAAAGAACTGCAGGTTTCAGTTGACAGATCAGATCCTGAGTACGTCTATTCTATCGTGAACGCAGCGGTAGTATTTGACTCACAACCACAGGCGTTTCCGGTCTCTTCTCCTCAAGTGTGCCTCCACGTCCCTTTCCTCAAAACTTATCCACTCCGAGAAACCTTTCTTTTCGAAAATGGTAGTGGATGCGATTGAATGTCTTGACCAAGACGACCTCGATGACTCTCTTATTGGTGTCAAAAAAATTGCTGGAGGTGGCATGCAAGATTCACTCTTAGTCAAAGGTGTCGCTTTCAAAAAAACTTTTACCTATGCAGGAGCGGAACAGCAGCCAAAACTATTCCACAATCCTCCCATTTTATGCCTCAATGTGGAGCTGGAGCTCAAGGCAGAAAAAGACAATGCCGAGGTGCGAGTCGATGCCGTCGCAGAGTACCAGGCCATTGTAGACGCTGAGTGGGAGATTATTTATCGCAAACTGCAAGCGATCGAAAAAACGGGAGCAAAAGTTGTGCTCAGTAAACTTCCCATCGGTGACCTTGCCACCCAATGGTTTGCTGATCGGGATATCTTCTGTGCTGGCCGTGTAGCCGCAGGTGACCTACGAAGAGTGGTCCAAGCCGTTGGCGGTTCTATTCAATCAACCTGTTCCGATATCAAGCGCGAACATCTTGGTACCTGTGGGCTGTTCGAAGAGAAACAGATTGGTGGGGAGCGCTACAATCTTTTCCAAGACTGTGTGAAAGCAAAGACTTGTACGCTCATCCTCCGCGGAGGTGCGGAACAATTTATGGAGGAAGTGGAGCGTAGTTTGCATGACGCACTCATGGTTGTCAAGCGCGCTCTTCGTACGGGTGAAGTCGTTGCCGGTGGTGGTGCCGTTGAGGTAAGTATTGCACAGTTATCATTTCTCCGAGACTGAGAAAGATTGTGTGTGTTTAGATGGAACTCTCGGCTTTCATCCGATCTTATGCGTATTCCATCCCTGGAAAGCTGCAACTCGTGATTGCTGCCTTTGCAAAAGCACTAGAAGTCATCCCTCGCCAAATCTGTGACAATGCCGGACTTGACTCCACTGATGTCCTCAACCAGCTTAGGATGAAACATGCCAACGGTGACAAGTGGTTTGGAGTTGACGTTGACGGAACGACTGGAATCCGTGACAATTATGAAGCTTTCGTATGGGAGCCCACTCTTGTGAAAATCAATGCTATCAGTAGTGCGACTGAAGCCGCATGTCTGATTCTAAGCGTTGATGAAACTGTGCGTAACCCTCAAAGTGAACCAGTGAGTGTATTCGTTTCATTTTACTTTCTTCTTTCGTTTCTTAATTCATGATTGCTCAGCAAAATCCGGGACCGAAAGCCCCACCTGGAGCAGCACAAAGGGCTATGAGGGGGCGTGGAAGAGGCATGCCTCGCCGGTAGAGGACAATTTTTCAAAAACAAATCAGCAGCTTCGGTGAAAGATACTAGCCACTTATTTCTGACGCAGCACGTTTGTATCAATTTAGACATGACGATCCATTGCGTTCAAACATTGTGTGAACACGGTATTTATGTCCTTCCCGTGGTCAAGGGTTGATCGCTATCATCAAAAGCACTTTCTTTCCATCTACGTTAAGGGTATCTCGGGGCATGCGTCAAGCCCTAATTGGGAAATGGAATTTTGAGTTAGCCTACCCTACCCTACCGCATCGCGGGCTCGATCATGGTTACCAAAATCTTGGGTCATGAATTATTTTCATCTTAAGCTACAAAGGTATGGTACTATGGTACATCTCAGAATAACTCAAACGCAGTCCAAACAGGCACGATAGTACCTTTCTCCTCAATCTCCACCCACCCTTTACGATCTTCATCGGTTTCACCCGTTTCATCCACTTTGCCAAATGCGTTGTCCCATCCAAGTCCAACAGCTATCATCTTGCACACATTTGAACTACGTAAGGCAAAAACGAATTTTTGTTTCATGAACAGGCCAAGAAGCTACAGCAAGCAAGACATACCTCTTCGTGCAAACACTTGCTCTTGGAGCCGGGTCTCCTTGTTTAGTCCATGCCCCACTAAGCAACGCAAAATCTACCACCATGCCCTTAGTAAGTCGTACCCTTTCTTCATCGCTCAGTTTGTTAAACTCCTTCTGATCGTACCCATCAGTACTGGCTAGTTGTCTAATTTCAGAACTAGCGCTCTGTCGAAGGGAAAAGAAGCGCCCAGCATAGGCATTCGCAAATTCGAGTTCTGCAGTCAAAGAGTCTGATGCAAAATAAATGGGAGTATCTTCGTCGTGAAGGATTGGAAGTCTATCTTGCGTGTCTTTTATGGCGGAAACATATTCCGAAGTCGGTACATAGAGCACATCAGGACCTGAAAACCGAAGTTTCCTATCCCCGCGCCGGATATGAACGGACAAATATGAATCATCCGAACGGGTGGAATTTCTGAATTCATGGCGGGCAGCGCGAATCAAGGCATCGAGATTTGCGTTTGGCTGGATTGCCGAAGCCAGGGATTCGTGCGCTGCGTTATAAATAGGTCGAAGGCGGTTAAGGTTACGCCCATATCTAGGGTAGGGTTGAAAAGAGATTGGATCTTCAGAATGGGGAGATAAGGTGAGATGGTTAAGCTTACGCGTCCTCGTAGTGTTCAGCGAAGGCGTGACCGAAATGATATCTTGATGTATGGGCGGTGATCACCTGTAGACGTTTAGACATAGCTTCGAGCGGTGAAAACTGAGAATTTACCCAATGTCTGTAGTATGTATGTAGTTAGAAATTTCGGCACGTCATGGAAACAAGAATATGAGTCACCTAGCAATTCTGGGACAAGCGACCAGATCTGAAAACATGGCTAGGTCAACATTTGGATGTTCAAGGTCGAAACGACGCATGCCTTTTGTGCGAGGGGGAAGGCAACCAGGTTCCGGGCCTGGTTGTAAGTCAAGAGAATTTTGAAAATAATCCATCCACCTAGAATTTCATTTGAATCTTGCTCTCAATCCCTGTGAAAACGCTTACTTTCCGCGATTCCAATACGTATCATCGATTATAAATGTTCTATTCCTCTGCGGCATCATTCAGTTGACTTCAAGGTGCGACGGAGTGGTTATATTCACCTCACGGGCAAGTGCGGCAGCTTGTGCAATCAATGCCAAGTCGGCCAATAGCCCAACCTCGCCGTCCAATAGGTAGGTAATAGTTTTTGAACAGATAGCAGCTTCTCCGTCTTCATTTTCCGCTATACTATCTTCTTTGTCCTCGGTGGCATTGTAGGAAGCCATGTCCATCGAAGGTTTGTCCCAATAATCACCATGAGCCATGAACCCTCGGTTCAGCGCTCTACATTGTGCAACATATTCGGACGGATGTAATGGGACCTCTGAAGGTAGTTCTATATCGGCGTTTTGCGATTGCTGGGGTGCCTGCACGCCAAAATACACTTGTAAACTGCCGGGGTGTCTATACGAAATGACGAGTAGGCCAAAAAGGAAGCAAGCAGAGAGTACGCCAAGGATTAATGGGATATCAAGAGAAAGCGAGCTGGAGCGGAGTCGTTGGAATTTGGAGGTGGATTTCCTTGTCTCGCGTTCTTCAACAAGGAGAGGGACAGTTTGGCCGCCTCTCAGACGACTGTCACAAAGGTCGACCTCGTCGTAATGGTCGTGCGTTTGAAAACGGGAACGAGGGGTACGAGGGGTTAATACATGGTGGTCAGTAGTGTTTGCGTGGACAGCAGAAGAAATGTTGGATAAAGGCTTTGGTCGAGGCATGATGGCATAACAACGGAGGTCAAGCTTCAAGCTTTCAAGTCTGAAGATCTGAAGATCTGATGGCTCCATACAAAACAGGGTCATACATTACAAAATTACAAATAGCCGGTATACATTGTAAATCAAACTAGCGATCGGTACTTGAACCAGTAGCCAAAGACATTAACGCGCTTCGGGGTCGTCGACGGGAAGGGAAGGAGAATTGGTGGGGGTAGGTTGGAAGCGGAAAGCGGTGGAGGAAGCTGAAGGCATCAAGAGCGCGGAGGAGGACTCGGAAGAGTTGGAAGGGAGACTTGTGGAATTGACTGCATCGACACGACCGTTATCTCCGGAAACTCCGTCAGATGGTGCGACAGTGGTAACGGTGGAAGAGGAGGAGGAGACGGATGCGGCGGATACAAAGACGGCACGCTGGAGAGCGTCGGAGATACGGGAGAGTTCCTTGTGCGCCTTTGCTTGGCTGGGGGCCCCCTTGCCATCTTTTGGGGTGGGAGAGCAAAGCACACCGACCAATTCAGGGACAGGAGTTGGCAAATTATCGGTGAGGGTATGAGCGAGTTGACAGGCCAAAGGGACGATGTCCAGGATTCCTAGAAAAGAATGGGGGATGAGCACCGAGTATCCTCGAGTTGGATAAACCAACCTCTCTGTTCCATAGACTCTTGAATGAGTCCCCGCTGAGAGAAACCGGTCTGTTGAGAGACGAGGGATCCGGAGCTGGAGGAAGCAATGAGAGCGGCACTGGCCGAGCTGGGAGGGGCTGAGCTGAGAGAGGCTTCCTGGTGAGTGTCTGCGGAAGGAGGAATGAGGGCGGAGGAGGAGGAGGAGACGGCGAGGGTGGCAAGCAAGAACGAGGAGCTAGAAGGTATTTTCATCGTAATGTTTGTTCTGCAAGACGGAGGGAGGGGGTTGCTTTTATAAAAGAGTTAGGGGGAAGGCGAGGTTTGGAAACAGGCTGGTGACGCGCATGACGTGGGGGAATTGCGAGACGGACTAGTGACGGCGGAGAGAGGCCCCGAGGCACGACGAGAGAAAGCACCAAACGAGGGCTGCGGAGCTGTAAATCATTGTGAGTAAGAACTGAAGTGTTCAGCGATGACGTACAAGAGAAAGACGAGGGCCACGGCGAGCGGCAGCAGCGACGGCGGCGCGTCTGCGATGGGCATGGGGAAGAGGGAAACACGTGACTGAAGAGATCTTTGATGGCGAGATCAACCGCGTCCCGTTGTTTCGGTTCCCACTCTCCAATCCTCCAGCTGGCCCACTAGCAGCACCCGCGATGGTCATCAGCCATGAACCCACCCCTGCCTCGTCCTCGTCGTCCTCCATAGCCAGCAAGCACTCCCCTCCATCCTCTCCAGATCTCACTGTCCCCCAATGCCATTTAACGTCTAGGCCCCACGCAGTGGTAACAGATCACAGTTTTAAATTCGCCACTGATATCGAAAGAGCATCTTCCTCCGGCTCCAATACCTGGGATCCCTACGAGTTTAGAAATGGCATCCTCGACGATACCACACTCTCTCAGCTTAGTCGCAGGAAAAAGGGCAAGCGAATCGCCAGGTACCAGCGCAGGCAGAATGATGTCAGTTTTCGCTTTTTCCCCCTTCCGCTGTCCCTTTTTTAACTCTTTCTCAAGCTCATCTCTTCCCTTCTCAAACCCATGGAAGAACATACTGAAGAAGCCCAATCCGAAGAGGAAGCTGCCCGCCTCCCTGTAATCTTACGTTTTACCCTGTCACCGTTCCACTCTTCTAATCCTGAGCCAATCTCCCCAGGTCAGGATTGCCGTCTATGGCAGCTTAATATGCAATTTTGCCCTTTGTATTCTCCAAAGTAGATTACCCTACCTCATTGTCCTTATCATCTTCTCAATCTGCCGTTCCAGTGTATGCCGCCGTATCCTCCGCCTCCCTCTCCCTTTTGGCCACTGGTATCGATTCAGTTTTCGACATCGGAAGCAACGTTGTCCTCTTTTGGCTCCATAAAAAGGCTCAGAAACTCGATTCCAACAAATGGCCGGTCGGAGGCTCGCGGCTAGAGACTATTGGAAACGTTGTATATGGTGAGCAGCTCACTTTCACTCCCTCTGTATTTTTGTTTTCTAAAAACAAATTGCTTCCCGACTAGGCTCTCTGTAAGTCTACTCTCGCCTCTGCACACCGGGAAAGCTACTGATAGTTATGGCATCTCGAAGCATGGGCATGGTTAATCTAGTCGTCATTGTCGAATCTATTAGGACTATCATCACTAAAAAAGGCGACGCACTTGCACCCTTTCATCTACCCTCGATCATCGCAGTCGCTGCTGCTTTAGGTAAGTGTATCTCCCCTGTCTTCTCCCATCTATTTTGACTCGGCCATAGTTGTTAAATTTGTCCTATTTCTCTACTCGTATTCCATTCGAAAGAGATCTAGCCAGGTTCAAGTCCTTTGGGAGGATCACAGAAATGACTTGTGGATCAACGCTTTTGGTGTGTGATTCATTTATCCTCTGCTCATGGTCATCAACTGATCATACCACCCCAAGGCATCCTCATGTCGTGCGGCGGCAGCAAGCTTGTTTGGTGTGAGTGCTGAAGATCTACGATCCGTTTTTATCCCTCATGGAGCCAACAGATCTTGACCCCATGGGCGGTACCATCGAAAGTATCATTCATTTCCTATGGCTTACGCGGAACTCATTTCCTTCGTACAGATTGCTGCGGGTATCATTATTTCCTGGGGCAGAACCATTTACGGTCAATTTGAACTCCTCGCCGGAAAATCTGCCCCGCATGATTTCCTCCAACTCTTGATCTTCAAGGCGGCCACATTTAGCGAAGATATTGTAAAAATTGATACCGTTCGTGCCTATCATAGCGGACCGGTGGGTTTGTATTGTTATCGACTTGATCGCGTCTAAAGGGGAGATTAGGAATATTTTGTAGAGATTGACGTGGTCATGGACGCTAATGTGCCGTTGTGGAAAGCTCATGATATCAGTCAGCAGCTTCAAGATAAGATCGAGGTGCTCCCGAACGTCGAACGTGCATTTGTACACGTCGACCATGAAACTTCGCATACCCCAGTCCGTCTCGCTGTCTCTCCACCCATTGTACCCTCTTGACTTTGATTTACAGGAGCATCGGAAGTCGAAGCTGATTGTAATATGAAAAAATATTGCAGGGCATCTGATACCCTGTTGTTAACTATACTTGCGCCGATTGACTCATGTTGTAAAGGTGTACGGGCTCGTCAATCTAGTCATTGACAATCTGAGATAGACAAAGTTTACGTTGTATTTGTGGTACCTATACACTATTGCTGTTTATGGCAGGTGACTGCTCTGAAGTGCATTAAATAAGTCAGCCTCTTCTCTTGTCGTCTCCCCTTCCTTTCCTCCTTCTCGACCCCTCCTGCCTTGCCATTCCCCTTGCCATTCTACCACCAGGACCTCCCGCCATCCGTGTCCAACAAACACCTCACTACGCCCTCCATTTCCCATGGTGCGTGCCTCTCTCTTCACCGGTCCACGATCGACTCCCGATCTCACCAACAAGTATCAGGACACTCGGTCCCAGGATCCAGAGGATTTGTACGTCAAGCAAGATAGAATTGGTGCGCTACTTCTTTGAGCTGTATCTCCATCCATAAGATCTCATCTCCCCCGTAGGCAAAGGTTCATTTGGCGAGGTCTACAAGGCGTACGTTTCTTCCCCTCGCGTTCCACCTCTTCATGCTCTGATGCTTGCAATATAGATTCGACAAACGGACACAGAAAACTGTTGCGATCAAAATTATTGACCTTGAGAGTGCCGAAGATGAGATTGAAGACATTCAACAGGAGATTCAGATTCTCTCCCAGCTGGATTCACCACATGTTACCAAGTCCGCCCTTTTGCGCCCTGACCTGCCTTTTCAACGAACTAATCACTTCCTCATAGATACCATGGCTCGTTTCTCAAAGGGTCTCATCTCTGGATTGTCATGGAGTAAGCATCACGCCAACCATCTCAACATCCAGGTGTTAACAGTAGAGCCCAGATATTGTTCTGGTGGCTCATGCTCTGATTTGGTAAAAATGGCCCATCCTCCCTCTTATTCCAATCCCTAATCAAGCATCATTCCAGATGAAGCCTGGTGTATTCCGTGAAGAGTATATCGCTATCATCGTTAGAGAGTTGCTACGAGGATTGGACTATTTGCATACAGAAGGAAAGCTTCATCGTGATATCAAAGGTCAGCTCCTATCACCACGTTGGTTTAAGCATTCTTACACCACCTTTCTTCAGCTGCCAATATCCTACTATCTGCCGGAGGTGAAGTGAAGCTTGCCGACTTTGGTGTCTCCGGACAACTATCGGGTACTCTTTCAGAAAAGAAGAACACGTTTGTGGGCACGCCATATTGGATGTCACCCGAGGTTATAAAGCAGAGTGGATATGATCATAAAGCCGATATATGGAGTCTGGGTATCACAGCAATAGAACTTGCGAAAGGTGAACCGCCTTATGCCGAACTTCATCCCATGAAGGTGGTTCTTTCATCATCTCCCTGTAACACAGCTGACGTTCGTTGATTAGGTTTTGTTCCTCATTCCCAAAAATCCCCCACCAGCGCTGGAAGGACAGCAGTTTTCAAAGTCTTTCCGAGAGTTTGTAGCGAGTTGTCTACAAAGAGATCCTCGTGATGTAGGTCAAATTCCTTTTCAAAGCCAAAAGCTATTGAGGTTGACTTGTGCACAGCGTCCTACTGCGAGAGAACTACTCAAACATAAATTCATCCGAATGGCGAAAAAAACAAACTATCTGACGGAATTGATTGATCGGCACGAGCGTTGGAAAGCGGAAGGAGGTGAGAGGATAGAAGAAGAGGAGCTCCACCCTGACATTGTTGATATGTATGTGAATGCAAAATGCTTCGCAGCTGATCGTTTATCATCTGATCTAGAAATGGCGTCGAAGCCGAGGACTTATGGGATTTTGGTACAGTCCGCCATGGGGGACGAACGATTGGAAGGAGCTCAATCAAAGTGTCTGGGCCCCCTCTTACATGGGAAAACGATGATTTACCACAACGTCGAGGTTCTGATGAGTCTTATGAGCCTGTACCAGGTCGCCGAGGGCAATCTTCATCTTCAACATTGTCGTCTGTGACAACCAGAGGCGATATTCCCCCATCTCCATCTTCGTCAACACCATCATCCCCTTCAAAGCAACGATCTGAACAAGGCACTGTCAGGCATGCAACGGTTCAGAGTACGCAGAGTAATCGAGTCCAGCCAAACGCTACAGACTATGCAATACCTCAGAGAAACCATCGGACTAACCACCGAGAGCCTTCAGATGAAGAAGATGATTATGACGATCATTACGTCGATACCTATTCTGCCAAAACAGGGGCTGTGCATCAGAAAATGGCAGATATGCATTTAGAAGAGGAACTCTCAGACACGACCTTGTTGGACTCTGTAGTCCTTCCTGCAATTTCTTCAGTGGGTATCTTTCTCGCGGCTCTTTCTGATATTCTGGCTAAATTTTTCGTTGCAGCTCTTTCCCAGAGTCTCTTCTCAGGAAGCAAGAATTGCTTTAAGTGCTTTACAGCGCGCTTTTACTGAAGCTGAGCGCATCATACCTGGCGTTACGATGGAACTCGTCAATGAAATCGTGGATTCCGTTGAGCATGTAGAGGACATTCCTTGAAAGGATCAACCCATTCAATATCCAGTCTTCATCAGCCCAGCTGTCTTCTATCTTATATTGGCTCGCTATTCTGATCGCAGTCCTGGACCTTTCTTTTTCTTTCGCAGAACATGACCAAGTATCCCGGTTTATCTAATCTCCCAACGCAACACATCTTCCTTCTCCACTATCTCACTTCAAATCACCACCTCATTGTTTCTTTTTGTACTGTTCTCCCTCTCTGTATATCAACTACTACCCTGTAGTAGTATCTTACAATCTTGAGCGTATGATAATACCATCTCAACCACACACGTTCATTACTGGCGTCTATTCGGAGCGATTCCACTGTCGCTTTACATACAAATCCAAGTTATTTATCAGAAAATCACTACTAATGCATTAACGGTCCAATATCAGATATCTGGTGTGCTTGTTGTGGTCGAAGTCGGCTTCTTTTTCTTCTTTTTCCCTGGATCTCCAGCCTTCTTTTTCGACCGTACGACTTTGATAGGCTCAGGAGTGCTTGTGGGTGTATCATCTTCTATTTCGTATGAAGGGAATGACCTTGATTGAGAAAATTGCGGTGGACTGTCAACGCGGCTCGGCATTTCTTGATATGCGTTCGGGCTACTCGGTAGATTTGGTGGGGTCACGGCATTTTCTGGCATCTCTCCGTCCTTATCAACGACGAACGAACGAGACGATGAGAAATCTTGGGCTGCCGCCCGCAGAAGCGGACGGTGGCTCGTTGCGTCTATATCTCACGTTAATTTACCTCTCACACAACAACATAAAACCTTACCGGGTATTATCGAGGGCATATTCTCCAGCCGCACCACCGGGATTGAATCAAGGTCTTCTTCTACCGGCTTTGGAGGAGGCTCGTCTATAATATAATAAGGATCATCCTTTAGCTGTTCCCTCCTTTCCGCTTTCCGCTGTACAAGTCGGTCAGCTTCATCAAATAACATCAGGTATTTTTCTTCTTACACGTTCACGCTCCTCTCTCATCTCTACCTCAGCTTCAACCGGCGTCAGCACGTCAACATCTTGGGGTAACTCAACCTCTTTTTGCTTTTTCTTGGAAGTCGTTCTTGATTTCTTTCCATCAGCCTCTTTTTCCTTCCCTTTCTTACTCCGTTTTTTCTTCTCAGGCACTAATTCTCCCTCTGGTATCACAGCTTCGCGGGGTGGAGGTACTATCCATGCATCCAAATCCAGACCCTCTGGAACAGGTACGCTTGCCTGAGCATTAGAAGCAACAGGATTGAGCTCGTACGACGAAAACATGGGACGAATGAGGTAAAGACTTTTTGGGAAGTTGATGTTCTGGGAAATTGTTTCATCCTCGTTAGCACTGGATAGGCCCATAGTAGGATAAGCCGGGGTAGACGCCTTGGAACGATGGTTTCTGAGATCGGCAATGATGAAGTTGCAAAGCTGGTGAATATTCGCTGCCTGGCCGGCTATTTAGTAAGTCATCAGCGTATGTCTCCGAGAACATACCCGCTCTTGAACCTCAATATGTGGACTACTGGCGAACACATACATTCTTTCGGATATGCTTTCGACAGCGGCCAAAACTCTCGAAAGATCGTCTTCCTCCCACCGTTCTGCCAGTTCAGAGGCCCAGAAGCCGAAAACTTTGATTGCAGCTTGAACGTAAATAGCGACAGTTTCAGGAGGGAGACGCGCTACCTCCGGCCTTAAGAGATGTGGCAACACGCTCTCAGGCTCAGCAAGCTCTCTGTTGAAGGGGTTATAAATGCATGACATTCTTTAGTAAGGAGTAAGACTGACTCGCAATATTCACCAATGATCCACCCAGCCGCCCAAAGAATCTCCGGACAGCTACATTCTTCAGGGTTAAGAAGCATCGAGTCGTCAGTGAGTACTGAATACATCAGTTGTGCTGCATAGCGTCTTGCAGCACGAACACGCCCTGCTACGTCCACCAACTGGTCTCGGATTTCGGCACCGATGTTCACGTTGGCTATATGCGCAAGGTCCACCAAGACTGAAAGGTACCACTCAAAATTGGTGACATTTTCATACAGTGACCGGGAGCAAATGGAGAGTATACGCTGGGACAGAACGAGGCGGTAGGACGAAGACTGGCTTGGCGAAGTTATTTGGATGAAAGGGTTACCTGGGTGCTGTGAAAGGGACTGTGAAGCTGAGGGTAAGGTTGACACAGTGTCGGGAAGGAGATGGGACAGAAGCTGTTGTACAATTGACTGAAGATTATCTCTATTTACCTTCCATGGAAGATGTAAGTATGTCATAGAACAACTGAATTTCAATCTCACCATCGCAGTTACAAGGTCCAATGCACGCATACGAATGCTGATGTCGGGGTCATTAACACTAGCAAGTATCGTGTCTTGATATTCCGCGACAAGGTAAGGGTGGCTTGGCACAATCTTCACCATGGCAAGCAGTGCGATATACTTCACTGATGTGCTTTGAGAAAGAGTCATTTCGAACAAACGGGTACACACGATTTTGGTCGGTATCTTGTATGAAGGTAGCTAGCTTGGAAACACAGAGTTTTGCTAGAGCATCGCCTGAAGGACCTTGTAGCATCCCACCAATGATGCACGTATGCACGCATTCATATAATAACGAAATCGCAGGAGTCGTTGAGATGAGTTCTGTAATCGGGGGCTGAAGCTTTTTGACAAGCCGGGGCTCATATGGAGAAAGGGATCCAAACTGCACCATGGAATTGAGAACGAGAAGAAATACTTTGTATTTATGCTCACTAATTTGACAATTTTAATCAACATCCAATTATTTGTTGAGTTGGTCAGCAGATGGAAGACTCGCGGAGCCAGGCTCAAGTATTCTTGAGGTCTTCGTCTTGCAAGCTCACACACCACGTTCACAGCGGCCGCGACAACACCTTTATGCAACCTGTGAAAAACGATATTATGCCCTAATATGCGAAACGTACTTGGATCTGTATCCTCCAGTTTCTCAATCAACCTTGGACGGACATGTGAACTTGCCTCCGGATACTTATCGAGTATCTTGTGCATCACTAATACCGCCCGTTTACGAATGCGGGCCCGAGAATGATTAAGCATTGCGACAAGCTCAGGAACGAGGTCTCGAGCAAGATCAGATGTTATGATCGCTGATAGTCCGTTCAACGTCAAAGCAACATCGGCAGGACTGGAGCTCAGGTCCTATCGCGCAAATGAGGGAGAAGCCTCTTGCAATGTGCATGCTATAGGCGCACCTTCTTCAAAAGGTTCGTGGTGAGCATGAGGACATCGGTATCTTCAGTGAAAGATTGTGCGGCAGCAAGATAACCGACACTCTTCAGATGAAATTTCGGAGACGACATGGCCTCGATGACGTGAAAAGAGGCCCAGGACATGTCGTAGCCCATCATGTCCAACTACATAAAAGTGAGCTTGGTGATTTGAGAATAGCACAACATACGTAGGTAAGCTTGAGAACAGCTCCTGCCTTTAACTCCATGTCGTCGCTCTTGATCTCTTGCCTGATCTCGTCAACTGCCTTACCTATGAATTTCGACTCATCTTTCTTGTTGGCACGAAGCCCACGAATAAGATCTTGAAGCGTACGCTCCCACATAGATACAGGCAGATACGGGCCAGAGGGTCTTACGGTGGCGACCTACGCGGTCGAGAAATAGGAATAATGAGGCACGTGCCTGAGCGTACCTGGCTAATTCGTGTCCTCAACTATGAAGCTTCTTTCGAGATCCATTCTCTCTGTTTCATCCCTGCTTCACTCTTCAACCGTTACCAGGGAGCCTAGTCCAGCATGAAGTGATTGTGTTTTTTTTTCAATCATCACCAGGACCTCACAACTGTTTGGAGTATACCTGCTCCATGAATGCTTAGGCAATATTGGTGTCATTTCCGGGAACAAACTTGTCATGCGTCCCTCTCGCTGATGTCATTTATGGCCCGGTAGTGGATCTTGCATATAATGTTACAGGCTGAGAGCTAGAAAAGAACATAGGGAGCTTCGTATGGCCACAATGTCTTCAGCTTCAGAGCTATCTCCTCCTTCGAGTGCTTCCTCCGAGGATGAATCCTTTTATTCTGGTTTGTTGACCGGTCCTCATCCCCCCCTTCTCCCAACACCTGCCTGTGTATCTTTTGAATTCTCTATCTCGATGCTGCAGTGCGACAACTCCTATGATACCCCAAATTCTCTATACCCTTCTCCCATCTATACATCTGAACCACTTACCAGGAATCAATCACCTGATTTCAATTCGAAGCCCATCTTGGATGCCACAAGTTGCCGCCGGCAGAGGAAAGGCGATCCCTTACCACAACTTCTCCATCGATCTCGAACGATTCCTCCACAGCCTTTGGTCGAAACTTCTGGCACTCTTCCTGTATGTTCAGTGTGAATTTTGATGGAATTTGCGATTTACATCCCGCTGTAGTTCACTGAATCTCAATCTCATGGGTTCTGTTCTCCTCATACTCCCTTCATTCCTCATACGGTGGGCACGGAAGCTGTCATTTCCCTAGCTTGGACTGGCGAGCTATCTTTCCCTATTGTCGCATCCGGTCGTGCACCGTCGCGGATAGGAGCCATGCTTATGTGGCCCAAAGTCAAAATATCTGATGCTGAGATGGCTGTAACCCGCAGAGCGTCCTGGCATGGACCCTGCGGTGGGAGCGACCGCAGCGAGAGGACGCGCAATAATCATCTAGAAGAAACTGTGGCTCGACCTTTTCGACATAAGCGTTGGACTTTAGCCGATGCCATTGCTGATCACGGAGTCACAAATGAGGAGCTTGTAGAACTTCTTGAGAAACTTCGCTTATGTTTCTTATGCTCGGCGGAAAGGTCATTCCATAGTCTTGACCCTGACGCTCAGACGCTGGTCAGTGGGTCATCGACAAAGGGCGATCCCAGCCTGCTTATGACAGACGATCACTTTTCAATCCTTGCCGTTGATGAATCTAAAGCATGGTCTTCCGCCCGGCGCATTTTCCTTGTCTGTCGGGAATTCATCCTGACGGAACGCAATTATCACCTATCCCTTCAATTCCTTGTCAAGGGTGAAAGCCAACCAGCGCCCTCCTCTCTCATGCTCTCCCGCCTTCCAGCGCTCATAGATATCAGTGGCCACTTCTTAAAGTTGATGGAAATGAATCCGAGTGTCCTCGGTATCTGCATCACCTTCCTGGACTTGTATAAGCTCTTGGAAAAAATTTATATGCAGTGGTGTGAAGTTGTCGGGGAATTTTTTATTACAGACAAGGTCAAAGTTTCCGGCCCTTTGGTCAAACGTTCCAACGGTACTCCCGCAACATTTAATATCTTAAACGAACCAAAAAGGTCAATCACATTGGTAAAACGAGTTGGAACATGGGGCAAGAAAAAGTATTCAAGATGCAGTCTCGACAATATCGCATCTATGGTCATCGGGAACGTCAAGGGCAAGGCACGAAATAAAACTCCAATCCATGATCTAGCTATTTTGCCGACACAACGAATCACCCGCTATGTTCTTTTATTCAAGGGTGAGTAGATTCTATCTTTTTTTCTATAGCCATTCCCAGTCTTATATTACTTCTAGATTTAATGATCAATTCCCCACTCAGTATTCGACCCACTACCGAACGTGCTGCGGAAGCAGCGATGATGTTAGCTCAAAAAGCTGATAATGCACAAGGTCATGTCGCCTTCCAGCTCCAAGCTTCTCGCGCGTGATCTGTAAATAATTTATCTCAATTCAAATGCCCTTTGTATGTTTTCTGAGTTGACAACCATCTTCTCAGAGACTCAGCTCAAATGCCTGCTGTGGCTTGTGGAAGAGAACGGCTATTTGTTTTAAGCGCCACGTCACTGTTGATCACTTGCCAATCCAGATCCAACATTGTGTGATGTTTCTGACTATTGCCACACTCGTCACTGAATGGAAGCCACGTGAATATCAGCTTCTAAGGGAGATCAGTAATAAGCGCATCTTTTTTTGAACCACCGGCACGAGCGAAATGGAAGTTGCCATGTCTTGTGAACAAGTTGAAGTAAACTGTCTGCAGTTCACTCGATATATAAGATTGACTTGGTAAGTGTCTCCATTGACGCCATCTCTGGACTTCTATTTCCTACCCACTAATACGTTACCACTCGATTCATGATGTCGGATTTTAAGCTGGGGAACTTTTGCATCGATGATGCGCGTCCTGTCAAGGTCGTGGTTATAGGTGCCGGATATAGTGGTGAGTCGATACACCATTTATCGGAGATATAATGCTGAGAATCAAAACCAGGCATTATCGCAGGAATACGGTATGTATGAATGGAAACTAGATCGTTATTGGGTCTTGAACAGCGACATTAGTCTTCGGCAAAAGGTCAAAAATATCGATCTGACCATCTACGAAGCTCGCGACGATGTGGGTGGTACTTGGGTTGCTAACAGATACCCCGTACGTCCGGTCCATGTTTCCAATACCACTTATCTGGGCGGCTAAACGTTCGATGATGTAGGGCTTGGCTTGTGATATTCCCTCACATTGCGTAAGTCACTAAACTTGTATCCAACGTTATCAGTGTTCTCAAGCTCCGTCCAGTATCAGCTGACTTTTGAGAACAAGGTGAGTGAAATCATTTGCCTTCCTTCGGCGGCTCATTTTTATTTTAGAAGGATTGGTCGAAATTCTATGCACCAGGACCAGAAATTCAAGGATACATACGAGGAGTGGTTGACAAGTATAAACTCAACCCGTTTATTAAACTCGGACACCATATCACTGGCATACGCTATGACGAAGCCGCCGGAAAATGGAAAATCTCAGTGGTCAAACGAGGGGAACAAGAGACTGATATTCGGACTGAGGACGTCGCGGACGTATTATTGAGTGCCGTTGGAAATCTCAGAATACCAGCCTGGCCTGATATACAAGGTATCGATACATTCCAAGGCGAACTAATTCACAGTGCGGAATGGCATACTCGAGAAGGCGAAGGTGCGTGGGAGGACACCGTCAAAACGTGGAACGAAAAGCGTGTGGGAGTCATTGGTGTGGTAAATCATTCCTTCAATACACGATGCGGGCCCTTAACTACTAAGTCGTCAGGGATCTTCCGGTATTCAAATCGTTGCCAACTTGCAGCCAAGAGTGAAGTCTTTGGTAAACTATGTTAGAGGAAAGACATGGATCTCTGGCACATTCTTGTCCGAGGAACAATCTGAACTTTCCGGTGGCATAGAAACACCCAACTGTGCGTTGTTTTTTCATTTATACTTGCACAGGTCGGTAACATATGCTCTGCGGTCAGATGCATTCACAGAGGAAGATTTTGAGCGCTTTAAGGACGATCGTGTCTATCAAGAATGGCGTCGCAGTCTTGAAAGCCATCTTAATGTAAGCTCTAACCCTAATCGCGGAACGTTTTCTGTGACATCGCTACAGGTTGCGCACCTCGCTACCATGAAAGACCACCCGGTTCAACATAAGGTACGAGAGGCATTTCGGCAAGACATGATCAAGCGCCTCGCGAAGAAGCCTTGGATAGCCAATCATAGTATGCCGCCTCTATCTTCACACTCTGGGTCATTCTGAAAGGCACCGGCAGTTATTCCCGATTTTGCTGTCGCTTGTCGACGATTGACTCCTGGCCCTGGCTACCTAGAAGCACTCTGCCAAGATAATGCAAGCACCCAAAATTGATCTTCACTTAATACTTTCGGTCTGACACTATCCATTCAGTGTGACTTCGTCCCCACACCTATCAAACGTATTCTACCCACAGGAATCGAAACGGTAGATGGCAAGATCCAAGAGCTTGATGTAATAGTTTGTGCTTCTGGTAAGCCAGTATACGTCGTTTCGCACATGTCAATAACCTTCGTTTAGGTTTTGATACCTCATGCAAATACGGCATTCCTATCATCGGTCGTAATGGTGTCGACCTCGCTGACAAGTACACACCATACCCAAGAACATACCTCGGTGTTGCCGTCGATGGTTTCCCCAACTTTTTCCATGTCTTCGGTCCCAACTCTAGCGTTGCCGCAGGTTCCCTTCTGCTTGTTATAGAGCGTCAAGCTGAATATATCGTTCAAGCTGTTTTGAAAATACAACGAGAGAGACTGAAAAGTATGGAGGTCAAAGTTGAAGCTATTGATGACTTTTATCAATATTCGGAGGTATGTGTTTCTAGCATTTTTGGTGAAATCATGAGGGTTGGGCTCATTCGATATGAACAGGGTTATTTTCCCAAGGTCCGGTGTTTCCAACGCCGAATTGCTCATAATTACTCAATGGCACCACACAGACAAGTTTTAGCGAGAAATGTCGTGCATGGTATAAAGTAAACAAAGCAGAGTCAGGTCGTATCGTTGCCCTTTGGCCAGGTAAGCAGTAACTATCCACTTTCAGGAAGAAAGACAGATGTGTAGAACTCGTTTGTTTTTTTCCTCGCCCAGGTTCGCCATTGCATGCTGTCAAGGCTTTACAACATCCTCGTTGGGAGGACTTCAATTATGAGACTTTGGACGGTGATCCCAATAACCGATTTTATTTTCTTGGGGACGGGAACACAGCCGCGGATGTGGACCCCGAAGAAGACAGTACGGTTTTGTAACTCGAGAGAATCGCGCTCTTTCTTAATTGTATTTTTTATAGGAGCCTGGTATCTCCTCCCTGAGAACATTGATTACCCTCCAGGTAATGGTCTAGCACTCCTTTCCGAATCAAATCTGATGATTTGTTGCAGTCCCCTCTAATTGATATTTTACGAAGTAAAATCTATTACTGATACACATGTTACTTTGTTCCATATACTTAATGCTATTTGCTATTATAATACACGCAAGCGACGAACGACAACGAAAAATCAGAACATCCCCTCTCTCTGAGGAACAACACTCCTGGGCGTTAACCCGCTACTACTACCAGGCCTCTTGACTGACCTAGGAGGTAATGATGGGTTAGTTCGTACAGATTTGACCCTCCCTCCAGGGCTGTATGGCTCCCGGTCTTTCTCTTCATCTACAAGTCGAGCTCTCGTGGGGCCGAATTGGCCTATACCAGACCTCCCTGAACCAGGTGTCAAAGCTGCTGGTAGTCCAGCACTAGAAGATGGCGGTGGTGTTCTCGCATTTCTCACAGAAATACCCAATCCAGTGATAGGTGCCGAGGCGGGAGGAGCCAAGTCAGAGGCAGGAGACATAGGCATAGGAGACGGAAGAGGAACCGGAGTGCGGCTGCGGTTACGGTGAGGTGAAGGAGGGTGTGAGGGTGCGGAGGGTGGTGGTGGTGGCGTTATACTTCTTGGACTGCTTGGTTCTCTGAATGCGGATGGAGGTGCTGGCGTACGACGTCGCGTGGATATTGGCGTGGCAGATGACGTTGATGGCGATGGAGAAGGCATACGCTGAATGGGAGGTGAGCCCACTTCTGTAGGCGAAAATTGAGAGGGTGAGGTAAAAGGACTCGGATTAGTTTCCTGCGGACTAGTTACGATGGATATTTTGGGTTGTCTAGATGATTTATGTTCGGCATAAGAAAACTGCGTGTGTCCTTTGTTAATTTCTTTTGGCCGTTCGACCAAGAGTTGGTCAAGAAAATGGCGAAAGTCGAGACCATGTTCCTGAAGAAGCTGGTGCATACATTAGCTTTCATCGGCTTAAATTAAGGCTGCCCAATTATACCTTGCGGCCTTGTATCTGCGCAATAGCGGTGGCCTCTTGTACAACATCGGGCTTTACATCGACTGTGTAGACTTGTTTCCTGAACATTTCAGCGAAAGTCTTGAGCTGTTCTTGTACCCATACAACCAGGGCTGAAGAAAAAATCAGGGAAGTTAGGACGACCGCTTATTTAGACACGCAAAAATTTACCGCTGGTTGATTCATTATCTCTAAAGCTGCCCAAGTACCAGTCGGCAGTATGCTTGATCCCCGTGAACCAAACGATACTAAGATCCCCGACATATGCGTTTATGTCCCCTTCGAATCGAATTCTTCTCATGAGTCCTGTGATAGCAGTCGTCCGCATATCCAAAAAAGTCTTGCGTGCAGCCGCAGCCGCTCTTAATCGGACTAGAAGAGTGATAAGCGTGATGCAAGACGTTTTTTTGTTGGAGGGCATCGATAGGGAGGACAAAAGGGCGGCTGTTAGCTGATTCATCAGGTCTGGAAGTTTATTCTGCAAAGCGGGTGTGGTTGATAGACGTTGTTGACCTGTTCAAGGTTAGTGAGGATGTCTTGGACGGAGGAGACAATTCACCTTGCTCGACGAGTTCAACAGCGCTCGTCCATTCACGAAGAGCGATTGCTACACTCAGATCGTCGGACCATTCTCCTACCCACCGAGCATCGCTCTCAGCCTTTTCCTTTGCGTTGTCAGCTTCGCTAGCGCCAAGAAAGTCGGCACCTTTCCGAGCGATGTCAGCCATCCATTCCGGCATGGGGGGAGGCACGGAGCCTTTCTAGAGAGAGAGTTTTTAGTAGCGTTGAGGGAGTGCAGGTTTTGATGACGAACATTATCACCCTGCCATATGCTTTTTCTGCGTTCGTGCTCGCCCTCGCGCTCTTTTCGCTTTTTGGCGGTCAGTTCATCTGCAGCTTGCCTGAACTGTGCAAGAAGAGATTTCTTGTCTGCGGGAGCTTCCGTTCGGTACACATGGATTTCTTTTCCCTGACGAATTTTGAAAACGTTGTTCATATCTAATGCAATGTTGAGAAGCAGAGACGTAGGAAAAGATGGGGAGGCAGACTCGGGGAATCCTTTGTATCTAGGACCAGCATATCATTGAGGGGCCAACACTTTTCTGCGACAAGTTTTCCTTCATTTGAGGAACTGTCAGCGGCAGTAGCATTTCTTCGTCTTCTACGGGCCACCAGTACAGCATCGTCGAGAATGACAAATTTGACCTTGCCAACGACCTTGTACGTTGCGGCGTTTAGGCTGTAGACTCCCTCCATCTCACTGAGAATATGACGGCCAGGAGTGGTTGGAACGAATTTAGCTGCGCCTTCGATAGAAGCATGGAGAGCCTGCATTTGGTTGAAATATAGAACACGAAGGTCGGCAACAGAGGAGCGTTTATACGTTGACAAAGTTCCACTGGTCGCAGAGGTAGGATCGGGGATGTGGAGCATAGAAGGCATCGATTTGAATTCGGAGAGAAGGTCCTTGAGTTCGTGCATTTCATTCTCGAGAACGGAGATCTCTTTGGAGATGACGACGAATTCGGCGTAGCTGAGTTGGAGCATTAGTCGTAGTGGGTACAAAATGCGCAGAATGGGTACTTTTTGAAGACGGAGCGCTGTAGATCAGAGGCGGTATCGTCCTTGGCGAGGCGGAGGGTCGACTGGAGGGTCCTAAGCTCTGCCTCGGTCGAGTTGGCGAGCTTGGCTTTGATGACTATTTGGAGTTCAGGCCAGTGACTGTGGTTGAGATGTGGAAGACGTACAGGCATCTGCGTCGAAATCTTCGGCGTTGAGGAGTTTCTTGTCTTCGGATGAGATGGCACCGCGCTGGGGTGTGGAAGAGAGGCCCCTTGTGCTGTCGTCGTCCCTCGGAGTGTGGTGCAAGGAGATGGGAGAGGGGGTGGGGAGGGGCGGTACAGCAGGGAGAGGGGGGACCTGGGACGGCAGAGAGATGTCTGCATAGCGCATGGACATGCGTTTCTTGATTTTGTCATCGACGCGGGACTTGCGGACATCGCGGGGCGCGTTCTTGGTGAGTTTGGACGGCGAGCGGGCGGGGGCTCTGCGGGAGGCCTCCGAGGGGCGGCGCGTGCGGAGAGAGGACTCCATGGTGGCTGTGACCCACACTCTCTCCTGCTACCTACATGATGGAGGCCCCCCTCGCCCCCCACCAGCCCTGGGATTCTCCCCACAGCTTTCCGACGCCAGACCTCGACGACCACGACGACTTCTTCGCCGCCACCCAGAGTCAGCCCGTTCTCCAGACTGCTCCCTCCACTCACCTCCAGCCCGACTCATTGCACCTCCCCCACTCCAGCTCGGTCGCAACTCACTCTATCCGTGCCCCGTCGCCCCCTCCCAATGGCCCCCTCCTTGACCACTCCCATCTACGTCCCGGGAAACAAGCTGCCCTCCTCTCGCACGAACGCACCCTGGAACTCTATCGTGCCAATGCAAAGAAAACCCAGGATCCCGATCTCCAGTTCGAGTTCGCCGTCTTCATGATTGACGCTTCCAAATCCCTTCCCATCCCCCCCAACACGCCGGGAAATCTCTTGGTCGTAGAAAGGGCTCTCGAAAAGCGCGAAGATCTCGTTCGTGAAGCAACATCCCTCCTCAAACGCTTGGCTGACAGAGGCCATCCCGCCAGCCAATACTTCTTGGCTGACTGCTATGCCAACGGCATTGGAACCGTAAAGGGAAAACAAGACTTTGATAAAGCTTATCCTCTCTTTGTCCTCGCCGCCAAACATGGCCACCCCGATGCCGCTTACCGCGCCGGTACTTGCTGCGAGAATGGCTGGGGCTGTCGCAGAGAATCTCCCAAGGCTGTCCAGTTTTTCCGAAAAGCCGCCGCTGCCCTCCACCCTGGTGCCATGTACCGTCTGGGGATCGCCGAGCTCAACGGTGAACTCGGCCTCTCCAAGAGCCCCAAGGAGGGCGTCAAATGGCTCAAGAGGAGCGCTGAACATGCCACAGCAGAATTCCCCCATGCCCTTCATGAGCTGGCATTACTACACGAACGCGGGATCGAGAACGTCGTCTTTGTTGACTATGAATATTCAACAGAGCTCCTCGCACAGGCTGCAGAGCTCGGTTACGCCCCCAGTGCGTACCGACTGGGCGAGTGCTACGAGTACGGGAAAATGGGTTGCCCCCAAGATCCCGCTCTCTCGATCCACTATTACGTCTGTACTTTTTTTTTTCGCGCATATTTTTATAATTCTCATCACGTCTTAGAACATAGCTGCGCAACAGAGCCACCGAGACGCATGCTTCGCCCTGACAGCGTGGTATCTCGTCGGCTCGCCTGGCGTTCTTCCGCAGTCCGACACGGAGGCCTTCTTGTGGGCTCAAAAAGCCGCAGAAGCTGGCCTTGCAAAGGCTATGTATGCTTGTGGATATTTCCTCGAGGTGGGAATCGGAACGCAAATCAATACCCAAGAGTGCGCTCTTACCCTCCTCTCATTCCGAGTATTACGCTAAATACCACTTAGGGCAATGACTCACTATAAACGAGCCGCTGACAAGGGGGACAAGCGTGCGATACAGCGGCTAAAGAACTCGCAGAATGGGCCTGTGCATCAGCCCGGTGGACCTGGGTCCGTTTTACACCGTGAGCAAGGTGATTCCGAGTTGGGAAAGAATAAAGATAAGGACTGTGTCATCATGTAGAGAGCGCCATGGCCGACTTTTTTTGGGTGCGTCTCATGTCATTCGACGGGATCAACGGGGGATAACCTTATTGCGTTTTAGCGAAAAGCTGTCATTTCTGACGCGGTTTATTCGTCCCTCTATTACACCCCGGATTATTTTTCTTCCTGCATCCAATTCCATATTTATGTCCTTTCCTCATCTGTATGTTTATTCTATACCATCTCGGACTATCACTATTTTTTCTACGTACGCATATAATAGTGCGACACTATTCCGCTCTTTTTCCTAGCACTATCCGTGTCCTTCATTCTAGTTTCTTTTCCCGCACATTATAAACTACACATTTCATACACACTTTTTTTGGGTAATGGCCTATGTCAGTGGCAGTCGCACTTCGTCTTGTTGCAAGGAATAGATTTTAAATGGACTATAATTTTGTTGTAACTTCTCTAGTGTCACTAGTTTTTCGGATGCCGGTTTCGCCTCCGTGCGAGGTTCAGGTATCAGCCAATTCCTGCAGCTTAAAAAGTTCAACGGTATTTTTGAATGCCTTCTGGACAATTTTCCAATACGGCACCTCTTCCCTTTGTTCGCCCCTTGCAAGCGCCTCTTCTCTTGCTTGCTGATGCAAGCTGTAGATCACCCATGCAACTCCTCCTACCGCGGTAGGTTCGTTGCGACCCTTTACGGGCTTTCCCAAGACGAATCGCTGGGGTTGTGTTGCAGCTGGATAAAAAACTGAACGGTAATCCGGTGGTAGCTGATCGAGATGAGGTTTTGAAGCGTGTGTGGATGTACATGAACACCATGGTGCGTCTAGTTTGCAATTTGGAGATTAAAAATGTAGATATTTGTTGTAATGAGTTGATTTTACCGGTTTCAAACATGATCCATTGAGGGGGGATGGATAGCGCAGCTGTCAAGTTTTCAGAAGTCTTCAATGAGCAGCCATTTATACTGTTGGATTTGGTTTAACTAGGACCCAGTGTAGACCAGTGAACTAACCCGATGTGGAAACCCATGTTCACCTAGGTACATCGAGTTGGTCAACGTTTATTTGTGAATAGAGAGAAAGGGAACCAACATAATCTTGTGCTTCTTGTGTCGATCCCGTAAAGCTATGGACAACACCTCCAGCACCTCCGACAATTTTTCCACCATCACTTCCAAAACCTTCTTGGGAAAGGATTTGAATAAAATCGGCATGCGCAGACCTAGAATGTAAAAACATGGGAAGGTGATATTTCTTTGCAAGGGATAATTGCATCCGAAAATATTTCTTTTGAATATCTATTGGTGCATGATTCGTGCGGTCGTAATCTGTTGGATGTCGGACTGTTGGGTGTGGGATGACTATAGCATAACATGAAGATATACCTAAGCCCAGCTCTCCAAGAGCGACGACTCTTCCCCTGCCTGTCAGGTTTTCAGAAATAAGAGTGTCCAATCCCTCGAGGTAGGCTTGTGGGCCATCCGTATGATTATCGAAATCGGTGCTGCGCGTGGGATGACAGCCCACAGTGGCATAAAAACCTGGTAGAGGCCGACACATTTAACCAATAAATACAAGATGAATATTCAAATATGGATACCAACCGTGTTCTTCGGCGAGTTGGATCGCACGATGAGAGTCGCGGAGGCTTGTTCCTGTGATGATAAGTGATTTCACACTTGCAGCTTCGCAGCGCTTCTTCATTTCATCGAGATCATCTGTGTAATTTTTCGAAGTCGGAAATGGATCAATACTTCGAAGAAGCATGCCAGCCGACCTTGGTGCTTCTGTTTTCCATGGTATATTCCGCGAAATACGGGGTCGGTGAGGTTTACTGAGGTAGTCGAAGCTGAGTATTATAAAGGGACTGAGAGCCGAGAGCTACCTGCAATATCTGAGAAAAGAATGACGATTAGACTAAGAAGGAAGGGGAAGGCCGTGTGATCTGACCAATGAACCGCAGGCGTTGGAGGGCAACAGGACTAATCACGCTCGACTTTGAGATGACGGTGACCGGCATTCTATAGGCATTCTATACATAGTTGCATCTTCGGCCTAATCAAATCGGCGACAGCATCAACCCAAACATGCACCACCCCGCCTCCAATTTTTCTAACCGGCCGGATCTTCTACTATCTTCATACTCTCTCAACCATGGAACGCGTCAAGCAAATTGCTTCCCACTTCAAGCCTGTTGGTCTAGCTGCCCTTCAACGCCAAAACCCTGACGATGTCGTCATTACTATGGCCATCCGTTCCCCCCTCTGCAAGGCCAAGAAGGGAGGCTTTCGAGATGCCAGGCATGTTGTTCTTTGCGTCGGCTAAGTCTACATGCTGAATTTTTCCTAGGACCGATGAGCTACTACTCGAAATTTACAAGGTACGATAGTCATCGACTACCCGGTCGCGTCATATCGATCACTCTCTAGCAATCCATTGCGCACTCAAAAATAGATCCTAAACTCGTCGGCGATATTTGCGTCGGAACTGTCTTGACGCCAGATGCTATGTACGCTGCACGTTCTGCAGCCCTAGCTGCCGGCTTCCCCGATACAACTCCCGTCGAGGTGGTGAACCGGTTCTGTTCAAGTGGTCTTATGGCCGTTAGCAGTATTGCAAACCAAATTCGCAGCGGTTCTATTGAGATTGGCCTTGCTGTCGGTGCTGAAAGCATGTCTGAAAAGTCTGTCTTCTATATGCCCTGCAATGTGTACATTTGTCGTTGACGTTTTTCTTGTATAGTCCCGATAAAGGCGGCCCAGAGCAGAGTGAACTTATCTCCTGTAATGTTGCCTCCCGCGATTGCAAGGAACGTATGGGATGGACAAGTGAGAATGTCGCTGCCGATTTCAATGTCAGTCGAGAGGAACAAGATGCTTTTGCTGCCGGATCCTTCCAAAAGGCAGAACGCGCTCAGAAACTTGGTTACTTTGATGGAGAGATAGTTCCTTTTACCGTCTTTCAGAAGGATCCACAGACTGGTGAGAAGAGACAGATTGTCGTTTCCAAGGATGATGGGATTCGGTATGGCTCTACGAAAGAAAATTTGGCCAAGATTCGGCCAGCTTTCCCCCAGTGGGGTAAATCGACTACGACTGGTGGCAATGCTAGTCAAATTACGGACGGTGCTGCTGCAGTTCTCCTAATGACGAGGAGGAAGGCTGAAGAACTTGGCCTTACAATACTGGCAAAATACATTATTACTGCAGTGGCAGGCGTGCCCCCACGCATCATGGGTATTGGTCCTGTGTATGCAATCCCTAAAGCACTGGAAATCGCGGGTATCACAATTGATGATGTTGACCTTTTCGAGGTGAGCCGCTTTTTTGAATTGTCGAAAGGGTGATGTAGAAATGACTCTTATAGATTAATGAAGCATTCGCTTCGCAGTGCGTTTACTGCATCAACGCCCTACAATTGCCGACGTAAGTCATCCCCGCTAGCCTTTGCGACACACTCTAATTATCCTTTTCAAATAGTGAAAAGGTCATTCTCACCTATTTTGTCCCTTGACATTGCTGAGTCTTTGATAGGTCAACGTGAACGGGGGAGCTATAGCCTTCGGACATCCGCTAGATAAGTATATCTCGACTCCTATTTTGTGCACGTCGTTTATCTGGTTCCATAGTTACGCGCCACTGGTGCACGTCAGATCGCGACTGGTCTCAACGAACTCCATCGGAGACGGGGAAAAGTACGTGCATGATCTCCCTGTTTCAGTTACCACTACTTAACTTCTACTTGTGTGCAGGTTCTGGTTACTTCGATGTGTATTGGTACTGGAATGGGAGCGGCTGGCATATTTGTACGAGAGTAGATCTCACTCTTCAGGCTAATGAGTTTTTACACTTGAAGACGAGACCTGATATAACTATCCTCCAAGCCTTATATATTGACTTTCTACCTACAAGGTATCGACGATCTATACCTATGCTCCTCGACAATCGTTAAGGAAAGATAAGTACTAGTTTGAAAACGAATGTGAATACACGAAAAATCAATTCCAAAGGATACACCAGTCACCCAAACAACATCCATCATTAGCACCACCTCATCAATTGACAAGCACGGCTCATCCTGACGTTTGCCCCATGTCAATTGTAGGGTTCAACGACTCCCTGGAGGGATTGGGATGGCCGCTCAACGGGTACATCGCTCCTCTTGTCATATGCCTCGACGACTCCGTTGAGGGACTTGGACGGCCTCTCGACGGGTACATCACTTCTCTTGTCGTAGGCTTCTACGACTCCGTTGGTGGACTTGGATGGCCGCTCGACGGGTACGTCACTCCTCTTGTCATACGCCTCGACGACTCCGTTGAGGGACTTGGAAGGCCGCTCGACAGGTACATCGCTCCTCTTGTCATAAGCTTCGACGACTCCGTTGATGGATTTGGATGGTCGCTCGACAGGTACATCGCTCCTCTTGTCATATGCCTCGACGACTCCGTTAAGGGACTTGGAAGGCCGCTCGACGGGTACATCGCTTCTCTTGTCATACGCCTCGACGACTCCGTTGAGGGACTTGGACGGCCGCTCGACAGGTACATCGCTCCTCTTGTCATAAGCTTCGACGACTCCGTTGAGGGACTTGGATGGCCGCTCGACGGGTACATCGCTCCTCTTGCTGACTGGCTCCTCTACTGAGAGGCCCTGGCGACGGACATAAGCACTAAAAGTTTCAATCGATTTTGCCTCGCGCTGTTGACCATCCTCTGCGTTAGAAGCGATGGAAAAATGAAGCAAGGCATGAAAGGACTGACTGCAAGGGGCATGGGCATTTTAACAGGAGCTCCCATGATCTGACTAGCGAAAGCGAGGAAAAGCGCGGAGATGATGAAGAAGGCACGCATGATGATTGGGAAAAATTGTAGGATTGGATCAACCAGAATTGAACTTATTTCGTGCGGCTAGTACTGAAGGCGCGCCTGCGGCCTAACAATGGAGTCAAGGCTGGCACGGACATAAGTGGATTGAAAGAAAGGTGTCGCGAAACGAGAACTTACAAAGAAAAAAAGACAAGGAGGATAGAAAGAAAGAAAGCGATATGGGAGTGAGAGGAAAGAAAGGATGGAAACAGGGAGAAGGTTTTATGGTTGCGGTGTCGGCTGTTGCATCGCTTATGATTTTGTTGATCATGATCAGTGGATGCTGGTCGCCATGTCTCCTGGTCTATACATAGACAGCATGTGACCTTCATAATGATCATAAATTTGTCTTCATCTCATCCCCGTCATGTCCGACCCGCGCTTCTCTCGTATCAAGACAGACCCTCGTTTTCGACGACCAAAAAATAAGCAGCGCAAAGTCCTTATAGACGACCGTTTCAAGTCTCTCTTTCAACAATCCAACAGAAAGGACAAGGACACTGGTGCGTTATAGCAAGACCTACATCATCATTGCTTATCAACAAGCATATGTTTAGCGCAGGTTGACAAGTATGGCCGAAAACTTTCGAAAACTCACGAGGAAGATAACCTCAAAAAATACTACCGATTGGCTCCCGTAGATGAGGATCAGGATAAGGCTGGAGACGAGGCTGAGAAAACCATTGACTATGCGCGTGGACAAGTTTTGATGGAATCATCGGATGAGGAAGACGACTCCAAAGATTCAGAAATCAAAAGTTCTGATGAAAGCGACGTGGATGATATCGTCAGAATTGGTGCTGATGATGAGCTTGAAGTCGACCTTGACGAAGATGCATATGCCGAACTCGATGCGCAGGTGGCAGCATATGCCAAAGCCAACAAAGATCTAGGAGAAAAGGAAGATACGGAAACAGTCGATCGCACTCGCCGACTCGCAGTCGTAAACCTCGACTGGGATCATGTCCGAGCATCACATCTTTACAAGGTCTTCGCCTCACTTGTGTCCCCCACTGCTCCCTATGTCCCTGTATCTGTTTCAACCACAACGGAACAAGGTGAGAATCCGAGGAACAGGAAGGGTACTGCCGCACTACTCGCCAGAGGGTCCATCCTTTCCGTACGAATATATCCTTCTGAGTTTGGAAAGAAGCGAATGGAGCGGGAGGAAAAGGAAGGTCCTCCACCGGAGATTTTTAAGAAAAAGCGAAGAGACACCGATGTGATTGACGAGAGGACCATCTATGAAGTTGGAGACGAAGATGAATATAATGAGGATGCCTTGCGTCAGTATCAACTCGAACGTTTAAGGTACGCTCGTTTTTCGTAGCTTAAAAATCGCCTTTACTCAATTACATCTTTAGATACTATTATGCTATTGTTCAGTGCGATACTGTCGAAGCCGCCTCACACATTTACAACGAGTTGGATGGTACGGAGTTGGAACGGTCGGCAAATATCTTCGACCTTAGTTTTGTGCCCGACGACATGACATTTGATACGGATGCAAGGTATATCCTCATTCATGTTGTTCATGAGCTGTCAGATGACGTTTAGCAGGGATGAGGCAACGGGGGACATATCGACAAATTATAAACCATTAGACTTTGCTACTGACGTATGTCCATCTTTTTCTCCCGCACTCTTTCTTTCTCTAAATTCAAGTTTAGGCTCTTCGGCACTCAAAAGTCAAACTTACGTGGGATGAGGACGATCCAGAACGTTATCAAACCACCCGAAGACAGTTGACACGAAAGGAAGTTGAAGAAGGTGACTTCGGGACATATCTTGCACCTTCCTCGTCGGAAAATGAAGATGAGGATAATTCGAATCGAACAGGAGAGAAAAATGATGTTTCCCGGCGAAAACTACGGGCACTTTTACTAGATGGAGATGACAATACCTTGCCTGAAGGTTGGAACAATGAGGATGACGGGGATGTGGACATGGAGATCACATTCACTCCTGGCCTAAGCGAACAGAAGACTGACAAGGACGAGACGACCATTGACAGATACAAGAGAAAGATGCGGGAGAACAGAAAAAAGAGCAAGGAAACCCGCGCGGAAAAGAAGAAGGTGAAAGAACGACCTAACTCAAACAAAAAGGGTGGATACCAAAACGACGAATTCTTCAACTTCGGAAGTGATAGCGAGGACGTAGTGGAAGAAACTGAAACTGCTTCTGATACTAAAACAAATCGTCGAATTCCATCAAGGACGAAGATCACGACTGATGAGTCAGTTCCTAACATTACCCTCCATCACGCGAAAGGGCCAGAGCCAAAACATTTCAATATTAAAACCATTCTTAAAGCAGAGAAAGGAAAGACAGGGAAGAAAGGGAGAGGAAAGGAAGGTAGAAAGGATGAAGAAAATGAATTACAAGAAGATTTCAAGATTGATGTCCAGGACGAGCGCTTTAAGATTCTCCACGAGGATCATCAATTCGCTATCGACCCTACAAATCCTCAGTGCGTCACCTTATACTGCATCTGCGGTTTGCACCTATTGATTAATGGTACTCTCTAGCTTCCAAAAGACGAAAGGTATGAAAGCATTTTTGGAAGAGCGTCGACGAAGACAAAGGGGCGCTCGAGGTGAAAGCGCTGTTGCCTCACAGACGTTACGCGTGGAAGACGGAGATGAAGCGAGTCTGCGGAATTTAGTGGCGAGTGTCAAGCGCAAAAGTCAAAATAAGCATGAAGGCAGGAAGCGGCTACGACAATAATGAAGTTTGAAATCAGGTCGTCATTTTATCCCCGCTAAAAACTCACGGTGCGGGATCTTCATTCGCGAGATAGTTTGCTACACTTTTATTGTAACCCTCCGTTAATATCAAACCAGACGCGAACTCTACATGATATTTGCATTTGATAGGTCCAATTCTGGATGCGCGTCTTGGAACTTTTTAAGGACCTGCGTACGACAACTGAGTTTGTATTTGGTTGAAAGCAACAAAGCTCTTGCCTCCGCCTTCTTAATCTCATCCGAAGTTGGCTTTCCCAGTTGCTAACTGAGAGTTGATTCTGTCAATGCGTGGTAATGGAAACTTTTCCTTACCTTTTGCTGATTATCGAACTATGCACGCGGACATCAATCGATATGAAGGGGCAGTAAATATGACGATATTTCACTTACCATCATCTTTTCGACAATGCCGCTGGATTAAGATAAGAATATATAATCAGCTGGTACACTCTCTGTACTCACCGAGTCTCCAAGTCCAGGTCACTCAACTTGCTGTTGGGAGGCTCAATCTTGCTGGTGTTGATCTTTGGATGGTGAGTAAGGACGTTCTCCCACCAGGCTTGTTTATTCAGTTTTTCAAGAGTTATCAAAACGGCTTTTTGATCCACTGCAATTGAAATAAGATACTCATGATGCGGAATAATTAGTCCACGCACGCAGGGTCCAATTACTTTCTTCGACTTTAATCTCTTTGCAGAGTTCTCCATTGAGTATTGGTTCTTCACCCTTGAGTCCAACGCTGAGCCTTTTCTTCTGAATGATTACCACAAGATTTTTTCCTCGCGTTCCAGGAGGAACCGCCACGTTTATCTCAACTTCGCCTAGTTCTTGTCTCCATTGGTAAGGGAGGGCTGAGATGGTGTTACCGTCAAGAAGAATTTGACAGGGATAACTCTTACCAGCCTGTTCAAGAGCCTCGCGCTCGCGGTCAGCTATATCCTTTGCTTCACGCTGCTCTTTGGTCAATTCACTCTCGGCGTCGGACATCGATAATCAAAGCTTTGTTGGACTGTATGGGCGTCAGCTTATGTCACCATTAGAGACTAGACTTGATTACACTTGTTTGTCCAATCCGCCCAGTCCAGTTCAGCATTCTTGCAGTTTGTCGCTGTCTTTCCCCTCCAAAGTTGGGATCTTCTGCCCGATTTCTTTTGACGCGGATTCTCGTCTGGGTTTGCGTACTTTTTCATGGCAAGTACGGGTGTTTGGAGTGATTTTGATGTGCGTTGTATCGTCAATTTATTTCGTAAAGCCTCCCAACATTTTTGCAGACGATTCGTCACAATATCAAGCATAACACAGTTGAAAAACTCAAACAGATATTGACTAAGTTTAACGAAGAGTGTCAAACGCATCACGCACGCTCGGGGAAAAAGCAAGACCACATAGATAGGATTTTATCTTCTTTGGACCAATGGCGTGTTAGCAATGCGGAAGATAAGTGGACGAAAGCGAAAACTATCATAGCTCAAGTCAGGAGTAATGGAATGTACGTGTATTATCTGGTACTGCCTTGCTATTGACGTGCATGAGCTTTCGACGGTCGTCATAATTATTCCTGGGTTTCATTGACTGATTATATTGTTGTGCAGGTATTCTAATTTCTCCACGAACTCTTTGCCCGCGTCGACTACAAATGCAAATTCTGTGTACCATGCCAACAATCTTGTAAAACCACCCTTTCACAATCCAGTTCCTAGCTCGAGTAATCTTCCTCGTTATGATCCATATGCCCCTCCTCGTCGACCCCTTGCCGCCCCCTCGTCAAGCACATCGTCAACAGCAATCTCGAAACCACTAGGTACGATTCCAATAAATCTACCTCCTTTTTCTGTTGAACCTCATTGTAACAGCTATTCGATTCAAGGACTCCCCCTTTTTCCAGATAGAACAAATACTATCGCATGTCGTTGAATGTCCAGGTATCTACCAATAACACAACGCCGCGTAAACTTCTCATTGACTTCTGTAGAATCAGCCAGCTCGACTGATCGCCGGTCGCAACAAGTCAGTTTCACCTTGACCGGTGAACAAATAAGCAAACTCAGGACTCCAGGGTGTGATTTACCTTTACTCTTTTTTCGTTAGAAACTGACGACTTTCAAAAGCACGAAGTTTCAGCTGCGACTTTTCTGCACGTCATCGTTCTTCTACTCCGGGCATTCTTCCTTCCGTTCAGCTAGTACCAACTCCGTTCCCTGCCTCGTTGAATTTCCACCCACATGCGAAGTTCGTGTTAACAACGTGCAACTCAATGCCAACCTGAAGGGCCTGAAAAAGAAGCCCGGAACTGCCCCCCCTCCTGATATAACTAAATTAGCCCGTTTGGTTGGCACGCCGAATAAAGTTGAGCTCGTGTACGTGAACAGCCAACAACCAGTACAAAATAAGGTAGGCATATTCACTTTTTCAATCTGTCTCACGGTTAAGTGTGTCCAGAAATATTACATATCGGTAATGCTCGTTGAAACTACAACAGTAACTAACTTGGTGGAGAAGCTAAAAGCCTCGTCATATCGCAAAAGCGAAGAGATCAAACAAAAGAGTACGTTCGTCGTCGAATCTGACATACAACATTTTGATTATCGTAGTGGCCGAGTCTGTGAACGCTGACGATGATATTGTCGCTGGTCCGTCGAAGATGTCCTTGAAATGCCCTGTGAGTGATAGCCCCTTGCGACTACGCTCTTGTGGATTTCTCAACTGCCGTCCAGCTGAGCTTCATGAGGGTGGCCACACCTTGTCGTTCCTCGAAATGTGTGCACTCACAATGTTTCGATGCAACTTCTTGGTATTCGATGATGGAACAGACCACTACTTGGTTATGCCCTGTATGCGAGAAGCAGCTGGATTACAAGGAATTAATGATTGATGGGTGAGTGCGAAATGGGCTGGGCCATGGATATGTTCAAACTGAAAGTATCTTCCAGCTACTTTGACGAAATTCTTAAGACCGTACCAGAAAGTGTAGAGGATGTTATCGTCGAGGCTGACGGAGAGTGGCATACTGCAGACAACAAATTCGGAACCACTGCATGGAAAGCTCAGCATCCGGCTGTCGCACCGCTTCCGAAATTCAAGGCGGAGTCGCCTCCACCAGTCAAAATTGAAGCGGAAAGTAGCAAACCAATTGCACAACAGAAGACCGATGTGTCTTATATCTTGCTCTCTGATGATGATGAAGAAGAAGTTCAAAAGGAACTTTCACCTTCTCATCGCTCTCTCGACTCTATCGGTCCCCCAACCCCCCACCGCAACAGTCAAAAGAAAGACAATGTAATCGACCTGACGATCGACTCGGATGACGAAGAACCTATCCCAATGCAGTCAAGCAAACGCAAAGTAGGTGAAGCCGATCTTGGTCCAGCATCACCCACAGAGCCAATATGGAAGAAAGGCCGACATGAAGTGGACTATCAACTCCCCTCCATCACTACTCTGCACACATCTGTTACCAGCCCTCCTTTCCGACAGCTCTCACTCACAAACAACCGACTACCACCACCACAACCGATGAATTCCGGTACTCCTAACCATTACCTACATTACCCCGGGACCAGCGCCCCGCCCCCTCTCTATAATAATCTACCAATACGTGGAGGAAGTTCCGCTCCTGGTTCTTTTGAACTCCCACCCTTGTCGGGTTTGCCACCTCGTCCGAGCGGTCCTCACCGCTGGCCATAGTTCTTCTATTTTATTTTTCTTCAACGCATTGTCGTAGTTTATTTTGACACAGTTTAACGCAAGGCTTAATGTACATGCATGCCTCTGTATTATACGCGTATGAGTATTTTGAATGATAGGGAATAATTTATCTTCGCCCTCGCTCGTCCAGCGTACCCGGTAGCGTGAAGTCTGAGTTGACCCTGCGAGAAGTGAGTTCTCCATTACACCTTCAATTATGTATCTCTGTTATGTATAGATAATTGCTCTCAATTAACCTACCCGAGTTCCATGCGGCCCTAAGCGGAGTTTGAAATGCCTCCGGTGCTTCCCGAAAGCTTTTTGACACGCGAATTTTGCAATTTGTTCTTCATCCTTTTCCTACTACCTCCACTCAGTTTTCTCCCTAGTTTCTCCTCCGCAAAAAATGGCCGAAGCAAAGAGGGTCAAAACTCCCAAAGATTTCGCCAGTATGTATTGTTCGCAGCGTTCACCTGGTTGAAGTTTGACATTTTTCATCGCGTGCAGTCGACTTCATGATGGGCGGTGTCTCCGCTGTAAGCATCTCGCCATTCCTGTGTGTGACTGTTCTCTAATGTGTTAAATAGGCGGTAGCAAAGACAAGTGCAGCTCCCATTGAGCGCATCAAGCTCCTAGTTCAAAACCAGGATGAGATGGTGCGCTCGACTAACTACATTTTCCTTTCTTGCTTTGACACGTCACGTCGTTTTCAGATCAAGCAAGGTCGATTGGCTACCCCTTACAAGGGTGTTTCCGATGCTTTCACCCGTACATACAAGGAGGAGGGTCTCGTCTCCCTCTGGAGAGGAAACACGGCAAACGTCATCCGTTACTTCCCTACGCAGGCCCTGAACTTTGCATTCAGTGTGTACCTCGTTGCTCTTGGAGGGATTTGTCTAACAAATTTGGTGAATAGAGGATTACTTCAAATCCTTATTCGGTTTCAAAAAGAGCGAGGGATACTGGAAGTGGTTCGCTGGTAATGTTGCATCTGGTGGTGCTGCCGGTGCTTCTTCCCTACTCTTCGTCTACTCGCTCGACTATGCTCGTACCCGTCTCGCCAATGACGCTAAATCTGCGAAGGGCGGTGGTGCTCGTCAATTCAACGGCTTGGTTGATGTCTACCGTAAGACCCTCGCATCCGATGGCATTGCGGGTCTCTACCGTGGCTTCATTCCCTCCGTTGTCGGTATCATTGTCTATCGTGGCCTCTACTTCGGTGTCTATGATTCGCTTAAGCCCGTTGTCCTTGTCGGTGCTCTCGAGGGTTCGTTCTTGGCTTCCTTCGGTCTTGGCTGGGGTGTTACTATTGGTGCTGGCCTTGCATCCTACCCTCTTGATACCATCCGGTGCGTCTCACTATTGTTAAGCTACTCGTTATAACTAATATGGGAGTACAGTCGTCGTATGATGATGACTTCCGGTTCCGGCCAGAACTACAAGTCGATGTTTGATGCAGGTTCCCAGATTCTCGCTAAGGAGGGTACCAAGTCCCTCTTTAAGGGTGCCGGTGCCAACATTCTTCGTGGTGTAGCTGGTGCTGGTGTGCTTTCACTCTATGACAAGCTTCAGCAAGTGATGTTCGGCAAGGTTTACTCTGGAGGCTCTGGGTAGACGATTGGTATGAGTTAGTCCTATTTTCATATATATACACCATAGATCACCGTTATTATTGTTGTCCCGTCGGGTATGGCCTACTCTACTATACCCTGGTAAAAGTTAGTACTAGACCGTTAGTGCGGATAATTGCCTTGATTCAGGGATGTGTGTGAATTTTCGTTGCTTTAAATGTGCCGATCAGTTTTGTTCCGTTACTGCCATGCAATGCTTTTCCCGCCCTTCCAGTGTGTTCTCAAGACTATATGCAACTGCCGCGTCCGCAAAAGCAGACATTGCATCGGGTATTGTTTTGCGACCTTACCAGCACGAGTGTATTCACTCATGTCTTGATGCGTTGTCGTCGGGCTGCACGAGAATTGGTGTATCTTTACCAACCGGCTCTGGAAAAACAACCGTGTTTCTGTCTTTGCTGTCCCAAATTCCGGCACCGCTCACTGATACTAATGCTACGCGGTCACTAGTCGTAGTGAATAGCATAGAACTCGCAAGACAATCGGCGGAGCAGGCTGCTAGGTTGTTCCCTCATTGGTCTGTAGAAATAGAGCAGGGAACAAAACATAATGCCAGTGGTATGGCTGATCTGTAGGTGTTGTAGTACTCCCCTCAAATGCACACTGAATAGCCTTGAAGCACAGTCGCGACGTACCAGACTTTAGTAAGGGCCGAGCGGGTCAGGAAGTTTGATCCTAGCCTGTTGAAAGCCATTATCATCGACGAAGCACACCACTCTGCGGCTCCTTCGTAAGTACCTTACTTCTTTGTCAGTCTGTTTATACTTCTCAAATAATGGCAGGTATCGGAAGCTCTTATCCTCTTTTGATCCAAATATCCTTCATCCCGACCGCACCGTCCAGCCTCCCGTCCTTCCACACGCTATACCTATAATAGGGTTTTCCGCTACTTTCAGTCGTCACGATGGTTTGGCTCTAGGATCTGTTTTTGAGCGTATTGTCTATCATCGCGACTTTTTGGATATGATCAAGGAGCAGTGGTATTTATGATTTTCGCCTACGTTTCAGCAAACTTGACTTGCTATACAGGCTCTGTGATATGAGATTTACAAGCGTCAAAGCAGACCTCAATCTCAAAGAAGTTCCCTTGAATGCACAAACCGGTGATTTTAACCCTACCAGCCTGGCAGAACAGATGAACAGGAGGCCTATCAATGAACTGGTTGTTAAAAGCTGGATTGACCGTGCTGGTAAGCGCGTTCTGCAGTCATGTCTTCGCATCCTTACCGACTTCGTTATGCCAGGCGCTCGTAAATCCAGTCTTGTCTTTTGCGTCGACATCGAGCATGTATTGGCCTTGACACAGACTTTCAGACAGCACGGTATAGACGCCCGCAGCATCGATTCCCGCACAAATCCTAATGAGCGCAAGTTGCTTGTCTCGCAATTTCGACAAGGAGTATTCCCAGTGCTCGTCAATTGCGGTCAGTGGAATGTAATCTGTCAATTGTTACCTCATATTCTGACACAAGAAACAAGCCATCTTGACCGAAGGCGCGGATATACCCAATATCGACTGTATTGTTGTGGCGCGGCCCACACGGTCACCAAATGTCTATGCTCAAATGGTTAGGGGTTTGGACCAGCCCTATCAATCCACCTCAGCTGACTGCTTCCCAAGATTGGTAGAGGAATGCGGCTGTCTCCTGCGACAGGCAAGGGAGACTGCCGTATTCTAGATTTCGTTGACGTCACGACGCAAATCAATGTTATTTCGTTACCGAGTCTTTTCGGTTTGGACCCGTTAGAGGTAGCAGTTGAAGGTACATATCTGATTGACTCAGCCCAATAGCCACACACTCATTTTAGCATAGAAAATGTTGAGACGTTGGAGTTCAAATCACAAGCCAAGGCGGAAATGTCTACCTCTCAGACAACAGATCATCTCTCCGACCCACAATTTGCTGATGCGACAATCACCTACATTGACTATGAAGATCCTTTTTCTCTCATGAAGGATTCCTCTAATGCTCCCAATATGTTTAGGCTCAGTCGCAATGCCTGGGTTGGATGTGGTGACAACATTTACGTGCTACCCTGTCTTCAATTCGGAGACGTTAGGATACAACCCGTACAGAGCGAAGAAGGTATCATCATTTATGTAGAGTCTGTGGTGAGGCAACTTGGCTAATGTTCTACTCAGGCGAAGACCTCTTCGAAGCGTATTTTCTTCCACAGCTAGACGAAAAGAAGGCTAAAGCTGCCAAACTTCCTATGTTTATGCGTAGGCGAAACATACTCAAAGCCTCTACCCTTGCAGAAGCAGTCAAAGGCTGTGATACGTATGTCCATAAGAAAGTTCTGAAAGGAAACTTGATTAATGGGTACGTCTACCTGTGTCATATCGGCGAGGTATAACAACAAAAGTCAATTCCGTAGAGTCTTAAGGAGTGCAAGATGGAGAAAAGATCCAGCAACTGAGGCCCAGAAGAACTTTTGCAGAAAGAAGTGGTTGAACAAGAAGAAGGGGCAAGGAATCATTTCCGAAGAGAATATCGACAAGATAACAAAAGGAGAGGCTGGCAATATGATCACTCGGCTGAAACATGGAGCAAAGGCAAGTTGTTCCCTGCTTCAAGAACAGTTTAGCCTGATTCTTTCTTGATAGTCGCGGTATGAGAAGAAGTTAAAAGAAATCACCAAGGTAAGAAATGCAACATTAAATGAGCAGGCTAGATTGGCAAAGTATAAAGTGCAAGTTGGACCCATTGCAACATAGAGCTAGTACATTATCGTATCTACTCATAATAGAACCTTCATATGGCTGATGATTGGAGTTTCAAAGAATCAGAGAGCAACGGCGAAACCGCCAAATCGCTCTGCAGCGTCAACAGAGCTGCTTGTTGAGCTGTGTTTATCGTATGCTCGAGGTCCTCCGGATTCAAGAAAGCTTGAGGGTTGTTTGAAATCGAAGCGAGAACAGCGCCTACAAACGAATCTCCCGCTCCAGTCACGTTGGTAATGTTATCCACATTTAGACCCGGGAAGTGTTGCAAGACAATAATCTCCTTGCTGTTCCCTTGTACAACGACATACCGGGCAAGGGGGTTACTCCTTTGCCGTCCCCATGGTGACGTCGCTGCATCTTCGGGGTTAATACGCATAACAACGATGGCCCCGCGTTCCCCGCATTTAATAATGAGGTGTTGGAATATCGGAAGAAGGTTGACGGCCATCTGCGCAATGCCCTGGTCAATCAAAAAGGACAGCGTGCCTTTGCTAACATCCAAATCCGTCGCATTCCTCCTTGCGAGTTGCTCCAAATCCATACGGAACGCGGAACCGAGCCCCATGCTGTCAATACATGTCCACCAGTATGAATTGTTGGATAAATTATAGGGTTCCGCTTGGATCGTGTTATAGACGTGGACGAGTTCCGGGAGGTTTGGTGAAAAGAATGCAATGGGAGGTTTCTTGAGGTCAGTATTCGCCAGGAGATCTTGTATCAACGGCAGGATAGACGTGGATTTGATGACTGAAGTGGGTTCGCTGATACATGGTCAGTTGCCACCATATGCTTCGGTGAATTGGTCCACCCACAAGAACACTAACAGGGCTATGAGCCTATAGCCTTCAATAACAGGAAGCGCTCACCTTTGATATCATTCTTGATGCAATAACTGACGATCCCCTTTGTTGTCGCAGGAGAAAAATTCCCATCAATAGCTACAAGCTTGGGAATGTGCTTTCGCAGCTGAGGGATGATCTATTTATTTTTATCACTTGAGGTATTCTGTCGAAACTCATGGATAGACAAACTTGTTCATCGGTGATAGCCTGAGTGATATCCATATCCGCCACTCCTCCAACGAGATTGCCAGTATTATCAAGAACCATATTACAAACAGCTGTCCTCTTGTCGCTTTTCAAAAACCCGTCAGTTCTCATACCTAGTCTTTGCGTTTCCTCAAAAAGCAGCTTCCCCAAAACATCCTCGCCCACAGGTGCCACCAATAGTGACGATGTCGCATGTTCCTGTGCGGCTAAGATACGATGGGACGCCTCGGCTACGTTCCTCGCCACACCTCCTAATGATAAGCAAACCTTTCCAGGAGAAGTAGAGTGCTGTGACAACCTAGTATCGGAGTCGATCTTTGTCTGTGCCGTAATGTCCACTGCCGCAGAACCGATAATTATGAGATCAGCTGGTGGCTTTACAGTCGAGTCAATCATCTATCCCCTCGTTCAAGGCATATTGTAACGTACCAATGCTACATCTTCCTCGATTCTTGGGCCGGCAGAACCCACACTGGTGGCGGGATCTTCGGCTGGTAATGCAGTGACGGACGTGGAAAGATTATTCTGTGAAGCAATTCAGCATTATCTCAACAAGCAAAAGAAGATCTTACACGACCACTAGCCAGTGTTGCATATTGATTAGCAATTTGGCCACCTGTCCATAATTCATGAGGTGATATCCTTGGTGTCACGGTTGGACTCCCAATCTTACCAACACGTGCCGTATTTCTCAGTAAAGCCATGTTAGACTTCATGGATTCGCCTTTTGTTAACTCTACCACACGAGCCAAAAGCCATGGTGTAACATCCTTTCCTCGCTTACTCATTCCATTAGCTTCGGATTCTGCAATTGCCTGGTTAACCAGTCGTTGGATCATTTCTCCTTTTGCTTCATACTCTTGAGGAATAGGAACGGCAAAGATGGCGCCATTTTGAAGCCTTAATTCTGTTTGGGTGTCTAGAATTCGGCTTGAGTCGCGGGATGAATCGAAGCCACGAGACAATACCGACACAGGATTCTAGCTGCTAGTAAAGGGTCGTTTACACTCCATGGAACCTATTCTCGTGGTACCAGTCATGCTTGGTTGAGACAGCAAATACGTACCGTAAACCCACTTGTTCGAGAAAAGAATGCAGGAAAATCGCGGCTTTCACCATAAGCCACCACAGGAATACCCAACGTTTCCTGGAATGGCATAAGCATCGTGGAGTTTGAAAAGAAACATGCCATGACATACGAGGTACTCCAATGTCCTAGCAGCGATGTAGATGAGACGGCACACAAATAATCCTTATGATATCACGAACCTTCCTATATCAAGTATAGACTTGACACCTGCGGATACGAGACCCACAGGGCATCGAGTTAGCTCATGGAGATCAGCAGAGATATCCATAGCTAGCAGCTGTATGTCAGGGATAATCGAAACTGAGCAATACCAAGATCACATACTCGTTTCGGCTCCTCGGTGTACTCCACCCATGCTTTAGCATTAACTTCAGCACACTGTACACCTGCGTCTGAGATAGACGCACCCCCCAGTCGAAAACACCTGCAGTGTTTTGTAAATAGCTGAGGCGAGAAATATAGGGATGCCGATGCGTACCTTTATGCCTGTCATGGCAGAGAATATAAGTGTTGCACTACAAGTCGTACCTAGGCCCATGCTTTGAATTATTAGAAATTTCTTCAAGTGTTCTTGACTGACCTCCGTCTGCCTTTGAAGCAACCGCAGGGGCGATGTCCCTCCTCGAGATTTTCGCCTTTTTCCTGTCAGGATCTGCAAGCCTCTCAAGCTCAAACCTTTCCAGACCAACTTTGATTCTTCCATCCAGCATTCCAATAGTTGCAGGGATAGACCCGGTCGACCTGATAATATTTTCCAACTCGAGGCCGAGCTCCAGATTGTTGGGATACGGCAGACCATGGGTTATGACAGCAGTTTCAAGAGATACAACAGGTTTTGCGGTGCCCAGAGCTTCCTCGACTTCCGGATGTATATCAATGGGTGCATTCGCTCGTTCGATAGGCGAGAGACGCGATACATGCCGTCGTGCACTGCCTGCACAAGCCTTGTTGACGATACGTAAATAGCGCGCGCACGACACCATGGTCGTTTTTATACAAGTTTCGTTGTTCAACCAGCCTGAGAGACGGGCCGGGGTAGCCGACACTAAGGCACTATGTCGTTACCTCCCGCCGCATCGGTTGAGGGCTCCCTCGACACCGCAGAGGGTAAATGTGTCATATCGCATTCGCTCAATGTCCAGGAAATTATAAATTCAGTCCAGGACGACTCAGCTGGCGCAATTGCTGTTTTCATTGGTATGATAAGAGTTGTTGGCAACACCTCCGAATCGTCTGCTCAACCGTTTTACAGGAACAACTCGCAACTCCTTCAAAGGTTACTCGAATATATGTACTCCAAATCAGCTTTAGTGGATGACAACCAACCACAGGCAAGGTAGTGACACGTTTAGAATACCAGGCATACACGAAAATGGCGCTCAAAACCATGGCGGAAATCACGCACAACGCCAGCGAGTCCGTCACCCAATCTGACCATCAACCACCATCCCAGACGGATCTCACACACAGTGCAGCTCTTAGACGCTGTGCTATCCATCATCGCATTGGTTCCGTTCCTGTGGGGGAACCATCAATAGGTGCGTTCCGACATCAGCACGCAGAAATCGACATTGACAATCCACTCCAGTCATTGCTGTTTCTTGTCCGCACCGGAAAGAAGCTTTCTTGATATGCGAAAAAATTCTAGAGGATGTCAAGCTAAAGGCCCAGATCTGGAAGCGGGAATACTACGAGGGAGAGGACGAAAGCTTGGCTGAGTGGAAGCAAAATTACTGAAAGGCCATTTAAAGTGAAAGATAGTCGGGAGAAAGGGGAGATCGTGGGTGGAATGTTTATATCACTTAATCAATCTTCCAGTCCTTGTTGACAGCGTCATCCTCCGAACTGACCAACAGCTCTACAGACCAGATGACGAGAGTAAAGAAGATATTCATCCACCGCCACCATATCTGGGATGAATGATCCAGTACTGTAATAAATGACCGTAAATAACAGATTTATGAAGAGAGCGAGTCGACATACAGAGCAGGTGGGAGTAGACTGTGATAAATATTAACTGGCGGTAGGTCAAGAGAATATGAGTGAACATTGATGTCTGCAGAAGGAATCGTGAGTGAGCGTTGTATAACAACTGGATTTCATACCGGGCGGTCAGCCCATCCACCGTCGACACCTTCTTCAGATTCCCAGGTATCGGCTCCTATGGTTGGTAATATCCGAGATGCGAGATGCAGGATGGTAAGGCGGTACAGCAATGCGATGAGAACAGGCTTTGGTAACGTGTTAAGCACGAAGTTCAAGAACGTCTGGAAGTGAGGATATATGTTAGGGAGCAGTGGTGCGCTAGAATAATGAAGTCCAGTCAAATAACGAATATTCAATGGAAGAAGCCACATACTAAGAGGCTATGGGATCCGTAAACGACTTCTGGTCAAATCCACAGAGCCATACATTGTAGGCAAGGACGACCGCAAGTCCGGATGACTCGATAATGTTCGTCCGTCTAAGCACGAATCCGATGAATGTCAAGAAGACAAATGCGGTAAGGGCTACACCGAGCAGTGTAGATGATAAGGGGGACGAAGCAGCGCTTGGATATGACTACTTTCATGAGCAAAGCACCAACTCTTGTCATTATGACCAAACTCACTGCAACAATCCACCAAGCAGAAGCTACATAGGCGACAGCAGCAGCAACCAAAAACACGAATTGGTAGCTCTCTCCCTTGTACACGAGCCTCTTGCCTTCCTGGCCCAGTTTTTGGACCACAAGCAAGCTAGACAATCCTTCCATGACGATGAACAAGGGACCAAAGCCGGTCAGTGCAGTTCCCCACCAATCCGCAGCAATCGTGAGGTATGAGTGTACTGATGAGGAGAACAGATTAAAACAGACGAGGAGCAGGAACGGATGCATAGGAACTTGAAGGACAGTAAGTATCTCGGACCCCCATAAGAATATCAATGTCCCATGAAAAAAAGCATGGATGCACAGTAATAGTGAGAGTGAAAGAAATGCTTGATTCGACAATGTTGCGAGAGTTAGAGGCAGGAAAACTAAAATTTGGAGAACGATTGACAGTCTGCAGAGCAAGTAATTGAGGTTGTGATGATGCATTGCAATAAAAAAGAAGCGTACCTAGCCGTTCCCGATACCGCGCTCCATATAAACCACGAGTTGAACATCAGTGTGGTCTGTACTGAAGCCTTGGAGGAGATGCTTGGCAAAGGGGCTGCAGGATGGGGGACACAAACTCGGAAAAGTGAAAGGGAGACAGGTAGTTGGAATCCTCGAAAAGGAATATGATTGAATTGTGACCCTTTCTGGATGTGACGCGACGTGTGTGGCACACGAGGTGAAAGTATTCAATTAAGCACTGCTACGCAACATACAATGGTACATAGAGATCAACAAGATTTGAGGTGGTAAGCATTCTTCAATGCTCAGCAGTGACCTGTCGTTTGAATGGAGATTCATGCGCTGTAGCGGCCGCGTCGTGTGCCAGCTTGCTCTGTCGAGTCAATGGATTTAACAACCCCTTCTCCTCGGCAAAGTCTGTATCGCGAGCAAGTGAAGCCGGGTCTGACGGGGAAACAAAATACTTGTCTTCGATCGGAATCTGTAATAGATTCATCTTGGGTGTAATTACCACCAAGTGGTTTGTCTTGATCTCCATCCAGTCCGCTAGCCAGATTATGTCAGTAACCAAGCTGAACCCGTTCAAACCCAGTGCTTACCCCTCTCAAATGTTAAGGGTTCGCTTGCAATCATTATTATGTTTTCCCGCTTGTCCGACTTTGACATTCTGTAATGGCCACCCTCAGCGTATTCGTTGAACTCTGTTCCAGAAGAGAACCACTAGTACAAATGATCAGTGCATGGAGCGGATAACATTAAATCATAGATACCAAGGATGCTGCCTCGTCCTTTCTCGAGGAGATGTAACGCGATACTACGATGCTTGACCCATCGGTCACACAAAAATTCATCAAACTTGGTTCAGTCACTCCAGCATCTTCAGCATACTGATTTAGTGATGTAATGGTTTCCAGCATGGCGTTGCGCAGGATCTCTGGAGAGAAACTCCGTGCATTGGGGTCAGGTACCTGATGCTGTGTAAGTAACAGCAAAGGACAAGAGACAAGTTGCACAACAGACTTTGGATAGAAAAAGTGCAAACGACCATTCGGAGTCTGTATTGCCTTGGACGAAAGAGAATAAGTGGTCCGGTAGGTCGGCTTGGAGGCGCCGTTTGAAAAGATGGAAATCTGCAATATTTCCGTTGTGCATAAACTACCATTTTTGATGAGCGCCTTTTCTGGTATGGATGCAGAAAGACTCGTACCATCAAGTTTTCGTAAGCGAAAGGGTGGCAGTTGTCCAAGGACAGCGATCCCGCAGTGGTGGCGCGAACGTGAGCACTGGTACGGATATTAAGGTACTAAAGCAGGACCCAAGAAGAGAGAGTATGCACAATACAAGGGGAGACTTGATCTTGACAGCTAGTCGAGCTAGATTAGCATTGTTCCACGCCTGGTCACTCTGTGAGCACGTTTTCCGACGATGAACCACGTCTAAAGAAGCTCACAGGCGTCACAGACGTGAATATGCAAGGTTGACCTCCGAGTTCTGGATCATAGACCGAATCGTACCATCCTGTTGTTGAGGTTATTCAGGCTAAGGCAGACCTCAATTTCAAACTCTAACCAACGCCAAATCCGTCGCCATTCATTGGCCTCCGTCTATCCAGTCGAAGTCGAGAATCAAAGGCTTGGTTGATGATAGAATGACATGGTCGTGTGAGAAGCTGGAGAGAACGACTGTCAACTTCAGCTAACCTCAACGAACACTCTAAGGGACAAACATGGGAGAGTTGTACAGGTGAAGTTCCTTTATATATGACGAATCGACACATGGAGAGCAGAAATAGAGGGTGTGCAGTGGGAGCAAGGCAGATGGCCACTAAAGCTGTGCAATGTGACGTACTGCAGCACTCTTCCAAGTTTATGGTTACATCAAAATCACAACTCGTTTATATTACATGGTATATCTTTCCGGGCTTACAGAGTCCGTAGGTATGTGGAGACATTTGAGAGGAATGTGGTAGTGGGATAGAAAAACTGACGATGTATCGTTTTAAATGAATTCTTTGGGGCGCCTCGTGGAATCACCACCAGCTTCGTCATATACCATTCCAGCGATCCGATAGGCCAAGTCTAGCAGTTCGATCAGTCTTTATCTCCAAACGACGGAAATAACATACCGTCGGCTTGAACCCGAGTCGAAGCCTCTGCATAGACTCGAACCACATCTTCGGTGCCACTGGGTCGTACAAAAGTGCGACCCCCGTCATATTTCAGGACCAACTCATCAATCCTTTGCTGCAGCAAGGGTGGGCTGACCAAACGACGCTCAGCATCTGTGGTGACGAACGCATTCCTGTCGTTGACAACGACTTTAACCAATCGGTTTGGCAAATCGGTGTATAACGAATCCCACTCGACGCCGGTATAAGATCTATGAGCCAAAACAACTTCAACCAGAAGCATATCAGACAGTGCATCACCGACTGTCTGATTAATGAGCTTTGTCAAGTTAATGATATGGTTGAGAGCGGTTTGCTGAGCAGGAGTCTTTGGCTCGTGTTTTTCCAAAGTCTCTTGCGTATTTCGAGAGAAAAGCACGGTTCCATGACCATTTGCTTCGAAGTAGACGCCAACATCAAAACTCTCCGCAGCATGGTGGAGGTATTTAACGCCGGTCGGAACACATTTGACAGGCAGACGCTATGCAAAGTTCCACAATCAGATGAAGTCATATCTGAATTCAAAATGCTCACTTGGGCCAAAAACTTGGTCGAAGACCCATTTGCATATGCAGTCTGCACGGTGCCGACCTTGATTTGACCTTGTAGACCGGCCGCCCTGACAAGATCTACGATGAAAGTTGCAACTAAGCTGGCGATCTTGTCACCGTCCAGCATACGGAATTGCCTTTTTTCATCGATGTAGAAGTAGATAAGTCGATCCGCATCACCATCAAGACTACATCCTCGTTGAACAGGCGTCAATTTACCGTTCAACGAAGGAGGCAAACGCTGTGTGGTTTTGACGTAGTCAGCACCACATGAGTTGTTTAGAGCTCCCGCTGTTGCTGTTGAGGTGTTTTCAAGAATGAGAGAAAGCGTGTCTCCAAGATACTTCTTGACCTTGTCTGCAGCGATATACCCGACACCATTCGCACAATCAACGAGCAAAGGACTGATCTTTGGTCTCCCAGCCTGTATGCTCGTGTTAGCGTCAGAAATAGTGCATATTCGAAACACCTACAACTAGCTTCTTGAAAGCATCAATCATTTTTGTATAGTAGCCAATTTCTGTAGGTTCACCGAAATCCTTTGAATTGGTGGCTCGCACGAGGTAGTGTATAATGGGTGTAGTTGTGATACCTGCATCGCGACCATCTGCGCCTGCAGCTCTTATACCATCCTGGAGAGCAGCGACCAATGATTCCCCGGTGGGCCGGGTATCTCGTCCATAGATAACAACAGCAGGCCTCGTGGTATCGATGTTGACAACATCGATGATGTGTTGGATCACATTGACCAACTCCTCCGTCGTGCGCGCATTGGCAATGGTAGTTGCATGGACTTCCCAGCTAGCCTCAAGCATTTCACCGCGAGGATCGATGAGCTTTACTCCATTATCCTGAAGAAGGCGTTGGAGATACGCGCCATGGAACAGCACATAGAGAGAGATGCACCTGCTCAGGATTATGGGATGCGGTGACCATTACACCAATGGCGTGACTATTGTGTTTCATGCTACGGAGAGCGGCCAGGATGCCAATGCGGAACACGACTGAATCAAGGCGATCGCCTCTAGAGGAGCAGTCATATTCAGCAGCGAATCCGGCGGAGAGGGATCAGGGTGCGCTCACAGCGTCCTGAAGCCGGCGGTTCCATACTGATATTGGTAATAGGTTGGCTTTGGGTGTTGGTTGGAAAGGGCGGCGATGTTATCGAGGTTGAAAGGCATCGTGGAGGTGAAAGTAGCAGTGCAGGGGCAGCAACGACTTTATGCGTTTTGGTGATGAGGTCATCTGACCGATAAGCCGCACGCAGTGGCAGTGACAACACTGCTCTTCCCTTCATCCACACCCACATGCCCGCCAAATCGCCTGCGCAGGTCCTTCTTGAAAAGGCAGACAAGAAGGCAAATTCTTCTACAGGATGGTTCTCTTCTGCGTCGACCAAATTTGAGGAAGCCGGCGACCTCTACCAACAGGCAGCCAACAACTTCAAGATCGAGAAGCTCTTCAAGGAGGCTGGAGATACCTTTGCCCGTGAAGCAGAGTGTCGAGAGAAGTGCAATGAAGCGAACGAAGCTGGTAATGCTTGGTGGAACGCAGCCAAGGCATACAAGAAGACTCACCCGGACCGTGCGCACTGTTCATTGTTTGATGTAACACTCTTCCCCTCTCATCCAAATTTTAGTCGCCATTCAGGCGCTGACACAAACCATCACTCACCTCACCAAGTTGGGCCGCTTCAGGCAAGCAGCGGATCGTGAAAAGGAAATTGGACAGATCTACTTGCAGGAATTCCATGACCTTGGAAAAGCCTGTGATAGTTTCGTTCAAGCCGGTGACTGGTACGCCCAAGAGGACGCCGCAGCGCAAGTTCTTTATATTCTCTGCTGTTTCAAAGCTGATGATGCGAATAGAACGGCCAATGCTTGTTATAAGGAAGCAGCAGATCTATTGGCCGATTTGGGCCAGTATACCCAAGCCATTGCACGTTACGAACATGTCGCCGATCATTCACTTACTTCGGCTTTGACCAAGTATAGTGTCAAAGAGTATTGGTTGCGGGCAGGTCTTTGCGCACTGGCCCTGAACGTGAGGGATTTTGTTTTGACGTGGTGACAGTTTCTCAATTCTATAAAGGACGTTGTGACGGTCAGACGAAACATGACGAAGTATGGAAGTCAGGATACCACGTTCCTAAGTACGCGAGAAGCCAAGTTTGTTAACGCACTGGCGGAGGCAGTGGACGCGGCAGATGCAGAAATGTTTACGGGCGCTGTTGTGGAGTTTGACTCGGTGACGAAGCTTGATAATTGGAAAACAAGCATTTTGCTGAAGATCAAACGAGAAATTGAACAGCCTTCTGGTGAATCTGCTTGGGGAGGACTTACTTGAGAATAATGATTCTTCTTGTTTTCACACTATTTTACTTACTCTACTCTCAATCAATGCATTTCCGTACCTGAGTACGTCGACACGTGAAATGAACAGAATCCCTAAAAATAGCCATAGGGGACCAATTTTGATTGCGACCACGTCGACGTTTAGTGAAACTTAATTCTCTTTTTTTTTTGTCATTCATCGGACATGGACTTGTTACCAGCGCTCATCCTACGCGTATTACACTTTCTTTATGCTCTCACCTCTCTTGCCCGTTCTTTTTGGAAGCGTCAAACTCGACCCTATCCCCAAACGCTACAATCGCCTCGCCAAAAATTACCGAAAAACCTCGCCGTTGTCTTTGTCGGTGATACCAATATTTCTCCAGATATTGTACAGAGGACCATCTTTGAGAGTCTTTTGAATCTTGTGGAATGGTGTCGAATTGTAGGGATTCCCAAGTTGATTATTTACGAAGAGCATGGTTCGAATACATCTCCTCCTAATAACTCAACCTGACATCGCACTAGGACATATACTTCGATTAGAACGACAAATTTGTGAGACAATATTCGGTCAAGAATTCGAGCAGCATTCCAGTGACTCAGAGATGGACTATCAACCTCTCACTCCTCCTGCATCGGTCTATTCTGAATCACGCCAATTGTCCCCATGCCAGAGCGCCACGGATGTTACAAGTATCCAATGTCAAGGGCAAAAGAATAGCGAGCCTTCTGTACTGAGTAAATCGTTGCTATTGTTTTGAATTTTTTTCCGTGTTGAACCCCACCTTCAGCGCCTTCCTTGTGTCTTCTCTCATCTCGATCATCAAAGGATGCAATAGCGAACCTTGCCCGTTCGCTCTACCTCGAACACGGAAGTGATTCTACCAACGTAAGAAGGAGGAAATTGAAGTCAACAAATTTTTCTCTGACGGTCGACCATGTAGACTCACGTCTACAAGGTACGTCATCCTCGATGCCATTTTGCTTCCTTCCAGCTGATTGCAATGGAAGATGAGACTGGATTCTTACCTCCGGATTTTATGATCGTCCACCCTATAAATCCACTCCAGTACAACCGAACGCCGCTCGAGCTCCACGGCTTTCCCCCTTGGCACATGCGTCTCACCGAAATTTAGTGAGTAGCCCGCTGCATTTAGATCTTGATCAGTCTCTGACCAAACGTAGCCTCAACCAAGACGATCGCCGAGCGTGGCGGCACTGGCTTCGGAGTCGCCTGACATATACACCTGGTCCTACGGTTTTGGACGAAATCAGTTTCAGAACGGCGCTGGATGAGTTCGCCTTGGCAGAAATGCGGTTCGGAAAATAGAGCACACCATTGGAGTGGTGAAGTCACTGATGCAGATAATCGATGAGCGTTTGTTTCAATAGTCTGAAATGCTGAGTCAATTATATGCAGTTCGAACTTCGTGCACCACGGTGGTTTGTCTGCACTGCTATATGTACGAAGACCTCGCAAACATGGCAGAATCACCGGCGGTATCTGATGTCCGAGATGTCAAATCAGCCTGATGATCAAAACACTTGTGTATATAAATGCCCTCAGCCGCCACTGAAATCACTCTACTTATTTCCTAGCATGACGAAACTCAACGCATTTCTTTCCCCCTCTCCCTCGACCAAATTGACCCGCGAGGACTCTACAACTTGTAACAGATCGCCTCGGCGCGTGTCGACGACACCGACACCCCGTTCAAGCGCGGAAGCTGCACGGAACCGTGCGAAGAAAAGGATCATTGTATGCTGCGACGGGTAGGTATCCAGCTGGTGCTCGGTCAGGAGTCCGCAACAAAGTATTTAACATATCGCTTAGCACATGGCAAGATGGGCTTGGAGAGTCGCGTTCGAAGTATTCCAATGTCCTTGTGAGCTCAATTCACTCTACACCCATGCGCCACATCCAATTTTGCCTTCTCCTGTAGCGCCTAGCAAGAGCTATTGATTGCGAAGACGCCCGCCGAGGGCCCGATTGTCCTGAGGGCGTTACCCAACAAGGGGCCATCGAGCAGATCGTTTATTACCAATCAGGTGTGGGCACAGAAAACAACCCTTGGTCCGAGTATGTCGACGGTACGCATTTGGTTTACTAATACGATCTCTCATTCACTAAAAAAACCGCCATGTGATGCAGGGGCTACTGGTGCTTCTCTCGGTAAATACTTACCTTCAACCTGCTGTGTATGGAGTCACAAACTCAAATCCAAAAATAGGTGACAAGGTCGAAGAAGTATATGCGTTCATCGCCCAGTTTGTGGCACTTCCCTTTAAGTCTAAGAATTAGCAAGTACTGATCGCACGAAACAGTAATTACAGCCCCGGGGATGACGTGAGCGATGCTTTCCTTTCCATTGCTTCTGAGCTAATTAGAATCTACAGATCTACCTCTTCGGGTTTTCCAGGGTATGGCATATATCTCTATTACAAACGTTGATGTACTTACAGTTACAGGGGGCTTACACGGCTCGAATGGTGGCTATGTTTATTGTGTGTTTCTTATTGCGTTGGGATGCCGAGCTTTTGCCTGACTTTCCCAAGGGTGAAATTGGGGTACTTGACCGGAACGATATGGACCACTTTGCAAGTATTTTCGTGAACTTTCAAAGACGGGGCACAGAAAAAGATGCGAAAGGTAGATGGCTGACCATATGCATACTGCCTAGAGAGCGTACTAAATCTCGATGTCAACAGAACGAGATGTAATAGAATCGAACCTCGCTCCATGGCTGGATCCGAAATCAAAGGGAAAGATGCGCGTTGATAGTGATAGAGATGGTTTCACTATCAAGTATGGTCCCCTCATAGCTTTATTTTCGTCCCTTATATTTTGATATCCAGGTGCGTTGGTGTTTGGGATACAGTCGGGGCCCTGGGCCTCCCAGACGAAATTATCATCAAGAACCCCCAGAATATATTGTTTGGCTTTACCGATCCCGGACTGCTAGGGGCTCATGTCCAGTACGCTTTTCAAGCCTTAGCATTGGACGAGCGCAGGAAGGACTTTGTGAGTGTGACTAATGTATTATACATCGCAGGACTGATGAGTGGTAGAACTGTAATAAATTCGTACGAACTACCGCTGGTAAGAAAAAGGGCCAAGTCCTAAAACAGGTGAATATCTCTCAAAAAGCTCTGGAAGGCTTATAGCTGACTGCAATGCGTAATAAATTAGTGTTGGTTCACAGGTACTGTATTTTTTCAAGAAATCTATCAAGGACCAGATCATTCTGATGCGTTTGAATCTGATCAGGTTGCCATACAGATGTAAGTATATTCTTATTAGCACGGCCCATCACTCGCTTATCTATGCCAGGTTGGTGGGGGGTACTTGAATCACGATCTTTCAGATATCAGCCTGTTCTGGATGGCGGTCAGTTTGTTCCACCCATCAAATTTGACTACATGCTCAAAATTACTCAGGCAAACGTTGAATCTATGCTGGCATTGGATGTCAAATACTTGGAAAATCACCTTGAGCCCGTCGCGCGATGGGGCGAACAAGAGCCGCACAAGTAAGGTTGATGCCTTTTCTTTCAGGAGTATTTCTGACGGGGCGGTCTCGTAGCTCGGTCTCTGGGATATTTGTTATCGCCAAAACCATTCAGCGGGATATCCCCATGAAACCTGACGAAAAGACCTGTGAAAGTATCCATCCCTCGGCTCTAGCGCGGATCTCATCATATCCAAAGTTGAAAATCGCCGTTGAAAACCATCCTGAGCTTATCTGGGATTTGCTTGCGCTGGAAAAGCAGCTAAAAGCTTATTGGGAGACTAAATATGATCCGGAGTCTTCTCGTGCTCGAGAGTACACCACTAAAATGGTGAAACGCCAGAAAAGTGTCGGGTCGAGAATCAGTCGATTCCTGTCCACGTGGACTCTCACCAATGTTGACTCCAGGGGCGACGGTAAGAAATCAACGTTGGAGCAGGGAGGCGCTGGCGCTTTAAAGACTGGTTTGCCTGTCATAGAGACACCTTCTCCTATTTCCTAACTTCTCCATTAGCCTCTTAACTTATTATTGATGTTGTATACATAATTTATGTATCATAGTATGCATGCGCAATTGATTAATTAATATACAGCTCGTATGGTACACGAGTCAAGAGGCGTCAGATTCGCCGATCCCGGACATCCATGATGTCACCGGTGGGGGGGGGGTACCCTCCATATATGGTCTAGTCGTTGTCTACGGCATTGTGCCAGCGCACACCTTGAATCAGTCGGCGGAATACGGCCATCAGTTAATCAAAGCACGAGCCAGGCTCATGCTGGGCTCATTTAGGTCGACATGCAATCGAGGCAAAATCCTAGTCAGTCTCCGAATTCCAGTAATATATATTTCATTGTTCTCAATTATATATTGTAACAAATACAACACCTTTAGTTACATTTGGCCGTTTCATGCTTTGTCGTTGGTGTAGTCGGATGCATCAACTTGTGATGGCCAGGATGATGGACAGCTGTCGCCGTTCGTTTGCCGACGCTCGCTTTTGGTCTAGTCCAAATCAGTTGCCAGGGTTTAGCAGCCTCACGTGAGCCAGACCCATGTCCGGGATCGGTGAATCTGACACCTCTTGACACGAGTGGTACACGATCGCTGATCGACGATCGAGCTCCGATCCATGTGATCGGTGAAAGCGCACGTGCAACTTCCTATTGGGACCGTTTCCCATTCCGCTCTTCACATCTTTCGGTAACGGGACTCATTCACTATTCTCCTATGCGCTCAATACTAATCAAACTACTCGCAAACTATTGAAGAACTCTTCACGATCATACGAGCCCTCACCAATGGAAGCGGCTTCCAGCGAGTCCGGCCATGAATCCGAGCTAGACCCGTCTATCGACACCAAAAGTACAGGTCTCGTCACAAATCCAGCCCGCTTCTTACATCAATCCCATCATCAACGCGCACAAGAACAAGATGGCGTGGTCACGAGACGAATACCTCGAGGTATAGCTCTCACATCGTATGCCTCGACCCCGGCAACGTTCAAGGTAATGCCTCTGGACGCTGTACCTTCAACGACCAACGAGTACAATGCTCCAATCTCCCCAATAAATACAAGTGATATACAATCTTCCTCTCGCAAAATTTATTGGCCGCATCTATCTCGTCCTCGGTTTGCCGGAATAGAACAACAATATACCGACCAAAGAGAAGACAAAGAAATGTTGTTACACCATACGTACCCTCCGCATACACATGGTCAAGTTATACATTCAGACAGCGATACCCCTGTACCCGTAACCACATTATTTGCACGAAAGGCTTCACCACTTCATCTGCCTTACCTTGACGACTACCTAGCCCGAATACCTAGACCGTCGTTTACCCAAAGCCAACATCAAGGACTTGCTGAAGTGACAATGTTCAGGCCGATGGAGCGGCTTGAGAAATTAGGAAAGTCACTGGATGATCTGGAAGCCAATTCGGCCGTGGTCGCGCTCTGGAGGGATAGGAAATCGATTCTCGGCTCAGGAATAAATGTTGTGATCGGAGTTCTAGTCGGTGAGACTCTTGGTATCAATAGACAATACATGACTTCTCTGTAGGGATCCAGTGCTTTAGCCCCCTTCTACGATCTTAGGGGTGTCTTCAATACAGTTCAAATCTTTGCCCTAATTTTGAGCACCATTGGTGAGCAGGAACCACGTAAGGGTCAAGTCCATAGTCCTTTTTCATGACCATTGGTCAGTTCCCATCAGTGGCAAAAACCTCGAAGATAAGTGGAAAAAGTTGTTCTTGGGCACAATGTAAGTAAGGGACTGTGCTACCATGACACTAACGCTAACAGCTACTTAGCCCCAACGTACTTGCCCTCAACTTTGCTTCCGTGCTTACGCAGTCTTTAATCTTCCTCGTTATCTTCATGGCTATCACCTCGGGGTTACTCTATTACTTCTATCGTGCTCGAATCCGCTGCGATCGGTACAATACAGTTGAAGGCCTACAGCAGACCGAGGCAGAAGGGAGTCGTTGGGGTCTTATCATTGTGACCTTTCTACTCACGGTAATCTACTTACCCGTGAGCACAATGGCTGTACATGTGCTCGTGTGGTCGCAGGATCTATGGGTCGTGCCCAATCCCTACATCAATGCGACTTCGTTCCCTCCTGAAGTTGCTCCCTTAGGTCCCGCCGATGAATATAAACAACCGTTAGATTTCTGCTGGACGACAACAATGAAGCGCAATGAAATCAATTATGCACCTATCATCCTCGTCATTTCGGTGATCATTTTTGCTTCCGTAAGTGTGTCTCCCAATGCGATTGTCCTCGCCTGACATCTAGAAAGTTGACAGTATGGTATCCCATCATTTTACGTCGTGTGATCCAGCAATCCGTGCCTAAGGTTGACTCTTTCACTGAACTTGGGCGCCGGAGGCGGAATTGTGATATGGATACTGAATATCAACGCTTACTTTCGCGAGACAAGAATGCTTTTGCTTTCCTATATAACCGTTAGGTGCTGCGCTCTCCCACCTTGATGCAGCTGACATTTTCTGGTTCCAGAATTCCGCCGTGGGTGGGGCACATACGAATCTACTTATCTATTTGCCAAGCTCAGCACGCTAATTACCATCGCTGTCATCGACTCGGACAACTGTTTATTCCGCTCGTACTCACGAAAACTGATACCCATCATTCGTCAGATTCTCTTATTAGTATCCACTATTGCATTTTTCGTTTCCCAATGTATTTTTGCTCCCTTCTTGGATCCCGTTAATAATGCCAGTGAATGGACTTCAAGACTCAACTACGTAACGACATCAACGACTGCATTGCTGATTGCTTCAAATGTGCCCGGAAAAGAAATCATTGGCACTTATGTCTTATATTGGTTGGTGTATTCTTTTTCTGCGGGCTTATCGCTACTGACAAGGGCTCTCCGCAGTATCTATATTCTAACCTACGGACTTAGCTTCTGTAAGTTTGGCTCTCGTGGCCGCATATGCTTGGTTATCCATACGTCCCAAGATTTTATGGCCATCAACACCGGTGTATTGCAGCGACTCATTAAGCGTGAGCCGGTTCGCATTCAGTGCCCATAAACACTTACCCGGCGACGCTCATAGGATTAACGCGTCGTATCGACTTTAGTAAGTAATCTCTACTGCTGCGTAGGGCTAACTCAAATCACCTATTATCCAGGTATCGATGTATTTTCACCTCGGTATGGTTCTAGTGGAACTTTTCAAATAATCATACTTGATACGGAGTGTAGACTGGATCTTACACCATCGTCTATCCATCTAAAGCGGCGCATCTGGCAGGAGACTGTTTCTACGCTCTTATTCACTGATCCGAAAACCTGCATACCAAATGACCAGCCAGTGATTTATGCGCAAGCCCGTGATTCCGAGTATCCTCCGTATTTACTCCAATTTTCCGGTTCCCCTGCAGAGCGGCATGCTGAAAACATCAAGGTCAGTCCCCATCTCATTCTCCTGAATTTAGTTCTGGATCTATTTTAGATCCTACGTGAGGTTGGAAATTCAGTTTACGCCAAAGCTGTGGGACTTTGGTCTGGTCCAGACGGCGGTCATTTTAAAGATTTAGGTGAAGAGATTCAACAACACCACGTGGGCCCAGATTGCTATTGGAAGAATCCTCGGGAACATGACGCCTTTGAAGCAGTCAGCGTCTTTGGAAACGCTTGGTGGATACCTTTTCCTCCAACCCTGGTATGCTCCACCTCAGAGGTTTGATACTGACACCACTATCTTACGAGAACATAGGTTATCCGACATGATGATGGGCATACCTCAGTCCTCCAAGATGCCGAAGACCTTCAGTCATACATAGCTCAGAATTCAGATCCTGATGTAAGGAAGCGCAAGTATGTCAGGCTTTCTCTGAGAGCACTGGAAAATCAGGCTGTGATATGGCCATACGATCACTTTGAGGTCAGATTTCCTTGCTAAGAGAGCTAGTATCTCAACTGAGCTATGTGTCCAGCCCGTAGGACGATGGTCGTTTTCGTGCTGTGGCCAGCGGCGATATAGTGCTCGGACATCGACGCACTTTAATTCTTGCCGGTTCCGCATCAAGCGTCGAGGACGTCTAACATGGGACGGTATCGAAATCGGTAGTGGCTTTGACATTGAGTTGAGGTACACGAAGTCCATCAAAGTAGCGGGCGAGAAGATTGGCCTTGGCAGCGACTTTGATCTGACTCCGTCCTTGGCTCGTTTCCTCAAACTCAACCAGGAACAGATTCAACGACGATCCCAGATTATCGAGGAAAAACTATTTAATTACAGGCGGTTTCATCGAAGGGAAAGTCGATGGAAGGAGCGCGTTCTGTCATACCGATTCCTCGTCCATGTCTACGATCACCCTTTTCCGAACCCGAAGGATGAAGCAGAATTTGAGCATGATTCGCGGGTCAGGAGCATGTTGCAGGACAACGACAAAGTGTTGGCTGATACCTCTGTGCGATATCATAACACAGCACGGACAGAGACAACAGCGTGGTGGTATATTTTCTGGGTCAGTCAGTTCATATATTGCCATCACCGGGGGACTAATACTTTAACCTGAATCGAAGGACGACTTCTGGAGAAGGAATCGTGACACAATTCCAGCGTTGTCAACATACGCCTCAGATTTCAACCCACATTACCCTACTTCAGTTGCTTATACTCCTCTTCCTCGTCCTGTTTTAGAAGGCTTCCTGGCTCAGAGGGGCCTTTTCCGCCAGAAATCCAAGTGGAATGACTGGATGCATCATGGGTTTTTGAATAAAATTTACCTCAGATTGAATGAAACAGTATTTACCCCATCAACGGGGAAGGTGCGTATGACAATACCAGTCATAGAAATGAAGAGACTGACTAGATGTAGTCCGTTATGTTCCACCTTGGCCACGGATCGAAAGAGCTGGACATGAACCAAATTGATATTGCTACTCAAGCAGGATCATCGACTTTGGGGACAGGGGGTGGAACAGACCATGACATATCCTGGATTAGAACTCGACCTCTGTATCGATGGGAGGGGATTTTGACGGATCCTTTACGAGGAGGAAATAGCCATAGGACATGGCTGTCCAAGCTTGGGGCATGGTTTGGCATAACACCTGTTTGGAGAGGTCCATCGTCGACAAGTGGCCTGGCTGTAGATGTGGTGATAGATCAAAGTGGGAGATATGTACTGTTAAATAGCACTTCAGAGGGTGAAAGTACAATCTGAACTGCTTATATGATGATGTCATCTATTTGGCTGTACGCGATTCTGTAATTTTCAGAATAGGTCCAGACAGTTCTCATTATGTCGGGACGACTAAGACGCCCACGAAAACCTGAAGAACGATTAAACAATCGAAGCAAGTTGCCGCGGCCAGTAGATGAACCGCTGATAGAACACCATCTCGAGGACAGTGACGATGAAGACAGCGAGAACGACCCGAGTGGGAGTGAAGCATATACTGATAGTGAGAGCGACAGGATAGAGGGCGCGAATTATGATGCGGATGCCCCACGCACCGCGCAATGGGTCGACGAAGATGAGTTTGAAGAGGATAATGACGAGGAGCAGGAAGAGGCCGGCCCGTCGCAGTCGGTACTTTATTCAGAATTGTTCCTGGCTCATTCACTACTCACTGTTGTTTGATTTTTTTTTAGAATATACTACAAAATGGTATGCTTAATAAAAATTCCGACAATCCCAGCTTATACACATGCATATTAGATCTTTCGGTGCTTCCTTTCGGCGCACTGAGAAAGGCACAATCGGTTCTCGACCGCGAGGATGCTCTAACTGACAATAGCGAAGATGAAAACAGCGAAGGTGAAAGCATCGGCGAAAGCTCAGAAAATGAGTCTTCGAACAGAAATGTAGTTGTAAAACCGCGTAAGGACATCGCGAAGAGGTCCAACAAACATGCGTGAGTATTACATACTTTTCTATCTCGCAGACTACACTGATTTGATATTAAGACCCATTGAAGTGACGTCCAAGAGGCCCGTTACACGCCGACGTCAGATTGTAGAAACCAAGAAGATTGTGAGTAAGCCCAGAGTACTCTCCGGACTTCAACTGATTCGAAATAGGAATCTCGAGATCCACGATTTTTGTCTGTCGCAGGGGAATTCAAGACGGACAAATTTCAGACAAATTACGGCTTTCTTGCGGACGTTCATCGTAGTGAATTGAATGTTTTGCGAGATAATCTCAAGCGAGCAAGGAAACTTATGCAAAACGCACCCCGCCATCTCAAGGATGATTATGAGGCAGAGACGCAGCGGCTGGAGCTAGCCGTGAAGAGGGCGGAAAGTACAGTGAATAGGGAACGTATGGATGGGGTACAACGAGAAGCATTGCGAAAAGCAGCGAAAGATGAGAAAGAGAAGCAGAAGCAAGGCAAGGGTAACTGGTATCTCAAGAAGGGTAAGTGGCTGGCGAGGCTTTTTTGCATACAGATGTTAACTCTGATGCTCAAACGACAGCGGAAAAACGAGAGCTAGTGACGCATGCAAGGTACGAGGCTCTAGCCGCGGAGGGAGGCAAAAGGGCAGTGAAACGTGCTATCGAGAAAAAGCAGAAGAAAATTAGCCAAAAGGAAAAGAGGTCCCGGCCATTTCCCAAAGTCAGCGGGGATGCGCGGAAGCGGAATACAAGTGGAGGAGACGAGGGTGTCCGAAAACGACGGAAAGTAGCAATGAGCTGAACACGGCGAAGTAGTCTAGTTTATGTTTCGATATTTTAGGATGACCTATCCTCTTGTCTCTGCCCTCCATCCCATGAGCGTCTTGCTCAGCGCAGTCCCCCATGCTGTTGCCCAGTCATCTGGCCATGACTTCAGAGCAACTTCACCACAATCTAGAAGGATTTTATCCCATGCAGACCCTTCAACCTATGGCATGTCCGGATGATGGTAGCGATAAAAATTTCAATCAGGATGTCTACAGCGAAGAGCCGCCACGTTCAAGCCGACCTTCCACTCCGTCGTCTTCATCCTCGTCCTCTTCGAGCACTGGAGGTGGACTTGGGGCACTTGCCTCGGTGGTCGAACAGGCGATAGCAAGGTGGGCAAGGGGTGCCCGAAGATCTTCAGCGTCAAGCTCGTCAAGCTCATCATCCTCTTCTTCTGAGCTTTCCGAGAATACTCGCCGCTTTTCGATCCACAGGCGCCGCAGACGTCGGTCGAACGCGAGCAGTCTACACACCAATGTTTCGGAAAGAGATATTGCGGCTCGTATCACACGTATGAAGGCCCTTGAAGAATCCAGACAGATACCCCGTCAGTTCATCTTGTATCTTCCACCTCCACCCAAGCATCCTCAAAGCTCCAGATGCACGGCGAGGGGACACGACGATGGTGACTATGGCTCCAAAAAAGTAATACGAACTTCTTCTCTTTCTTTGGTTCTCGATCAACTGGGAGAGAGATTGAAGAGGACAACAAGGGGCCGGCGCCTTCATGGAAAGTTTGGCGTCGGCACTTTGCCTTTACATCAGTCGAGGAAGGTTACATATAGACCACAAGGGCAGTCGGTGATCACGGCCACTGAGAGTGGATCGACTACCCCGCTACAGGGATCAAATATCCGGAGGAGTGATAAAGGGAAACATCGAGAAGGTTCAAACCATCTCCATCACCTTCAGGCTGCTAGCAAGGCCCCTAGAGCGTGGTTTCTGGACGTTTCTTCTCCGACTTGGGGCGACTTGAAGGCCATCGGCAAAGTATTGCATACTTATGACACATTTATCTTTGCTAACTTCCTCTCTCCCCCAGCTCCTTCATCTCCACCCCCTTACACTAGAAGATATCCTCCAACAGGAACCTAGAGAGAAACTAGATTTATTTCAAAAACTTGGATATTATTTTATCTCCTTCCGGGCAATCGAAACACGCGACGATCGTGAAAAATTCCAGCGAAAGATACACAAAATGGACGGGCAACTAGAGACTGCTGCTAATCATGACGGAACCGTTCGCGAGACGAATGTCTACCTTGTAGTTTTTGATGAAGGCATCTGCTGCGTACATCTTTTTTTTTTTTGCTGCTTTGTTTCTCTGTGAATGATATATATATGCAGTTCCACTACAATGATATTGCAGGTTCGAAGACTAAGTCCACGGGACGAACTTTGATTGACCCCTCTCTTAGAGCATACTGACCGAGTTCGCAATCGTATTGCACTCCTTGAAGAAGTTGCCAATATGTCAGCTGGTAGGCCGAATCTCACGGCATGCGACTTATTTCTAATGAGCTTGATAGATTGGATTGCACATGGCATCTTGGATTCCATAGTCGATTCATTTTTCCCTTATCTGGAGAATATTGAAAAGGAGGTTATGGCTATTGAGGAACTTGTCTTTTCAGCAAATGCGGCATACACTTCCACAACTCCTCCAACACAGACTAACATTGAAAGTTTTGAGAAGCCTCAGATATTTCCTCTTTCCGAGACTTTGTCTTTCAGCGAGAAGTCCAGTGTTGGAGGAAGCATGCGCCCTCATTTCGCGGTACCTAAATGGACATTGCAACTTCTTTCTCGTCGCATCCGCCGCTTCTTCAAGCGAGTTTGGCAACGTATGGTTAACTCTCCGGTAGCAACGCCCACTGCCACCGCGTTAACTCTCAGACAGATGGCTAGGACACGCAGACTCGTGACTTCACTTGGCCGCTTACTCGCCAGCAAGTCTGAGGTCGTCGCTCAAATCAAGAAAAGGCTCCTTAAAACAGGAACTTTGGACCCAAGTGTAAATGCGGAAGAGCTCGAAGTCGCTATGTATATGGGAGATATTCAGGGTAAATTTAGGGTCAAGGTATTGTATATTTGCTAATTGAGCCTGCCATAGATCACATTCTTACATTTCAACATTCTTTGAACCACTACGAGCGTATGCTAAGTCAATCACATCCGGCATATCTATCTCAGCTACGAGCTACTTTCGCTAGTAGCAAGTCCGGAACTGACAAGTCTCTTTTCTATTTAACTTCCGTGTCAATTGCTGTTATATGTGTCCAAGTAGTCATGGGTGAGTGAGTAGTCATCGCAGCGCGATACATTTTGTTAATAAATAACTAGGCAACTTTTCTATGAATATAAATGTTCCCAGGGACGGAACAGGCTACAGGGTTTTTGGTGTAGTCTTCTCCCTAGCTATCATCGTCCTGTTCATCTACGTGAATATTGTGCGTTACTGGTGGAAGCAAGCCGGGAAGACACGGCGGGCCCTGCTGTAACAGGTTGTGTTCCATTGTACTGCTACTAACACCTCGCACCTGGCTGTTGAAGAGCTTTCATCATTATATACAGATAGATATCTACGACTTAATTTACAATTCATCTGACAAGCACGAACTCGTGTACATCGGATTCGAAATCGCTTTTATTCATTCGTAATAGGAAGGGAAGTCTTACGTAGACCATGTCTGGACATTACATCGTCAGCTTGTTCAAGGGCTTCCTTGACTGATTGATCGCTCGAGTCAGCACTTTACATTTAAACCCTTGACAACAAAAGACGTACCTCTCTCACTGAAGGCACTTTGTTTACGCTCAAGTTCATCAAACGTAAGACGAAGTTTTTCCCGTTGACGGCGTATCGTACCGTCAACATGCTGGAGATGTTCCGATTCGCTCTTTAAACATTCTAGCCCGTCTTGCACTTGCAATTGGAGGGCCTCGAGGCTAGATATCTGTTCAAGGTATATATCTCTGATCTCTTCCCATTGGTGACCTAAGCCGTAAAGTTAGGTAGCGAGGACGATATTGAGACTTGAACGCACCAGATGCCTGGGCATCACGCACGACAGATGTATATCTGGACATTTGATTGTGCAGCTCTTGGTCATCTGCCCAGGAAACGGTCTTTCCTCCTAGTTCGCTAACGCTTCCACGCTTGATACAACTCCTGCGGCGTGCGACTCCATTTGGATTCGGTGAGGTATCATCCCCTGAAGGAGAGGATTGGGCCGATCGGGGAACTTCATCTGCTGTGATATCTTTAAGTGGAGCTGGCGGTGGAGAGTCATCCGACAACGATTCCGGAAGCTCCGGATCACCCAGGGCTGATTCCGCCTGTCCGGTTTCATCATCCAAACCAAATGCCGATCGTTGACCTCGGAGAATGACGGGTAAGGGAGGAGGGGAGACGACAATAGAAGAGCGGGACAGTGAAGGATCCGCTGGCGTATGCTTGTTAGAAACGGGGAGTGAGGCGACTCTTTCAGGCTTTATTGTGCGCGATATACTCAAGAGCGCTTGGGCTCTCGAATACAGTTTTGATTTAGATGATGTAGATGCATTTCCTTGGGCAGTCGCATGTACAACCAAGGGTTCGGATTTGGGTGGTACTGCCCCAGAAGCCGTCCATTTGACCGGTGGCGGGCCAGATGTACTGGGTATACATTGTGGGCATTGGCGTTGACCATGGTTATGGTTTAAGTGGGTAGCGACGGAAGGTTGTCTCCCAGAACTCGAGGAGCGTCGAACGGCCGATGCACTAGCCCGTTTCTGTTGTTCGCGGAACCACCTTTCCATTTCCTTTACGCGAAAATCATCTGGCAGGATAAAACTTTTGAACGGGGACGATGTCTTTGAAACAGTCATTGATGCCTTCGCGTACTTGGAGCCTTTTCGAACCATGCGTTCTTTCAGGTGCCGTATCTCGAGAATGCGAGCCCAGTTGATGGGATTTTTGCCGAGTTCGTAAGTCTCCAGTTTGAGCAGCTGCTCGTACATGGCAGCGGTTCCTGGAGGTATAAGGACCTGGGTTTGCGGAGATGAGGCCGAGCAGATGGCAAGGTAAGCAGCATACCTTGAGTTCATTGAGGGTATCAGTGGTCTGGAGATAGCGCCATCCCATGGGAGAGGTGGAGTCATAAGGCTCGAGCTGACCGCGTACGGGGCTGGACTGGAGGTAATTGAGCGGTTTGGACATGAGAGAAGTGACATGGAGAAGAAAACTTGAGCTTGCCAAGTAGGAAGTGATTTGCCACGGTGCACGAGGCGGCGACCAGAATCACACTGAATGTGCAGCTTCGGCTTTCTCCGCCCCGCGTTTCCACTCCCGTCCATGTCCCTCTCACTCGCAAAATATGAGTCCTTCCTCGTGAACAACGTATCTACCATCTCCAGCCTCGAATCCTCCCTCAGGTCCATTACATGGTTTCTTCCCGGCAGATTCAAAGATGCCGAACTTGCTTCTGAAGCCCGTTCGTCGACCACCCTTGTTTTGTCATAGGTCTCTGATTTTCAGACTAGTCACTGCCCTTATGAATGCTACAAGCATGTATCATGACACCATCCTCGCCAAAGTCGTCGACAAAAATCCCCAGTACCGGCCTCTGATTCCAGCGTCCCTGCATACCCGATACACCCGGGCGTGGATAAAAAAGAGCTCGCAGTACAAGTGGTCCGCTCGTATTCTTGAACTTCTCCGCTTCACTGAGCTGGTCATGGAAATGGTTTTCAAACGCAAATTGTCAGAAAAGACGCGTTGGAGAGGAATTCTTGCCATTGAAACTATCAAGTAAATGATTGTTTGAGGGCTCTCGGATCACGTACTCACCTTACCCTCCCAGAACCATCTTGCGTCTTTTATTGCTGAAAATCACATGCCGGCCTCTCCTTTCCTCACCGCTTCCGGAGCGCGATTTTGACCCGACTTTACTCCCGCCCTCTAGCGCCGAGTCTTCCCCAACTCTAGTATCCTCATCCGTATCTTCTCTTCCCGCAACGCCTGATCATCTAAGAAATAACCATCTGTCGTTACCCCCACATGCGCTGCTCACCACATCCCCCCCGCCTATGCGCTCGGATATGGCTGTAGAAGAATATTTATTGCCAAAAGCACTGACAACATCCTCGGTGAAGCCGTCCATATCTCTTTTGAAAGCCCTTTCTTCTCCACAAGAATGGCTCGGAGAGATCATCTACATCTTGCGACCGTTCGCTTACGGCAGGTCTACGCTTGCGTCTTACTAAATAATCTCTAATATTTAACGCAACAGCGTCCTTGTTGGCGTATGATCGCCGCAACAAGAGGACTTCGAATCGTGCTCTCATGACGATCTTCGTCATGGAGCTTGTCTCCCGTCATCTCAGGAGGACTCCACCAGCATCCGCCGCGTTGGAGAGATCTGAATACGCCCGAAGAGACAAGGATATGCTATGGTACCTACTTCGAGGCTCTATCTGGGAGACTTATACTCGGTAATTATTGTCTGATATCGTATTCGCTACCACTTACTCACTTCTATACTTAGTCCCAAGCTAGAATCATTTGTGGCCAGCGCCTCGTGTGCACCTTTATTGGGGTTGTTCGGTGTCTTAGTGAAAGAGTGGATCCCGTTGATCGACGAATATTATTATTGTGTGTTTTCTGGCTCGCTTGCGCTTCACTTTACTGACGTCTCCTTCCAGATACTGCTCCTTAATCCTCTTGGCGTCTTCTTGTTTTCGGTGGTTGTCTTTGTATTGTACCATTCTTACGCTTTTGATGGGTAATTTATGCAATGCGGGCATCACGAAACGGAAAAATGTTCAATTCTGATCTTTCGACTCAAGTTTTTACGTTTGTGTACCGATTCATCACATGTTTCCTATCTTTGACTTTTTAAGGTGAATCGCCTCGCAGCATGTGGTAGGGCACCCATTTATCTCCTATCTGTTAAGCGCGGATAATAAGTGTGGAAATCTTCTATCCCTCTTTCTTTTCGGATCTCTCAGGTCTTACCATCTCGTTTCTTCTCGCTCTGACAGAAAATGTCCTCTACCCAACTGCCCCCTTTGCGCCGAGTTGTCACGGCTCACGACCACCAAGGACTCGCTGTGGTCGATAGCGATATGTTGCTGGAGTCTGAAGTAAGTTGCACTGATTGCAGATCAAATCATTTACGCGGTTCCATAGCGCATGGAAGTTGCTCCGGGTGTTCGAGCTGCATCTATCTGGCTTACAACTGGTGGCCTTCCAGTAGATGACAACAACAATCCGTACGAACTGGCCAAACAACATATGTTCTTGCTCAAATAGCTAAAGCCTGAATGTTACAGTGAGGATGGGGCGAAACGTCCAATTGAAGACACCAGCAACTTCGGGATTGTCCATCCCTCAGGCACTAATGTTCGGTCGACGGAGCTGGGACCTGGAGCCTTTGCACCTATGGTCAGATTTTCAACAATATGTCTGCCAGTGACCTTGGTGATATCTAATTGAATGCTATAGCATCGCACTAGCTCCTTGGATTATAACATACTGGGTTCGTTTGAGTCATTAGCTTTGATTCCAACCTGACACCATCTTCTACTCAGTCTCGGGCACCCTCATTCTTATCACCGAAGATGGCACCCAGACTCTCTTGAAGAACCCAGGAGATACTGTCATTCAAAAAGGCACCATGCACGCATGGAAAAATCCTTCGGATACCCAGCCTGTCAGATGGATCACTGTTCTTGTCGCTGCGAAGCCCGCGACTGTGAATGGAGAACCACTTAAACCAGAGATCATAGCGGGCGAGCCCAAATCATTGTGACCATTTCCGGCCGAAGCGGGTCGGCAGCGTATATTTATGCATTTTATGTCATACGTCCCATGTCATTGGCAGCAAATTCAACGCTATTGAAGGTTTACGAATAGACCACCGTCGACCAGGAGGGATGCACCTGTTACATAACATGCAAGGTCGCTTGCAAGAAAAACAACAGGGCCAGCGATATCATCAGGAGCTTTTTAAGTATGCGTTTAGTGCATCAGGTGCTCCATAAAAATGGCCAAGTACTTACTACCCAGCCTCTTCATAGCCGTACGATTAATCATGTACTCACGCTTTGTCGAATCAGATAAGTCTTCTTTGTTGATATCTGTTTCGATTGTTCCAGGAAGAATTGCATTGGCGCGGATACCCCACTTCCCGAGCGCCACAGCGCAGCTTTGCATAAGCGATAGAATCCCCGCTTTAGTTGGGGTGTAGTGACTGGCGACCAGTTAAAGAAAGACGATTGATCAGGAATGGACCACCCTGATCCGCACCAATCCTCACCATTGTAATTCTCCTCCCACCAATGCCGATATAGAGGATATACCAATGATAGAACCACCTTGTGGAACCTGGCCCTTCATCTGATTCGCAACCGCTGGGAATTTATTTTGAATTGTGGTTCGAATATGACATGAGAGATTGGAGAGTCACCCTGGACTATATAGAAGGAACCGTCTAGATTGACTTGTCTTGTATGTTCCCAGACTGCATGTGGCATAGTCAAAAATTCGGCGAAGGGACATATTCCAGCGTTTGATACAAGAACATCGATACGGCCGAAGACGGTGACTCCTGCTTCAACTATCTATGTCAGTAAAAATCAGTTGATGCAAAAATCGGAGCTAATACGGACGATCACCTTAGCAGAGGTAGCTGGGTCTCCGATATCACCAGGTACGGTGACGACCTTTACGGTGTCATTTTCAACCTGGCTTTGTAGGGATCTTATCTCGGCTTCCGTTTCCGTATCACCGTAGTAGTGCAAAATCAAACCAGTTGCTCCTTGCTTTGCAAACTGGATTGCGCTGATCACCAATTGAACTTAGCTTGTGCAAATTTACAGCATAAGACAGCGGTATTTACCAAGCTCGTCCAATTCCTCTTGAAGAACCGGTGATGCAGACGATTTTATTCGTGGCAAGACTCATGGTAACAGGTTTCGAGATTTTTGATTGTTCCCCCAGCGATTGTCTATCTACATATACTACTTACGGCTTTCGCGTAGCGGGAAAAGAAGCCTGGTCCACGTGAAGTTCTTTTCGAGATCTGGAAAAGAGACCGGGCAGAGACGGTCCGCGATTCTGTGTCCAAAAGTATGATCGACATTCCCATGACCGCTCTTGCGTTCAAGCGGATAAACATTGCAGCAATGAAACAGAAAGCTATATCACAGGTCAATCCAACAATCTAGTGAGAATTACCCTTCCTTTCCCTCGAAACAAGTCTACTATGCCTTCAGCGAAGATGTGAGTGATTTGGCCGTTTACAACTAGAACCTCATGGTTGACTATGAAGGCTCGCAGCTATTACGACTCAGATGTCGACTTTGGGCTGTTGACCGGAAAGCAAATAGTGTTCCTTGGGTGAACTACACCTGTTTCAAGATTGTCATACATATCCTCATAATAGTCGCCTCAGTTTTGGAAATCAGGGCGCCGCCCAAGCCTTGAATCTCAGGGACTCTGGAATCCCCAACGATAAGATATGCATTGCCAACCGAGATGACTCGTATGCAGAAGATGCGAAAGCCAAGGGTTTTACTGTTGAACATAATTTTGAAAAGGCTGCGTCTCTCGCGGATGGTCAATCTGTTTCCACGTATAGATCGTATGCCAGGAGACTGATGTTGTCGTATTCTAGTGTTGTTCATCCTCATCCCGGATCAGGTGCAACCCAAATTGTTCAATAACACCATCTTGCCCCACTTGAAGGACGATGTTACAATTGTTGTAGCCAGCGGATACAATGTTTTCTTCAAGTTGCTTCAATTCAAACCAAAGCAGAACGTTGTGATGGTTGCCCCTAGGTTTGCCCAAACCCTATTTGAAACGAATTCATGACCGTAACCTGCACGACAGAATGATTGGGTCGTCGGTGCGCTCTTTGTACGAGAAAGGGAAAGGCTTTCCTTGTTTCGTTTCGGTCGAGCAAGATGGCTCGGGAAATGGGCTTCAAGTCGCGCTCGCCATTTGTAAAGCAATCGGCGCCACTAAAGCAGGAGCAATCGCGTCCTCTGCTCGAGAAGAGACTATCATGGATTTATTGGCGGGTAAAGATTATTGTCTGCACAAACTCGACATTTCACTGATGTCGATGTTCCAGAGCAAGCTTTGTGGCCCAACATCATCATGCTGTTCAGGTCAGAGATTTGGTATTGCATGTTTCGATGAAGTTGACTGTTGAACGCGTTATAGAGAGGCCTTTGAAGTCCTCCAGAAAGCCGGGTGCTCAGACGAGGCATTGTGTTATGAAATGTGGGAATATTTCTTCTCCTAGCTGCATGAGGCCAACGTCATTTCAGGTGGATGTCCAAAGAGCCAGCAGAGATATTCGAACGCGCTGCTGATGAAGGGTTCATTACTCAGGTAGACAATCTCACTATGGGTTTGGGACGCGGCCTGATGCATCGCCATAACAGCTCAAACACCATTCGACCTGCTCACAGTTTGGTCAACTGAACGGCGCATTGAAGTTAAACGGAGAGACCGCAAAGCGTCACTTCGAGGATATCTTGTACAATCAGGTATGAAGTATTCGAGATTGCTTACTTGCTACTTGACCACCATATTTCAAGATTTTGAGCGGAAAATTCTCCGCTGAATTCTCCAATCTTGAAGACGATTTTGAAAAGGAAGGCGACCAGAACCCTTTGAACAGATTGTATGATCGCGCCAGCGATTCAGCCCTCGGACAGGCAGAGAAAAGAGTTCGGGCTCGTTTAGCAGATTTATTGAAGTAGAGATGGCGTAGATGACAATGGAAACTTTTGTTGACTTAGAGAGCGTGTGCACGTGCCTTGGCAAGTCCAAACACGGACAACGCTCGACTCAACACCCTTTTTTCAACGTCTGCTCCTTCCCATAACTATCCTGTATTACTGCCAATGGAAGTAGACAGTTCAGTGAAAGAAAGATCGTAAGCTAGGCCCGAAGCACTTGTGGATCATATGCTCTAATCATTTTTCAGGCAGTCAACCGACACCCTGAGGACCCGGAGGTCCCAGCGCTCTTCCTCAAGGGAACGCAACCGAGAAAAGAGGGACAGGCGCAGGGATCGTGGCGACCATGATGACAAAAGGAAGAGAAGTCATAGTCGAGAGCTTCGTGACCGCTCCCGAGACAGGCATAGGGATAGAGATCGTGACAGAGAGAGACGCCGCGACCGGGATGGGGATAGGCTGCACCGTAGCGCTCGAGGACATAGCCGACATCGAGAACGAGATAGGGACCGTGATCGTGAAAAGGACCGAAGGCGCAAACGCGACGAAAATGAAGAACTGGACGGTGAAGAACGTGTAAAAAGGAGGAGGCCTGACGATGATATCGACGAAAAGGATTCTGGCCCTGGCCATAGTCCTCGCTCGAATCACAAAGAACGTTCCCCCGACCGCAGACCTGGAGGTAGGGCTCCTCTCGATCCACGAGACGAATTCGATGATCCACCCAGGTATCGAAGGGATCGGGATCACCGTCGCCGGGAGGGGAGGCCCTCTGTTGCAGATGATGAAGAGTTCAAAGAACGTCGTCAACAGACAAAAAGTCCTGTGCCCCCTACAAGGTATGTATTTTTCCGAGATGGTAAAATTCTCAAACATAATACTTCTTTCTGTTGCAGACGACTTTCACCCTCTTATGATGCGGGCGAAGATTATAACCCAGATGAGCCTAAAGAGGACGACTCAGAAGCTCGCTCAGTATTTGTGTCTCAACTTGCCGCTCGGTTGACAGCTCGAGACTTAGGCTACTTTTTCGAAGACAAACTCGGTGAAGGCACCGTTATGGATGCAAGGATCGTCACTGATAGGCTGTCGAGGAGGTCGAAAGGGTGAGTTATCGAGATGACCTTCGTTTAGATAATGCTCACCATTCCCAGAATTGGATACGTTGAATTCCGGACTATTGAGCTTGTGGAGAAAGCCATCGGCCTGTCTGGGACTGTTGTCATGGGTCTGCCAATCATGGTTCAACTGACTGAAGCTGAACGGAATAAGACTCACGCAGGTGACGGGTGCGCCATTCACTTTGCGTTCGCCTGTGCAGTTGCTAATTCAAGGTAATAGAAGTATCAATTTGCCTCCCGGCGTTAGCGCACCTCATGGAGCAATGTAATGAACTCCTTCCTTTCTCATTGTTCTAAACTGACGCGTCACTTTGTAGTCTTTATGTCGGCTCTCTTCATTTCAATCTCACGGAATCAGATATCAAACAGGTGTTCGAAGTCTTCGGTGAACTTGAGTTCGTCGATTTGCACAGAGATGCCATGACGGGCAGGAGCAAAGGTTATGCTTTTGTCCAGTAAGTTCATTGATCTTTACACGCCCCTTTCTAAAAAAGCTTGCTAGGTATAAGAGAGCCGAAGATGCGAGAATGGCATTACAACAGATGGAAGGATTTGAACTTGCAGGTCGTACAGTAAGCACAGGTTCTCACCTATCGCTGGCGACGGTCTGACAGGTCGTCCATAGCTCCGTGTTAATACTGTTCACGAGAAAGGAACGACTAAATATACTCAACAAGACAGTCTTGACGAATCTGGGGGTATGTATGAGTGTACTTTCTTATGGAATCAATACCCTAACTATTACTCAGGCGGTAACTTGAACGCTGCGTCTCGCCAAGCACTAATGCAGAAACTTGCCAGGACCGACCAACCAGCTCCCCGACCGGAACCTGTGTAAGCAAATCCACCCTATTTCCGAATTGCAACGAGGAATAACACTACCTCTAGCCAACGTCCCAATATCCCGCAAGCAATGCAGTCTAGGTCTGTGCTATTGAAGAATATGTTTGATCCTGACGAGTACGTTCTTGGTCGTGATACGATGCTTGTGTAGCTGAATCATCTACTTAGAGAGACTGAGAAAGACTGGGACAGAGAACTGGCTCAAGATGTCAAGGGTGAATGTGAAAGCAAATATGGCAAAGTACTTGCGATCAAAGTTGAAAAGGATTCACAGGTGAGTTGGTAGATTCACAGGATGAAGCACATCTCAACTTGGACCAGGGAGAAATCTACGTTAAGTTTGATTCCATCGATTATGCTCAAAAGGCTATACAAGGTCTTAACGGACGATGGTTTGGCGGACGACAAGTTTCCGCTGTTTTTATATCCGACGCCATTATGCAAGCTCACCAGTAAATGACAGTCACCATCAGTTTGGCTTACAGGCGGCCTTGTCTTGTTGTGATACTCAAAGTTCTTGAACAGATCGTTTTTACCTTCATGGCCACAAATTTGCGTAGGCTTTTTGTTCTTCATACAGGTCACGAATTCAAACGAAAAGTTAGTAATTGACGCCTAGGTTTTTACCATTGACATAAGAGAATATTGGCATGTTTATCGACCTCATGTATAAGAGTACATAATGAGGTAAACAATACAGACGTAGTCCTGTGCACAATCGTAAGTAGTGAAATTGGGCTCATAGTAGCGTTCAATGTTCAATTGTGGCAGTGTCGTGGATGATAAGAATGCATAGAGTGGGGTGGTCTACGAAACACAGCAGGTGTTAGATCTACCCTATTCGCAGACGCGTCAAAAAAGTTAAAGCATATCTCTCTCTCTCAGTACATATAACGGAAAAGGGGAGATTCTGGTCCGGCCGCCAGGTTCTCCGTCTTGACGTCCTGTGGTCTTATGGCGACTCCCTGTGCCTTATTTCTTTTTCTGTTATCAAGCCTCATCCAAAGACCTATTCTATGGAGAGTATTAGGTATGCCAACCAAACAAAGACGGAACCCGATTTACCCCGCAACGACGATAAAACAGATCGCCCCAGATACAGCTTCGGCCGACGAGTGAGAATTTCTCAGACGGAGGGACCTCACTCAGGACGTACCACATGTTATCAGCGCTGTTCTACGTATAGGTATGGCTGCTTTTCGAAGAACTGCTTTACACACCTGGCAGATATTTCGGCTCATCCTGTTCTCGAAAAACGTTCGTTGAAATTAACCCGGCAGAATTCGCGATGGCGACTGAGCGTCATTCGTGTTAATAAGATCATCAATTATTTTTCTTCGATGCCTTTCTCACCCATTATTCCGGCAATCAATGCACGCCGAGATTCATGCGGAGTGTTATTTGAATACCTGAAGAAACGTACGAGTTAACCTTAGATAAAGTGTTTGTTCTAATCGCTTACCAGGTAGCTACAAGGACCGATGGCACAAATGCCTTTATTTTCCGTCAGAGCAGTGGCAGAGTCAATGATGGGGGCTTACACCCATGGTAAGAAGGAAGCACGCAAAGTAGGCGACACCTTTGTTACGGACAACATCAATACTTCCCAGAATAATGAAGCCCACGAGTCCAATCACGAGTGGTATGCAGCTGTCCCTTATCAGTCATAGTGAGGTGTCTCCGTGGTCAACTCAGCTTACATATGAATCGACCGCTCCCGGAAATAATCAGAGGAAAATGTCAGTGCAACCAATGTCAGTGCCCCGACTATGTTCGGGGCCACCGTGAAGAGATTGGTTTTGACGGTGGGATAGTCGAGACTAGCGACAATTTGAGGCAAGAAATTATTGACACTCGCCAAAGGAACACCAAATGTCAGGTTAACAACTGCCCAGAGCCTACCACACCACATCAGAATCATTAATCAACAGCGGCACTGAAAATCCTGGTCATACCAATACATTGGACTCGCAAGGGGTCTGATACTGTCACGAAGACTAAGCTCTTCGTCGACCGTTACGGAAGAATCTGCTAATATTCTCATTCGTGCAATTTTTTTTTCGCGGTCATTTAGGTACCACCACGTGGAAGGTGAACGGGGAAGCCAGAGGAAGGCAAAGGCAGCAAAAATAACGGTCGATCCACCTGGAGTAAGTAAAATCGCTGGATGTCCTAAGGAATTCATTGTGATGAATACCTTCAATCCAGAATAAAAATTGCCACCCCTTGTACTTCGAGTGTTTGAGTTGGAACACACCAAATGCGATCAGCCCTACAAAATCGAGTTTCCTGCTTCTAGGACTTTGAGCGCAGTCTACTTACCGGAGAAAGCGCCTGATATGGCGGACATAGCTGTGGAAAGAGGAAGAATGTCAGGTGGAAAGAAAACAGATTCCAACGGAACATCGTTACCATAGAACACGCCGAGCCTTGAAGCGAGCTCATTCCTCTTGTAGAATGTCGAAAGGTAGAACAATACCCCGGGAAGCATTGCAGCCTCAAATATTCCCAAAAACCAGCGAATCGCAAACACCTCTTCAATGGGAGTGAGCTCTCGTCTTGGACATATAGATATAATTATTTAGACTTACGAGAAAATCCTCGCGCAATTGTCGATAGAAGAGACCTGAAGCTGTAAATGAACTAGCTTCCTGATAATTATTGAGAAAACACTGACATAGAGCCCTGTCGACGTAATTGAAATAAAAGAAATGTGACTGATAAGGAACGTAAGGAACGTACGAAGCCGACCATCATTATTGGAAGCACACGAGCTGCAGAAAAGCGTTTTGCAAGAAGTGCTATCGGTGTGCCAAAGCTTTGTATCCGACCGTTTGCATGGTAAGAAGCAACGGATTTAGGAGACCTACTCACAGGCAAAATGGTACCTTTAGCACATGTGAGTCTGAGCTGCGCATCGGAGCGGGAAACGACACACATAGAAAACCATGACGAGAACGTAATACTAAAGGAAATTATGGTTTTCCCATTGTTCACATTCATCGTAAAGCTGGTAGTCGCATACCTGGTTTCCGGTCAAGCCAATGTCCTGATTGTTACCTTCTTTAGCTGCATCGGAATCGATCGTTCAAATGATCCTCACTTTGTCCCAACCCGCCGTCTTTGCGTTGCCAACATTGCCCTTGTCGAGCGCGTTGCACAGATACCTAAAGACAAAGTTGAATGATGAGAAAACTATGTATATCAGATATAATACCACTCACATGAATGACAAGGGTGCCAGCAAACATATGTCAAATTTGCGCCTCAGTTTTCCTTCTTCGGCGGCACTGAAATCTTTAGAGGGCGACACATCCTGTTCAAGGACATCTTCCACATGTTTGCTTGGAAATTCGTCTGACTTCATTGCTTCAGAACTGGCGATTTGTATCCTGTTGTTCGTCCACAGTGCAATGGTCTAGGATGCTCCAGTCCGACGAAGGATGTCCTAAGTATATCAGAAGGCAGGGCTTCTATGGCCCACGAGTGGGAACCATAGCACTCCCAAGATAAGCACTTTTTCTTTTTTCTGAGGTGTGATTTCCCATGGGAATCGCGCTATTGGTGTAATGTCGCGTCGGCTAACTTAGTGAGCCCCGGTACTTTTGATACAGCGGACCGGGAAGTGCGAACAGCGTGGAGACGCAAGAATCTTCAAATGGATGAGGAGTGGAGAAGAAGCACCGCTATATCAGCTATATCTTAGGCTGCCTATTTTTAGCTGCTTCTCACTGGCAGTCGTATACCCAAATTACCCCAGAGCGCGGTTCCGTGATAGATAACCGACCATGTATACTTTATAATTACTAATACACTGGGTCGGCAAGTCAATAAAGCGGCTACATATACCCAGTGAATACAGTAAAGCACTGATAAACTCTGATAAAGCACTGAACTTACCATAAACACTGTGGTAACATAATGCTATATTTGGCCACTTGAACATGTCGTCGTATGGAATCGTCGGCTATCGATGGAACTTCAAAGAGAAAATGGCCGGATAGCGATAGGGGTGGCATGGAAATCGGCCGAAAATAATATCCATTCATCATGCATCATGTGTTACCTACAAAAATTGGACAACCGCTTTGTTTGCACTCTCCTCGACCTTTGGAAAAATGGTTTCTCAAACTGCTACACCTTTGCATTTGCTCTTGGGTCCTATTAAAGATGCCCTCAGGAATGATTTCGTCGGTAAATCACTGGATGGAATCCGCACTCCAGCTCTCGTTATTGATCGATCGTTATTCGCAAAGAATTGCGCGAGCATGCATCAGAGGGCTGAAGAATGGGGAGCAACCTTTCGCGCTCATTTGAAAACCCACAAGGTATGCATTGGACGCCTTATCATAGTCCACAATAACAACCGTAAATCAGACGACCGAGGGATCAAGGTTACAACTTGTCTCCGACCAGGGCCGCTCTCATGCTGTAGTCGTATCAACACTACTGGAGGCTTGGTCAGTTGTTAGCTCCGGTCTGGTGAAAGATGGAATTGTGAAAGATGTATAATGGGGGGTTGTTTTTTTATGTGTGCCAACTGACAATAGACTTAGATTCTATATGGGCTGCCTGTTGGGGTTGATAGGATAGCCGATCTTTCCAGGCTTTGGCAAGAGATAGAACCACAGGGTGGCATCGTACGACTGCTCATCGACCATCCAGAACAGGTCAGACACTTGGAAGAATTTGAGAAACAGAATGACAGGCCTAGAAAGTGGTCGGTGTTTATAAAAGTTCACAGTGGCCAGAAGTAAGAATAATGTCTTTGTACTAAGTGTTCAACTGAAATTGATGCCTGCCACCAATAGCCGGGCTGGCGTCCATCCAGAATCCCAAGATTTCCGTACACTCGTATACAGGCTACTGGCGTCTCCTGTCATATCAATTCACGGATTTTATGGTCATGCCGGAAACTCGTACGGCTCTACTTCGTTGCCTGAAGCATCTTCGTTTCTTTCCGATGAGGTGCAGACCGTGAACAAGGCCGCAGAGATAGCACTACAAGAAATTTCGAAGCAGAATTTTGGAACTGTTCATCGTTCAAATCCCTTCATACTCTCAGTCGGTGCTACTCCAACAGCCCTCGCAGCCGGTGCAGAGGCTCGTCAACTTCTCTCGCAAACCCTGCACGGAAGCTTAGAATTGCACGCAGGTAAGAATCACGCCGCCACCATCCGTCCAGTAACGTCTCATTTCCAAGTAGGGAACTACCCGATGTTGGATTTGCAACAGCAACACACGACATTGATAAGTAACGCACAGATATCACAGAGGGTGAGAGCTACCGTGATCTCATACTACCCCGGACGGGGTGCCGGAGGTAGAGATGAGGCCTTGATTGATGCGGGTGCTATTGCATTCAGCAAGGATACCGGTCCCTCGGGAGATTTTGGAGAGGTGGTTGGTCAACCTTGGAGGCTTGTACGCTTGTCACAGGAGCATGGTATTCTAGTAGAGATGGAGCCTTCCGCAGACAGGACGGAGAAGCTCGAGATCGGCACTGTGCTGGATATTATTGGTCAACATGCATGCCTTACCGCTGCGGTATGTCAATTCAATGTGAAATGAAATTTGGACATCCGCTAAATGACTTTTGGCCAGGCATATCCATGGTATTATATAGTCGATGAAAATATCGGAGGTGGGAGGGAAATAGTCGACATATGGGTTCCGTGGAAGGGTTGGTAGTGATCGCCAGCAATCCCAGCCTACTTTAAACGTTAAACCCTGAACTTACATACCCCCAGTATTCCTAAAAACGAGCGAGAAAGGATTCCTACTGCCGGCGCGTCTCGTCAAAGTGTCTGTATGAGGGGCTGCCTTAGACTCTAGAGAGACAAACTGCAAGAATTCGCTAGCAAGGTGCTAGGACTGTCCAATGGCAGTGAGAACCAATAAGAACCACCGATATTTACGACAATGATCACTTGAATACATTGATTCGTTACAATGACGTTGCCAAAAAAAAACAGAAGGAGAGATTGCGACGGATGGACGGTGGTCACACGACTCACGAGTCAGCTTTCCTTACATTTTCCGATGAAGATTACTACATCTCCATGGACGGCGCTGTGATAACATTTCTTATATGGTGTTTAGGGCCGTTTCATGCAGTGATAAGAGGTTATGGAGAAGGGATATCGGGAGGACGTTGTTGGAAGCAGAGACAAATTTAGAACGCCAGATATCACGTGCCAACCTGACATGCAGCTCAATGGGTTGAGAGTTTCACTCGAGGCTTCATCCCATCTACTCACTAAGCTATGTCACTAAATGAATACGAGGCTGATGCAACAGAACTATTAGAGACTTATGGTTTGTCTACAGCGTCGTCTGTCTGGTCTTGCACTCACCAAACAAAAGACTTTCTGATGAAGTACATCATTATTGGTACACCCCAGTCCTCCGCTTCAAAATCTAGTCGCTGGTTTTAATCTACCATAATTACCCCACAACAGGTGAAGCAGGCACGGGAAAATCATGCCTCTTGCACCATTTTACCCATAATTCATGTGTGTTCCAGCTGTCGGCTCGACCTCCAGACTACTCAGAGTAATCCAGTTAAGGACCACTCGCAACATACCATCGGGGTTGAGTTCTCGAGCCGAACAGTCAAGCTTGGGGAAAAACGCATAAAGCTGCAAGTAAGCATCCCTGCCGTATCTGAATTTGCCACCTTTTCTGAAGGGCCACTCAGCTCTGGGACACGGCTGGTCAAGAGCGTTTCAGGTAAATATCAGATGTTCTTATCTCTGATACGGACTCATGAATGAAGCAGGTCTGTAACTCGGAGTTACTATCGAGGAGCTGCTGGAGCCATTCTTGTTTATGACATCACGAGGTATCGTTGTTCTCTTCGTTGAAATTGCCATGAGCTTATCATTATCCAGCCGTGACTCTTTCGCAAATCTTGGACGCTGGCTTGCAGATGCACGAGCATTGGCTAGCTCACACTTGGTAGCTGTTTTGGTCGGCAACAAATCTGACCGAGAGGAAGACCGAGAAGTAGAGTGGGCTGAAGCAAGTCGATGGGCTGCTGAGAATGGTGTGGTGTACGTTTTCTTAGTCATACTAAGTGTTTGCTCACTGGCGTTTTCCAGACGTTCACTTCCTTGAGGCATCGTCTTTGACAGGAGACAATGTTGAAGCTCCATTTCTCCTCGCCGCTCGAGCGATACTTTTGGCTATCGAGTCGGGGACTCTTGATCCAGAGAAGGCAGGAAGCGGCGTTAGTTACGGGGACAGAGCTCTTCGACGCGTCAACAGCTCAAGTCGGTTGAGCTTTGGTAGCCTAAGTGGCCATCGGCGAAAAGGAAGTGTAAAGCTGAAAGTCAAAAGCTGGATTCCAGGGTCGAAATGTTGCTAGTATGTCCATGGTTAGTTGTCCTGCTTGCTGTTTCTCACATAGCTTGCATCGTTAGGTCTGCAACGCCGTCGCTCGCCGTTCGCATCGCATACCCGTGGTTTTTCTATACCAAAGCATGGCATTAATTTTTGTGTCCGCTTCCGTATACTTCAGTCTTCGCTCAGACACTTTATTAGTTATGATCTAGATCTATGTTCTTTGTAATAGAGCGCCGATCTGTCCTTAATCTACTGCGGCTTTTGTGTCGTATTTTGCTACTATCCATGTTGTTGATAACCTTTGATACCTTGTGTTCACTTTGCGTCTGAGAAGCCGTGACATACAAATCGAGACTGGCCACACGCATGCACTCTCCCACCTTTTCCACCATTTCGCATGGTCTGGTCTGGCGACATCGGCAAAATGTATTCTTGTGCTTCACACGGATGGAGATATACTTCCTTCCACGCAGAAAGTACGGCGTGTGAGATCAACTGACCAAATGTCCATAGGCGATTCGATGTTCTTCTCGGAAAAAGTATCGCTCGCACATCGGCGTAGACACGTAGACTATATTGCCTGCTTCAGTTCTATCGATGGTTTCCTGGACATTTTATGCCCCAACATTTCCGTCACTAATCTCTCCCTATAAGAATGTACGTCCTCCTACTTCCACAAGATTTTTCCCCTCCTCCTTGTTTTCTAGTCATTGCTCTTTCTGATGATATTTTATGATGAGTCTCGGGCTGACAACACCCTCTTTTCCCTCTACCAATTCTAGAACCTCACCGACCGTGGCCCCTAACGAAACATTAGGCTCATTTTCTCAGTCTGTATGGGACCTCACTTCAGAGGGCTTTTCCTACGCTCATCTCTATTGATAGTCTCGCATCTCTTCGACCCACTCATCGCTTGAGGTGGGTGTCCTGTCGTTGAATAATTCGAGGAATTTCACGGAGTAGCCCACGCTCAGTCAATTGATTCTCAATCGGCGGCCTCCCGTACGCTCACTACTGCGGACTCTCAGCCAATGTCATCTTCTGCATTTACATCAAGCCAATCCTCTTCCAAACCTACACGATCTACTTCCAAACCAGGAAACACTGCTAAGGCTGACGAGTATGTCCCATCACTTTGTCTCCATCCCAAAGACAAGAGTATAACAACCTTGTAGTTCGATGTCTTCGAGCACTACTTCCTCAAAACAGTCTTCTTCTACACAAGTACAAGATAATGATGTAACTACGTCGGCGACATCATCGACTGAAGGGCGTTCAGAGAGCACTGTATCAGAGTCAAGGACAAAAACGTCGACGAAGGACAGCAATCAGCCATCTAAAACTCGAGAAGCATCGTCCACAAATGCTACATCAGCGACTGGCGGTAGCAAGCAAGCTTCGGCCCCCGTTAAACAAACTGTTTCTCGAACTGTAGAAGGTAGATTGAGGATCTCACTGTGTAAAGCTCCCTCTGACGGGCTTGCAAGTCGTTTCAGTGAAACCATCTGATACGTCAACTATATTTATGACGATCACGAGCTCTCCGCAAACCACACTCTCCATCCCGAGCTCTATTGCAGTCACTAATTCCAAGAACGGGGATATTGTGCTGTCTGCACCTTCCTTGATCACAGTCCTCAGTACTTGGACTGAATCTGATGGTGCATTCGTAACTCACACTCAGCTCGTCGCAAATCCTCCTCCTGTACCAGTTGACGGGGAAACATCTACTGGGTAAGGCACGATGAAAGAGTTTACCTTACGCTAGCATTGACAGTAGTCTCAGGTTTCTAGGACGCCATGGTCAGGTGGCAGGTGTTTTCACTGTCGTGGGAGTGTTCGCAGCGGCTTTCGTGTTCGCGCTCATCTGGTTCATTCGACGTCACCGCCGAAGACAACGCCGCAAGGAGTGGTTTGCTTCATTACGACAATATCCGCCGTCTCCATTCGCACAAGCAAGCCCAGACAGCCAAATGCGGTCCATTCATACGACGACGGAAACCACTCACGATCCGCATATGGTCAACTATGACAACTTTGGTTACCGACCTCGATCACTGCTGGTATCGACGGCAGAAGAATCGACGGGTCTTGGACTGACAAATGCAGGGAATGCTCAAACCGGCGTGCTTGTTCCGCTCAGGCGTCCACTCTCTGGCGAGGATCCTTTCCGCGACCCTCCTCATGTGCCTCGAAACACACCTGTCAGCTTTTCCCCGAACCATGACAGGTTGAATGAATCATCAGGCGTGTCAATTGCTCCGTCTAGCCCTTCGATCTATCCAGAAAGTCTTCCACCGACTGTGGATACCCCAAGCCCTGTTGACCCCGAACCAAAAACTCAGGCCAAATATTTCTCTGAAACACTCCTCCGTCGCTCACTCAGCGTTACAAGCCACACGGATGCGCCGCCTCGGCCACCACGGTCCTATCTCCGAGAATCTCAGAAAGTAAATGATGTCTCTCCTCTTACACCACCAGCATCCGTCTCGTCGCACGGGCACTCTGACCTAGAGCCACAATTTATTTTCCATCCCATGCGGCGGAACACGCTCCATGTGAGTTTTCATGTGGATTTAAACTCACTTGACATCTCAAAATTCCCTTGTTCTTTTTTTAGACTCGTAGGGAAGAAAGTCACAAGGGACGTCCGGAAAACGGCTCTGATATCGCATTTGCAACACATATATGACAAACTCATGGCACGCATGTACTTGCTTACACTTGCTTACACTTTTAAAAGAAAGAAGATGGACTTCCGATTATTGATGTAATCGTATACTTGCGTAGCAGCACGTTGTTTTCTCCCTTATGTATTTCTAGCTTGTGTCAAAAGGCAAAAGGTTCTTGAAAAACGAGTGTCTGGGCAGGAACCTGATCATCGTCATGTGTAATCAATATCATAACGGACAGAAACGAAATACTATATAGATTGGTTTCAATTAAAGCATATGACACGTTGATCAAGTGCTCTAAATCCGAAGATCAGAAATTCGCCTCAAATCGTTTAACCCTCATGTGTAACATCGCGTTGGAAACAGTATCTTAAGCGGACAAGACCATCTTCGTATCAGTGAGAAACCCATAGGCCTGTAATGCAATATGGTCAGCGAATCGGTGTATCATTATTATTCAGAGTGACCGAAAAAATATATTCCGGCGCTTCCAAATCTCCGACGCCAATGCAGCGAGTAATAGGAATAAGGTAGAATTACTCACGTTCAAGGCGTTGTGTGTAGTATTTTCGTGACCACCCGGCGAAGGCGTCGCTGTTGCGTCTTGTAGAAGGATACAATCGTAGCCTCGGTAATAAGCGTCAACCATTGTCCCCGATACGCACTATCGCCGTCAGTCAGCTCAGTCATTTTTGAGTTTCGGGAGAAGGCGGTCAAACAACATCCTGGCCTGAAGAATCATAGACGTTCAATCCATAAAATCAACCTTTCTAGATAGGTTGCACAATCCTTCGGTGCCTGTTCTACAGGCTGCAATGGAAGGATTATGGTGTTAATTATAATGACCGCGTCATGCGCTTGACCAGGACCACTGCCAGAAAGAAAAGAAAGAAAGGGAATGGTTGGAACAACTTACCTGATCAGTGTTTACACCAGTAAAAAACAACGTCCTGATTCCATTCTCCTTCAGATACAAATCCAAGGCCGTTTGGTATCCCCACAATCCACTCATCCTGAGAATGCAGGCATGAGAAATCAGAATAACAACGTCTGCAAAAGTATTTTTTTTACCTATTCTTGTGGATCCAAACGTCGGTACCTTTGGCTTTACCTTTCTCATATTCTGCTTGTAGTGGTCCGTAAAGCGCAGAGTTGAATGCATCGCGCATTAACAGCCTCCCAAAATTTCCGGGCAACTCTGAACCGAATCCTCCTAGGCCGTTCTTTTGAAATGAACGTATAAGAGCAGGCGGAAGTGTCTTCAGCTCGAAATCAGTCAGACCCCAATTTCTGTGAGTTAATTGTTAGTATTCGCCTTCACCTAAATTGAACACATTGAGTATACTCACACCCAGAGGATTTTCATTCCTCGATCTCGCATTTTTGGTATGATGTCCATCAAGGGCTGAACGCAAGCCAAACCTTTCGGGTGGTTTCTCAAATCAGGATGCAAGAAAAAACTGGATAGAAACCAGGTAGTTAGCGGTCAACTTCCACCTCATGTACCCGGTACATTAAAAGACTTACTTTTGCATGTCAACGACGACCAACGCAGATTTATCGTTGCTCACTCTAATCCTCCTCTTTGGGTCACCCCTGACCTCAATTTCAGTTTGTGTTTGAGCATCAAGGGGAGGAGGTCCTCCAGTAGCTGCATTTTCATTTGCACCATTCTGCTGGGACTCTGGATGAATCCAATGAGTCCTCGTAAGGTCCATCAATCCGTCGGGATATTCGACCCAATATCCAGCACCGCCTTCAACATCAAGCGTACCCCCATATACTTTTGGGCTCTGGAGGTAAGGTCTGGTCGCCATTCCTAGTATCGGGGTATCGTGGAGGGGTATCGGATCCAAGTCAATCGCAGCCATGATATAGGAAATGGAAATAGGAGTCAATGAAACGATAAGAATAAGAATTTCCCCTTCGATTCTTTGATTTAAAGCGCTTTGTAGCTACAAGCACTTACTCACCAGTTAGAAAGATTTGGCTGAAAAAGAGAGGGGAGAATACGTTGATGAGCAACTATGTGTGGGTTGTACCCACGATGAACGAGAATATAACAGGTCTGAGAGCAGTCATTTGCCTTTCCAAAATAGTCTGTGCTGAGAGTGTCTTGAAGGGCATGCATGAACTGACAAGCCATTCTCGTACAAGACATGACTCTACTGATCCCTCAAATGGAAGTTTCAATTGCAAGCGGCCACTGACCATTTGACATGATCGTGAGTATGGTTTCGCACGACTTGGTGCAGAATGTACATGTGATAGAGGGCAGGCGAAAATGAGGGCCAGTGGGAGCTAGTGGGCCAACGGACCTCAGCATGACAATTATTGGTTGACATCGGAGGGTGATCTACAAACAGACATAATAAGAGACAACACAAAAGCAACCTGACAAAGGTGAGATACATACAACACTCTATCACACCGTCTACTGCTCTCCTTTTGTAGAAGAATCGTATTTACTCGTCAAGGAGAAGTCCATAATCTAGTAGCACACTAAATCAGACACCTACAATATATAAGTCCTTATGTGGCACGTATGTAACTATGAGAGATGAAAGCGAAAGTCCATGAAGGAAGCAGATGCGAATATGCGGCAAACGTAAAAGAAAAAATAGAAGTCCTCGCTGATAGTGAATGAAGCAGATGACATCCCAGTTCCGGACTTTTAAAGTCTGGCAAGAAATGAAAAACGACTATGACAGGGGATAGATAGGGTGGACAGCAATGTCGTACTTTTGGATAATGTTAGTGATCATAAGAGTCGGAGTGAGTTTAAAGAAATTTGGCTCTACGCGTTGACATGTTCAAGGTAAATTACGAACCTATTGTTCGCTGAGGTTAGCTTATTTTATTAGTCCGTATAACAAATAAACGTACGGCCAGGACGGGACGTGAATAATCTTCTTCATCCCTTAGGTCCTTCATGGAAGCACTTTCTGCTTCCTTCTGACGTTGCTGCAGTCCGGGATCTAGTCTATCATCCGCACTAAAAACAGAACGACCTTCCAATGGCTCCAGGACGTCTACAAGAAGCCGAGAAGAGCCGATGGGAGGGGTTTGTGGTAGCAAGGCCATGGCGGGGGCCGTGGGTATCACAGGAGAACCTGGAACCTGGCCGCTGCCATCAGATTGTCGGTAGTACGAGGCCAATAACGGCTCGATACTTGCACCACTCGGCGTTGTTGAATGAGTTCCCTTGGCGTAACCGTCTAGGCCGTTTGCACTTGCCAAACTAGCGGCACCACTTGCTCTTTGACTGCGGTCATTGTTAGTATGTGTGTTGGATGGCGAATTTGTCCGGGCAATGGAATATCCATTAGATACATTCGTAGGGACTGGGCCGAGTGGAATATGGCCAAACTCGACGTAAGGATTAAAAGGATCTGGGTGGTCTGGGTCGTCGTGATAGGACCTCCTGGGACCTAGACTGGTCGATGTCAATCCGGGACTGGACCTTTGCCGCGACATTTGAAGTGCTAAAGGACTGAAGTGCTGCTGTTCAGGATCATCATCATCCTCGAGTAGCGGTCTCGGTGCGGGAGCGGCGCGCGAAGGAGCATCAGCGGTTTCGTGTACGAGGCGAGATTGACGTCTCCGTCTAAGTATGGCGAAGATTGTCCAAATGGCTATCGAGGTTGTCGCGAGACCCACGAGGACGAAGACAGCGGCAACCGCCCCGGTGTTACCGAAGAAGCTACGTCAAGAACGAGATATTGAACTTACGAGGAAGCGAGTGGTCGACGAGTGTAACTTACCCGCTATCTTTGTCATGGTTGTTTGGAAGGAGGCTGGGATTCGCGACAACTTGAGTGACCGTTACAAAACCACCGTCGGGACCGGTAGTAGTGAAAGTAGAAGTGATATTGGGCGGTGCGGTAGATATTAGAGAGCCAGCATCGTTGGTGATAGTGATGAACACGACCGATTCAAAGGTGGTACTGCAAATGAAATTAAGAATGAGTTATTTCGTTTCAAAGTGAAAACTTGCGTTGGAGTAAACTGAGTAGTGGTGGGCGGTGGTTGCGGTGAGGGCTGTTGGGGCGATGAAGATGTGAGGGTAGTGGTGCTGTTAGTAGTTGGAGGGTCGGATGAAGTTGTAGGGGGATCTGAAGTAGAGGTGGAGGTGGAGGTGGAGGTGGAAGTGGAAGTTGTCGTTGGAGGTGTTTCTGTCGAAGAGGAGGTGGTAGTGGTAGTGGTTGAGGTTGTGGTGGGTGGGGGTTCGGGCGTCGTGGTACTAGTGGTACTGGTAGTACTGGTAGTACTGGTGGTAGATGGGGGAGTCGTTGTGGTTGTCGTCGTCGATGGTAGTGGCGTCAGGGGTAAAGATGATGATGAAGTTGTGGTGGTTTGGGACATGTCGGATGATGTGGGAGAAATCTCGGATGTGAAAGAAGAAGTTGTAGAAGCTATGACAGAACTGGAAATAGAAGTGGAAGAGGTGATATCAGAAGTCGAGGGGGGCGGTGAAGACGACGAGGACGACGAGGGGGACGACGAGGGGGAGGAGGACATGGGGCGGGCTGAGGGGCAGACGGGGAGAGTGCGTCATGCCTTTTCGCGTTCTCTCATGTCCATTCTCCGCTCGCAAATTTCTTTTAATCTTCGTCACATTTCCCCCCTTTTTGGTCACTCCAGCTCCTTTCCAGTCACGCTTTACTCGTCCATCGATCCCCCCTATGTATCCCCCCCACTTTTTCCTCCATCGACCTGTCAGAAACGGCAATGCAGCGCCGCACACGAACATATATATCCTCTGCTGACGGTGACGCATCGCCGTTGCCTTCTCTCCTTCATCAGTCATCTTGTCGAATTCGCGCAAACGCCGTGACAGCGTGCATTGTTAACTTAGAGGTTGACGATTGCCTCGTTCCGGGAGTATAATATGGAAGCGCGTGATGTTCTCACTTGATGCTCTCTTGGAATAATGGCGCCCAAGTTCCATGGGGCTGGATGGGTTTGACATTATCAAGCTGATCACCGCAGTCGATCAATTTGGAACCCAGGGCGCTCATGTAAACTGACCTTTGACCACCACATTGACACGTTAGGTCTACCAACCGCAGCACTTGCCTTTCACTGTTATATACCAAAATGGTTATCCTAGAATCAGATAGCCTTAGCCCTAAGAAGTCTTTCAGTCACCCGCAGCCCGGCTTCAACCAACCTGGTCCCTCCACTACCGCTGGGAATCAGCCATATAGACTAAACCCCCAAGTCGATTACGAGGCAGCAAGACTGCCGAATCACGTTGCTACTGCGATGGACTCGCCCGTGAATGTGCCCATGGAACCTCCGCCCGCTTTCGCGCCTTACGACGCGGCGTGGTTCGAAGTTGGTCAAGGCGATGTCGTCTCACACGACAAGCACCTTAACGTCGATGGTAAGCACGTACATCGAGTTTTTTGTTCATTGTCCGGGTCGCTGAATGAAAATTAGGCGAAGCGCTGTACCGTTTCCTCCTTACCCAAGCTGAACAACGTCCCCCAAGCTATCGCATTCATTGCAAAGGAACCCATAATGAAACACGCTTTCGTTTCGTTTCTTCCTCCAATAACAATAGCCATCATGATTCCCGTAATCACAACTCTACAAGGACGGAATCCTACACGGAGCATATCACGGATTTCGACTTTTATATCGACGTGACGCCGCCTTCTTTTCCGTCCGAATCAACGGTCTCTCCTCCAGCAATAGCGTCGGACAACAAGACACGTCGGGAAGGACCTTCAAGGGGTCAAGCCGAGGCTTCCGCAAGTGATTTCGCCCCGACTCAATGGTCCATGGCAGATAACGAACCTGCATACCGCGGCAAAGTGGTTCGCGAAGTTCAAATGGGAAGTAATGCTCTTCCTGATGACGAGGCTTTACTTCTTTTCTCCCGATCATCCTTTAACTCTACCTCTTCACGACGAGCAACCCGCATAGAACGTAAAGATTATTCCCAATGGTCCGAACAACGTACGCGCAAAGGTCTTCCCCCTTGGGCTACTGGAGTCAACGATTGGAATATCGCGAGCGCTCAACCTCGTCATACTCTCAGAAGCTCCAAAACCATTCGCCAATGGGCAGACGAGTATTGTGCCAGCCCCAAACTCCTCAAGGAATTTGTATACACCAAAGTCCTTTATGGATGGGATATCTCACAATTAGAAACTGTCATTCGCTCGACTATCACCTTATCACCCTATCATGGAGATATCCAAGTGACGTTCATTCCGATAAAGTCCAAAATCTATATCCGACCTTCGAATCAGCTATCTAGAGCTCTATCGAATATGTGGTTAAAATTCTTATCCGTCATATTGTTTATCTTTCCTTTTATCTGGTTATTCAAGAGGTTCCATTCGAAAGGTGGTGGAAGATGGGAAGTGTGTGGGAGTGCTTATGCGCTGAAGAAATTGATTCCTCTTGATCATTCGGATATTACAGACACGAGCTCCTCTTCAAGAGAAAGTGAATTACCGTCTTATGACGACGTCGCATTACCATCTACGCTCTCCCTCCCATCGTCATCGGTACCTCTAACGGATTCGACTCCACCTCCATCAACATCCCACGCCGCTCCACAAACTCGTATCGTACAGACATCACAAGGCCCACATAAACTGATAGGTCAACGAGAGGGTGAATGGTTCCGTCGTTGGGAATCGTTCATCATTCGTGCAGTCTTGACTCGATATCAATCCTCGGTTCCGCTCACTACACATAGCGACTTGTATGCGCAATATACTGCTCCCGGGAGTATCTTAGAAGGATACCATGATAACCCAAGTTCTACTACACCCACTCGCTCCACCACGCGTGGTGGACCTGGTGAAATTTTTTTGCCTTGAAGATATTTTATTTTGTTGATATATGTTGTAACCACATGATTTCCTAGCAGTGTATAACTTGAATCTATACCTAAATTTAGTATTCTCGGTATTGGCGTGTGGGGCAAGCTCCTATGGTGACAAGAAAATTGATGGGGTAAAAACCAAGTGAATGTGAAGAATCAAAAGAAGGGAATGGCAAAAAAAAAGTTGAATGAAGTTTTGGAGGTATTGTCATTCAAAAATCCGTTCTAAAGGAACTAAATACTACTACGAAAGATGCGGCTGACAGGGATGCAAAAAAAAAAAAGTCAGATGAGAGAAAAATGTGGGTAATGACGTCAAAAGTGAGTAAAGAGAAGCAAGAGAAAAAGAATAGATAAGCTCGTGTGAATGGCGAAAGAGGCAAAAAAAAAAATGCGAATAAAAATTCAAGTACACAAATAAAAAAATTCAAAGTACTTGCAAAAAGATAAGAAGAGGGTTATACCGTAGCTATCTTTCCATGACGTGTTGTAAGAGATGCCAATTTGGCGAAGCCGCAGCACCATCTCGTGATATCTCATTCTCTCCTTCGTGATCGTTTTCTTCAAACATTTCTCGGTCCGATAGTTCATCTCCTTCGAGTAATGCTAAAGCAGTCTCTAGGAACCACATGTGCTTTTTGATGAAATGCACAGCAACAGTGCCTCCAACTCGGAGGCCATTGTATCGTTTCCGTCGACCTTCACGGTGCGCCCAAGCATATTCTGGTGTCATTGGATCCCCTAGACAACAACAGTCAGCGTCTGCGATGTTCTATAAAGAATATTAGCACATACCTTCTCGTATCGTAGACATTTCACTCCCTTCCACCAACGCCTCAATTCCGTAACGAGTCGGGAGTTCAGGCAGAGGAGGGTTATATCGCACACCAAACGTTGAAACACTCGAATGTGCCCAATCTGTTAGTGTAGGCGTGTACCCAATTCCAGTTGGCTGGTTCAACTCCCTCAAAACTTTTTGTGCATGAAGACCATAGGCATCTTGAATTTGCCGCTTAATGCGGCCCACTTCTGACGGGAAGAGAAACCCGTGGGCATAACTTTAAACGACAGGCAATCAGAATGGGAACAAGATGATGGCGAGATGATGCAAACTTACACAGTGCCAGATCTAGGGTGATCATATATCCAGCATCGCTCGCTTGTCCATCTGATCTCTTGAGCTTTTGGATGTATACGCATCCACTTGGCGGTCTGCTTGTCCTCAGCGCCTTTGATAAGGGACTTGACTGTTGGGTCCTTGGCTACCCAATCCACAAGGGTCCAACTGAGAGCATACAACTCTCCAGCCATGAATTGGTGGTATTTGTTGGTCACCAAGTAGCCCCAGTATATTAGCGGATCGCTATCAGTTAGCTGTTTGAGGGCCCTGTTTCCGGTCAAAGCGTTCGAATTAGCGTTGGCCATCACGTTTGAACCGGTATTGTGATCTACTGTGGTTCCATTTGAAACGTATTTTGATCTCTGAACCGCAGCATGGTTGGGTGAAGTATGGCGGTGCTCTTCGTTTGGGGTATGGAGTTCGACTCGTAGACGGGCTTCGATTTCCGCGAGCATGACAAATGAATCGTCGTCGACTTTGACGACGTAATCGGGCCGTACCCAGCTCATGGGGTCGGAGGACAAGACGTCTTTCCATGCCAGATACGGGTCGTGGGGAGCCAAAGGAGGAGGGGAGGAAGTGAAGTTGGAGTATGTAAAGCGCGGAGGAAGGATGGTGGAGTTGACGTATACGGGTGGTACCCATGCGTTGATGGACGCCCAGGAGAAAAAGGTGTGGGATTTGCCTTCGTTCATATTTTCATGCGTAGGCAGAATGATGATGTCGTTGTACACTGTAAATTGAATATGAGCAAAGTGAAATATGATAGACGGGGAGAGGGGACATACTCTCCATTTCCAACTTGACGCGCTGCTCCCAGTCTTTGCGTGGTTGGCCAACAACGAAGCGGACAATGGTTCGTGAAGTACCGTTGCCATCATCACCTTTACCAGCGCCGTTGCGGCTTCGGTAATGACTGGCCCAAGTAGAACGGACGTACTGGCGTCGTTCGACTGCGGAGTCGACGGAAAAGACGCCGAGGAAGATACCCGCGGGGGGAAGGTGGTCGAAATTGGAGGGAGGGAAGGTTACGGAAACGGGCGGAAGGTGGGTGGGTCTACGATAGGGAGGAGAGGTGAAGGGCGGTTCGCGCGAATTGTACATTGTGGGATAGGCACAGTATAAACGCCATGGGAGGGGTTCTTTGTCTGGATTAAGGATGTAGATTAGTAGCAGGGTGAGGCATATTGCAAATATGGAGAGTAGAATCAGGGTCAGAACCTAGGCGAGAGCAGTAAGGGGGGAGGTGAAGAAGAGAACAAAAGAGAGAGGACGCACGATTGTGATGGGCTGGGAAGGAAAGAGAGGATGGCGAAGGACGGATCTGAGGGTGCGTTTGAGGAGGCGGGTGATACGCCAGCTGCGACGCCGGCGTCTTCTGGTCCACCATTGCCTGCGGTTATCGGACCACCAGGAGTGTGGCGACGAGTTCCATGGGAGAAGGGGCGAGGGCTCGTCCTCTGTGTCTGAGGGGTAGGAGGAGGAAGAGTTGTCGGTGAAAAACTGATGGCGAGGGATTGGGTGGGGGGAGGCTGAGCGGGAGGGGATGGGGGTGGAGGCGGGGGACGAGGAGAGGGAGGAGAGATGGGAGAGCGGGGGGAGGAGAAAGGAGGGGTTGGGCGAGCGCTGGTCGTCGCAGTCGCTGTCCGAACTCTCGTAGGAGTGCATTCCAGTACTTGGCTGACCTTGCACTGCCAACTCGCGAAAACACTACTGCTAAGTCACATGACCACTTCTCCTTCACGTGGAATCAGACTCTCCTCGCTTGTCCTTCTCCCATGTCCACTCCCCGGTACGTCTCCGCCCTCGCCGTGTCTCTTTAGCCGTTCATCCACCACCCACAGTCACGAATTCTACGAGACCGACGAAAAAATCATCCTCAGCGTCTTCGATCGCAATGCTGATCCAGACAAGGTCAAGATCACATATCAGCCCCGCGCGGTACGCTTCTTCATATCCACCCCTTCACGCTCCCTGACCATCGGATTGCAGGTCACCTATGCCCATGGCGAGAAATCACTCAGTCTTCAGCCCTTGAAAGGCCAAATTGACCCAGACAAAAGCTCCCATTTCGTTGGCAAAGTCAAAATCGAAATCTCTCTCGTCAAATGCGTTCAAGGACGATGGGCCGGCCTTATCGGTGATGCTCCTGATCGCACGTCTAGATCCATCCTCTCGCCCTCCCCCGCCAACTGATGTATCGCCTGACAGCACTGGCAAACTCGTCTTCCAGCTCTGCTCCGACAACCACATCGGCTCCGCCTCGTCAACGCAAAAACTGGGAAAACATCTCTGACAATATCCTCAAATCTGACAAGGAAAAATCTACAGAAGAAGACCCCAACGTCGGAGGCGATAGTACCCTCAACACTTTCTTCCAAAAGATCTATGCAGACGCGGATGAGGACACGCGACGCGCCATGATGAAGAGTTTCTCCGAGAGTGGAGGCACCACTCTAAGCACCAACTGGGACGAGGTTCAAAAGAAGGAAGTCGAAGTCAAGCCCCCCTCGGGTTCCGTATACAAGAAATGGGGTTAGAACTACAAATAGGGTTGTATCAAGTTGTAATCAATAAATCATCATGTCGCGTCTTACTATCATTGTCGCTGCCACCGTTTCCAACGGTATTGGGAAAAATGGTACATTGCCCTGGCATCTTCCCAAAGATCTCAAGTATTTTGCCCAAGCTACTTCTACTGCGCCAGAGGGCATGCAGAATGCAGTGATAATGGGAAGGAATACTTGGGAAAGTATTCCAGTCAAGTACAGACCATTGAAGGGACGTCTGAACGTCGTCGTCAGCCGCGATTCTCAATACAACCTGTACGTGAAAAAAAAAACCTCATCCTGCGTCTGCCTACTTATCATGCCCATGAAGGGCTGTCGCCTCTGGTGTAGCGGCATCACTCGCTGGTAATCTCCAGTCCGCTTTGGACTGCATCAACGGTACACTCCCGACCGCAAAACCAATCCATCGAGCTTTCATTATCGGCGGCTCATCGATCATCAACGAAACACTCTCTGCCTCTTTAGTCGACAGAGTACTCCTCACGCGTATTTTGTCTCCCAATTTCGAGTCCGACACATTCATACCCGATTTTTTGGAGTCTGGACAATGGTCTCGCTCTTCAGATACAGACTTGAAGGCTTGGTTGGGATTTGATGTACCGGAAGGTGTGCAGATGGAGAATGATATTAGATACGAGTTCCAGATGTGGACTAGGAATTAAAAAAATATTTGTATCGTATCTATCCTTGACGCTAAAAATTCATAGTTAAGCTCTTGGTCAGGATGGTCATATTGAAATGATAAATACCTGCTTGTGTTTCGGGTTCTTTGAGCAAACGACATAAACACGCCCTTTCCTCAAAACGATACTACATCCGTCGCACATGACTTTAACCGAAGCACGAACTTTCATTCCGCGTGCCAAGACTGGTGACTGTGTTGGTACATGGTGGATGTGAGGGAGGTGGTTGAGAGGGTGGGCGCGGACGCGGGTGAGGATGGGTCGGCTGGACGCGAGGAGGGCTCTGAGCATGGTGGAATGGCAAAGCGTGCGCACGTGACGTCCGAAGGAAACCCGGAATAAACCCGTCGTGCGAAAAGCAGTACATATTTACGAAATAGAAATGAAATAATATGTGCCAAGAAATCAGTAGACTTGCAGTAAGATCCGCCAACAAGTACCGCGGAACTGGTGCCGAGAAATGCTCCGCGACAACGTGTGTGGACTTGGCTGAACGTCTACTCAGACCTAGAGAAGGTGTTGTAGAAGACGAAAGTGGCATCTGTATGGATTCGAACATGACATCAATTCTGGGTACACGGGTGTGATATACTTACATTGTACATCAACATCAATCATTGCATGTAGGCGCCAATATCTGCGTCCACGACTCGAGGCTCCACACCCCTTCCATGCTTACGCCCATCTGCTCCCCTACTTGAATGTCATCCACCACCTCCTCTGTTACTCCTCAGCTCGGCGGTCTTGCAGGCGTTGCCCTATTCCTCGTCACCGTCCTCGCTTTCGTTGCCGAGAGTCAGCTCACACAGGTATGGAACTTTCTTCCCCTCCTCCCGTTTGTATCCTAATCATCGGTCACAGTATGTCCAGACCGACTTACACTATCACAAACCTTTCTTCATATTGTATGTCGCACCTTTACCTTCTCCGTTAGGCGCCGACTCATGACAACGACGCAGCTACTTCGTGCACTCTGCCCTTGCAATAACATTTCCTCTCCACCTTCTCTACCTTTCCGTTGCCTCAAAGCATTCCATTGTTGCCATCCTTCGTGGCCTGCGGATAGCCATCTCTAATCACCTCTCTACCGATGCTGGTTCCGGATCCAAGGCTTTCCCTTATTCGAGGTTTCTCTGGCTGGTTCTCCTCTTGACTTTCGGCATCACCTGCCCCTCCATCCTGTGGTTCGCTGCCATTTCGCTGGCTTCGTGAGTTTTAATACATACTCTCTCCCCTTCCCTCTTGAAGCCCCTATATTAATTCATCTCTCTTCATTCCAGCGTCAGCGATGTGACAGGTGTGTGCTTCCTACTCACAATCATGTGATGAAAGTCTAACAATGATCCCAAGCCATTTGGAATACCAATGCCTTCTTTGCATATCTTATCACCGTCCAGGTTTTCAAACTCCAATGGGAAGCGAGGAAGTTGATCGCAGTCGTCATTGCTACTCTGGGGGTTGCGGTAGTCGTTTACGGTGGCGTTACCTCTGGAGGTGAAGCCACCAGCGGAATCATTGAAATAAGCAGTGTACCATCTGCACCTGTCGTAGGAAGCATTCTGACACTTGTTGCATCTATTGGTTATGGTTTATACCAAGTGCTTTACAAGATGTACGCTGCGCTTCCTTCTGATCCCGAAGCTAAACAACATACACCCTATCAACCCATCCCTGATGACGGTGAGATCGCTGCCGAGAACGAAGAATATGCTGTCCATCATCCTCCTCTCGGCCTCCATGCCGATCTTTTGACGTCCCTCATCGGCGTCGCTACATTCCTTGTGCTATGGATCTTCATACCTGTCCTTCATAAGACTGGTGTCGAGACCTTCCGTTGGCCTTCCGATCGTCACACTGTCCTTTCTATTGTTGCAATTGCATTAACCGGCGTGGTTTTCAATGCCGGATTGATGGTACGTCCGGAAAAAGCCTGTCTGTTCACATTGAAGGTACGAGCATAACGGGTTAATTTAGATGCTATTGAGTATATGGGGTCCCATCATTACTTCAGTTGGCAATTTGCTATCCATCGTGGTCGTTGTCATATACGAAGTAAGTATTAGATTAAAAAACGTGAGGGTTTATTTGTTGATTTTTGTCTGTTTGAATCCAGGTTATCTTTGGTAATGGTTTGGCTACCTTGACGGTTTGGAGTTTGTTAGGTTGTGGTGTTATTGTTCTCGCTTTCGGCGTGCTTGCGTATGACATGTTTACACAACAACCATCTGAATAATGTCTTGTGCAGTCATTCCCATCGGAATGTAAGCTGTTATCTTACTTCTTCGTAGACTAATGGCTCTGTTTTTTTATCTTTCTTTTTCAATTTTTTTTTTTAATTATCTATCGCTGTGCGTTTTTATGATTTGATTTATCGTGACTCATGAGGATTTGGCAGTCGGTGAATTCGACGCAAGATGCGACGATGATTATTCGTTCAGGTTGGTAATGACATGGAGTCGAGGGGGCCTCATAAGATTTTTGCGTGACAGGTTCCATTTCTGTTCGCTTCTTCGACAAAATGATGGTATGTCTTCGTTCGTACACAGCTTTCCACTTTCATCATGAAGAGTATAGCAACAAAGCAAGTGCGTTTTTTTACTTCATGTTTGGACATTCTTCGGGGTTTGCAGATTATGAATCAGCGATATGACATACGCCATCTCAAATTGGCTGCAAGTTCTAGTACTGTGACTTTCCCAGCAGCACAATTCCAAACTATCAAGAAGAGATAATATGCAAGACGGATTGTCGTGTAATATGGAAAATAGAATATCTTTCTCGTTGCCAACACCTCACGTCACTTAAATCCCCAAGTGATGCAGACCATACATGGGCGAGGGATATCTTTCTTGGGGCAGATTGTCTTTCTTCAGATCCTCGGAGTTGACGGTGTCAATCTTCTATATAAACCAGTGGCTGTCGTCGTTTCTCTTTATCCTCCAACTACTACTCGCGCTTCAAATGACTCTACCCCCAGAATTTTGAGTATTATTTCTATAGTATTTTCCCAACTTTTACTAAACAATTGTATAGTGTACGGATCTGCGTCGAATGCGGCAAGGACTTTTCGACAATGAAGTCAGGCAGCGCTAGGAGACATCGTACACGCTGCACTCATTCTTTAGTCCAAGTCATATACCCCAGCCTGGTCACCGAAGGACATGAAATCATGGAGTTGATTGCGCGTGGTCCTGGTCGTTATTTTATATGTCACCGATGCGACAACCCTTTCAGAACTTCAATGGAAATGATGGTGAAGTTCTTGAACTCAATTTTACTTAGTAAGTTATCGTTCTTACTGATGCGTGGTTTTGTAGAGACATGCGCCACGATGTTGCGTCCGTCCTACTCGAGATGTTATTCCTGCGTATCCAAACTATGTACTTTTCTATGGTACAGATGCTCCAAAGTTGAATACGGCTGGTCGTTGAAAGTAGTTAGATGTGTATTGAAGTAGAAGAATAGATGTGGTGGAGCGTGTCAAAACAAATTCCTTCCATCTGAAGCTGATCGATGTCGTGTTACAAGCATATCTTTAATCTACGGGACCGAACGTCAGTCGCTCTTCAAACGACCGACCCCTGCCTAGAGAGCTCCGCCACAATCCCTCCGAGTTCAGAACACTCTCCTTCTCTCCGAGCCTCTCTCACGAGCTTATTTTTCTCTTTTTTTCACTCACTCTATATACACCGTTATCAGGCCGTTTCCGTCGGTATCGCGGCCTTTAGGCGGCAGCAAGTGGCTTGCGAAGTTGCCCCTCTCCCGCGTTTTGGCGACCTTCTATTCGGCTCATGTGATTTTGAGTTGAATATTGACGGGATGGCGAGTCGTCACGGAGTCGACAGGAAGAAATTGAACTTCTATATCTTCAGCTTATTATTTATAGGGCCGTTTCGATAAATCTGTAACTGTAGATAGAAAGCCTGAATTAATCTTGCACCGCACTTTGTAATTCCTGATGACCCTAGGCACTAAAGCCCGACTCGAGTTTAAAGAGACCCTTTGGATGCAATATACACAATGTTTGATGGATTGATGGAACAACAAGGCTGATTGACGAGAATAACCAACTTCTCAGTATGCATGGCAACGCTTTTGTTTTTGACTTCAGCATGATTCAGAAACAAATTTCTACAAATTTCTGCTCCGTTGTATCACAGTGTCACCGAGATAAAGAAATGAGGAATGCAAAATAATAAATACCCTTTTTCTTCTTGGTGACTCGCAAGATTCCTTTTAACACAATTGCTTGTCTATAGTAAGACCAATGGTGGGAATGCTATGACGTGATGAAGGGGAATCATTAGATAGCAACAAAGGGACGGGAAGAAGCCTGAGTGGCAAGTAAAAAAAGTGCTACGTATACCCAATAACAAGCAGGCGACAGAAAAGTTAGAATTACAAGTTCGAAAACCGAGAAAGCAAAGCCGGCACGATATGATTGCTGGATTGTCAAACAACATGATGGCTGGGAAGGGACAAGGAAAATAAGGCCGAAGCGATAAGTTTCTGAGAAAGGCCATGGAGGGTGAAGGGGAAAAGATCAAAGCCAAAGGTTGCCCCGTGCCAAACATTTTACATCTCCAGAACCCAAGTACTGGTGATCGATGGCTGGCGCGAACAACACGCACAATACGTGGCTTTTCTTCAACTTAAGCCTACGGAGGAAGTAAACATGGACCATGGAGTAAGTTTTCATTAAGTGGCAGATGCCATCACACTGCTAGGACGGATTAGCTCAAAGTTAGCTCAAGGAAGAGGAATAGATAGTAAGGGGGCCATCACCTTTTCCGCTTCGCTTTCGTCATCTCCTTGCGTAAAGCTGCACCATCAAGTGGCTTCAGAAGTTCAAAGGCGCACAAAAGGTCTTCCGATACACTGAAAGTGGGCAGGTTCATTTCAGGAATACGAACGGCAAATAATAATAGACTAACCTCATGCAGGCACCATAATTGTCGAATTCTGCAGGTATCAATGAGTCCATGGCTTACGCAGCCTAATAAAGACTCACCACCACAATAGTTTGGTGCGCTAAACACGGTGACAAGTGTCCGATCATTCCAGAACTCATAACCATCTTCCACCACCATGTGCGCTCGACATATGAGGTCCATGTCGTAGCGTAATAAAAAATCATTTATGACTCCCTTGCCAAAACAATAACTGACTCCTCGCTCATTATCTTCCCAGTCCAACGCAGTGTCAGAAGGATCGGACCACAATAGATCATTCAAGAGTCCTAGATCGGGAACGTCTGTCGGCCGCTTGATGTTCCTGATATCATCCATTGAATGCAGGGAAGGAGAAAGGCCGCCATGGACACAAAATATCTTTGCCGCAACGATGGCAGCGATGGGTAGGCAATTGAAGACATCGATGAATGTTTTCCAGGTCTTAATGTTACATCGTCGTTTGCACTCGTCGTAAAAGCCGTAAACTGCCATAAACATCTAGTGTGAGAATAAGTTGGTATCGTCGAAATCACCCATACCTCGTGTGACATTGGCACATTCGTGATTGCCCCTCAGGAGGAAGAAATTCTCTGGATATTTGACCTTGTAGCACAAGAGCAGGAGAATGGTCTCGAGACTCTGCTTTCCACGATCGACATAGTCTCCCAAAAAGAGGTAATTGGAGGCAGGCGGAAAGCCACACATTTCAAATAGCCGAATGAGATCCGAATATTGACCATGCACGTCTCCAACGATCTTGACTGGCGGCGCTAGCTCTACGAGGGTGGGTTGAGTGAGGAAGACTTCACGAGCAGCCTGGCAAAGGGCAGTGATTTCTGCGTTTTTCAGGCACAGGGACTTGCTGACTTTGCCGGTGTAGCCGACGTCGAGCAGGCGTTGGATCATGTCGTCAACGTCAAGCTTGAGCTTCGGTCCGGAGGGTTCACTGCTAGGAGCCGACCCAGGGGAGAACGGAACGGTATTGGCAAGAATAGCGGGTGTCGACGGTGCATCGGCAGGTACAGGGATGGGTTTGGGAGAGACAGGTGAGGAAGCCGAGGCGAGTGTGGCGGCCGAGTCGGAGCTTTGTGATGCGGGGCCTTTGCTGCGGGAGGAGGATTGATGGTCGATAGCGCCATTACCCTGAGGCTGGGAATCTACGTGAGTGCGTGTCGATGAGGCAGAGGCGTGAGATGTGGTATCGTTGGAGTCGTCCGGGGCGGCATCGGCGAGGGGAGAGTCGTGGTGGTCCTTGTCCTTGGCCGCTCGTTTGCTCTTCGAGCTTGACTGGGAAGAATTAGCCGCGGGGGACGGAGAGTGCGGCCGCGAACGCGAGAGACGGGAGGTGAAGACTGAGAGAAGGGTTGGCGCCATCGACGACGATGTGGTTGTCGAGAGCAGAGCGCTGAGCTGAGCAGCCGTCGCTTCCTGGCCCCTTGTTTGGTTCTTATTTGTTCCCCTTCCTTATCCGCCACAAGCGCTAAAATCGGCCGCAAATCATATTATTCTACCATAGACAACGCTACTACTCCTAGAACTTGCCAAACGACTTGGCCGTCGCCTTGTTCCTCGACACCCGCAACACGTTGAACCGCACCGTCTTTGACAATGGTCGGCATTGTCCTCCACGCCCAGTTAGCCACTTTGCCAAACACGACTGCATTCGTACCACTCACCAACTGTAACAGTGTCACCAAGTTCAACACGGAAAGCAGGAGAAACATGGGCAGCCAGATTGGTGTGCCGCTTTTCGTAACGACCTGTTGTCACATTTGTTAGAGTGTGAATTAGCACGTCACTCAATACTCACTGTATTTGGAGATGTAGCGCAGGTAATCCCTTCGGATGATGATCGTGCGCGTCATTTTCGTAGACAAAACTTTGCCGGTAAGGATGCGGCCTCGGATGGAAACATCGCCAGTGAAAGGGCACTTTTTGTCTGTGCATTATCGGCAATTAAGAACAATCATACAATATCATGCATGCAACACACCAATATAAGTTCCGTTGATGGCGTCCGAGGGCGTCTTGAATCCCAGACCAACATCCTTATACCATCTCTTCTGCCTGGTCACAACCTTCTTGCCGCCTATGCAATAAGAAACCATGATGCATCAAATCCAGTCCAATAAGCCCTAGAAAGATCCCGACGCACCACGGGCTTTGGCGTTTTGGAAGAGGTGTTGCTTTTGGAAAGCCTTTTCGATCTGCAACGGGAACGCTGATAAGTTCACAACTTCGAGAAGAAATTTGTATCATACACACTTGTGCGTCGGCCATACTGCTGATCTTGAGGAGGTTCCGGGCCTTGGAGTCTTTTGGGATTTATTGATACTTGTTTGTGTGCCCAGCCACTAGTGATGAACTGTACAGTCGCTTTCGGAACTTCCCGTTGAGATCAATAATGCTGTAGCATATGTACAGCAGTAAGTTATGTGTTCGCTGACCGTGAGCGCCCGTCGAGCCGAGCGGATCGGACCGTCTTCGTACATCGCCTGCGACAACGTTCACCGACTACTACACCTGCGCTCTGGCATTTAGTCAATCTCCCACTTGTCTTACAAACCTGTTACACTGAAATACATCAGATTCTTTCCCGGTTTGATAGACGGCCCATCGCGGCTTCTCATGTCAGTGCCCCGGCCCGCTAGCACGACCTCACTCACAAGAGTCCTGCAGAAGGGAAAACGACATTGTGGAAGGAAAGTCGTCATTCATGTGGTCTGACCAGCCCATTCCAAACTGGGAAAGGACGCGGAGACAGATCTCCGTTTGCATGAATCGATCGACGCGACGCGCTGTTTACGCATGTTTGCCACCTGTGTCCTGCTAATACGTGCATCATCTACCCTAATGGGTCGTCAGCAAACATTGGGTCAATTTCCGCCGCTGGCTATCACTTCCGACATATTGACTCACAGCACACAACAGGTAAATTCTTTGAAATGCCAAAAGGTTTGAAGAATGCCCCTCCCCAGCAGTCAAGTCTGCTAGACATGTGGGGTAAGGGAAAGCGGAAGGCTGTCAGTGGACCTAAGAAGGAAGAGGCGGACGAGGATATAGTGCCCGAGAACAATAAAATGGATGCAAACAAACCAGGTGCGTTGCATATGGAAGCCTTGGGTTCCTCGTTAAGCTGTGTCTCGAGCAGGCGAAAGCTCCTCGCAGAGTGAAATAACCAAAATTGGTCTGCCCTTCATTGCGCGCCCCTTGCACAAGTCATAGGCTCATACCCATACACATAGGCCCACCGTCAAAAAGGCGCAGAATAGTCACCTCAGACGACGATGAACCATCTTCAAGTAAGGGTGTGTCTATGTGCATCATGTTATTAACTCAAGTAGAGGCAGGTGTTCGGCGAACTATCAACTCTCCAACTGTTGGGACCTCTCCTCCCGTTTCCAGGACATCTTCACCCCAATCCTCACCACCTCCGAAATCCAAAAAAGCGAGAATACCCGTTCGAGCAGCTGCCTCGGAGGCTGAATCGGAAGCGGCCGCAACGTCTGAACCAAGTGACGATGATGGTGAAGAAGAAATTGAGAGGGATGAACAAGAAGATAACGATGAGAGCATTATGGCTGTAGAAGGAGTCGCCGCTGCCAAAACGTTCGTGCCTCGGTCAACAATCTACTAACAAATCAGCTGAATTGGTCTTCTCAGAGCTGAGGCTGCCCTTTTACGAATCAAAGAAGTTGACATACCCGGAGGATGGAAAGTTGGGCAGCCGTAAATCATCCTTTGATCTCTCCTGGAATTTTACTTATACCTGATATAGTGTTCCCTACGCAGCTCTGGCGAAAACATTTTCCCTCATAGAAAGCACCACTAAGCGTTTAGAAAAGAATTCATACCTTACATCGTTCCTGTTACTAGTCATACAACGCAGCGCAAAGGGCGATTGGAATTCGCTCCTACAAACAGTTTACCTCTGCATCAATCGGGTATGTCCTCCGCCTTTCGAAATCTCCAACACAAGCCTATTTGAGGAAAGTTATCACCAGACTATGAAGGCATTGAGCTTGGCATTGGCGAAAGTTTGTTGATAAAAGCAATCGCAGAATCAACTGGTCGAAGTTTGGCGGTGATTAAAGCAGACTTGAAACGAGAAGGTGATTTGGGACTTGTCGCAATGGTTAGCTACGCACATAATTCTCATGATCCGTTTTTTGACGAATGCTTCGCAGAATTCGAAAACTAGCCAGAAAACTCTTTTTAAACCCAAGCCACTAACCCTTCCTTTCGTATTCTCTCATCTCAAAGACATTGCTACTACGAGTGGGCACTCCGTATGTGGGTACCCCATGTATGAATACGGTTGCTCATACCTTTATAGTCTCAAGCAAAGAAGGTTTCAATCATCACCAAACTTCTCGCGGCATGTCAAGGCTTGGAGGCCAAATACATTATCCGTAGTCTGGAAGGCAAACTACGCATCGGCAATGCCGAGCGATCAGTTCTAGTCGCTATTGCGAATGCTGTTGTCCTGGCAGAAAAAGAGGCATCCAACAGAAATTGGTCAAATGAGAAGTTAATCAAACGACTGGAAGAATCCACTCTCAGAATCAAGTCGGTTTATAGGTATGTACGATTTAGTTTTCATATCATAAAATTATACCTTATTCTCGTGCAGTGAATTGCCAAACTATGACAAGGTCATCCCTGCTCTTCTCGATGTAGGTATTGATGGTCTGGAGGAAGTGTGCAAATTGACACCAGGTGTCCCTTTAAAACCTATGCTAGCGAAACCTACCAAGGCAATTGGCGAAGTCCTTGATAGATTCGAAAACCAGCATTTCACTTGCGAGTACAAATACGATGGAGAGCGTGCCCAAGTACACAAATTAGAAGACGGTAGTGTCGCGGTCTTCAGTCGAAATTCTGAAGATATGAGTAAGAAATATCCCGATCTCGTGGAACAATTGCCCAAGGTGATTGTTTTTGCTGCTGACTCGAGAAAACCTCTGATGAATATTTAGTGCATCAAAGAAACGACTAAATCATTCGTGCTCGATGCGGAGGCTGTTGCAATAGACCGGAAAACGGGGAAGCTTATGCCCTTCCAGGAGCTAAGTCGACGGAAACGCAAGGACGTCAAAGTAGAGGATATCCAAGTTCGAGTGTGTTTGTTCGCCTTTGATTTATTATACCTTAATGGCGAGGTAAGCCTTGTCCATGCCATTCTTCTGTTTTGCCCCGGCAATAACGCATCACGTAGCCCCTGCTACGCAAACCTTTGTCAGAGAGGAGGAAACTTTTACTTGAACATTTCCAACCTATTGACGGAGAGTTCAACTTTGCCAAGGCGTCGAATAGTCAATCAGTTGAAGAGATCCAAGCTTTCCTTGAGGAGAGTGTGAAGGACGGTTGTGAAGGGTTGATGGTGAAGATGTTGGATGGCGAGCCTAGCTTTTATGAGCCAAGTCGGCGTAGTGTCAACTGGCTGAAGGTAAGCATCGACCTTGTTGCCATGATGAATTTCTCAAGCCTCATGATATTTAGCTCAAAAAGGATTATCTGGCTGGTGTTGGGGATTCTTTGGATTTGGTCGTGGTTGGTGGTTACTATGGCAAAGGAAAACGAACAAACGTCTATGGAGCCTTTCTCCTTGCGTGTTTTGACCCAGACTCGGAAGAATACCAAACCATCTGTAAAATTGGAACCGGGTTCAGTGATGAGATCCTCCAATCACATTACAACGAACTCAAACCGCTCGAATTAGAAAAGGCGCGTGGAGATGTCAACATCGGAGGAGCTAAACCCGACATCTGGTTTGAGCCAAAAATTGTGTGGGAAGTACTCACTGCGGACTTGAGCTTGAGTCCTATTTATACTGCCGCTCACGGAACGGTAAGCGACACTGTATAGGAAGTATAGAGCCGACAGCTGATATTTCCTCAAGGTGGACGAACGAGGCATTTCGCTTCGATTTCCTCGCTTTATCAGAGTGCGAGATGACAAGCATGTTGAGGATGCAACAGCATCTGAACAGGTACGTTGAGTTATGTTAGCAAACTAGCCTCTTTGATTCTAATTCGGTGAAGGTTGCTGAGATGTATGGGCGACAAGCTCTCGCGAATAGAGATGGGAAGAAGAAAGGGGGTGACGACGACGGATTTTGGTGACGTCCAAGGTATATTGTGGTTAGTACAGTAATAATATTTTGCGGTCTATGACTTTATGGTCTATGACTTTTGAGACTTGTCCTGAGCAGCCACAACTGCATCCATCACCGGAGTCCCATCCTTGGTTGCCGGGGGTATGCCGAGCCTCTCTTCACGACCACCCATGTACCAATATTTGATAAAACGAGCGTCATTAATAGACTGCGCAGAGGCATTTGTGAAATGGCACGCGAACAGGAGATAGTTCCTCGGTTGCACTCGCCACGCTGGTGGGGAGCGCGTATTTGAGTTGATGTGTTTGTCCTGAGCCAGGACGATTTTACATACCGAATCGCATGAAGACCAGGCTGAGAAAGGTTGAGGGTTGGTTAGCCAGGGGACAACGAGTACGGTGGTAAGGACGAACGAGTAACAGGTCAGAGCTCCGGTCATTGTACCCGAAATCATTTCTTCATCTTTTGAAATGTCTGCAATGGCAGCGAGAGGAAGACCCCAGTTGGCGACCTAAGGATGATCGGTTATGACTCAAATACACAAATTTAAAGGCAGAAATGCCGAACAGGTCCCCAGAAGTGTGTACCTGTGCGTGATATATTGGTGAATTGAGAAAGCGGACGACGGGGTAGACTCACTGAAGAAATAATCGCGAGCTGCAGGAGAGCGCAACCAGGTGAAGAAGGTGGAAGCCATGGCGAGTGAGTGAGCGTTCACCAAACCGCAAATATCGGTCGGGAGTCACGTGCGTGCTCGGCCCGTCATTTCCATTTGCGGGAGTAATGCTTCAGATGGCCCCGAAGGCGTTCAACGCCAGAGCTGGCCGGTGTTGACTCTGCTGTCGCCGTCGGGGGGTCGGCTGATGCGAGCAACTTGAGACCTCAACAGTCTTGCAGGGATTTATCAGTCCCGTGCTCGAAAAGGAAGCCCATAAACACGTTGCACCCACCGGCAAGCCTAACGCCTCATGTTCCTCATCCCACTCAAATCCAATGCAGCAACAGCAATACAATAATCCATATCCCGTCTGGCAGCAGCCGGTCTATCCTCAACAGCATACCCAACCTCTCTATTCTCAGTCTCTTCCTGTCTCTTCTAATGGACCTGGCTTCACCCCCTACCATAATCAGTATGCGCCACTTCAGCCCAGCGGCTACCCACAGGAGCAAGCCACGCCTTATATGCGTAGCAAGAAGCCCAAGCACCGGCATTCCCAATCAGCACCCGTCGTACCCCGTAAATCAGTTTTCAAAAGAAACGGTCCCCTCGCCATTTTCCCTACGACAGAAAATGGCTTTTCTCGGCCTCGCACCACTTCATTTCCCCGACCAGAAACCTCACTTCATCGGATACGGACGCAGTCAAATCCACGACAAAACGGAACTGGCAAGATCATCGGAGACCATAGTCATGCTCGTGAGGGTGCAGCTCAGAACGGGTATTATCATAATTAACGCAGATTTCAGATCACCTGTTCATATCATTCCATGGGTACAATGAAATGCATCTGGCCAACATTTCGACGCTTGCGCTGCGCGAAATGGAGGAGACCATTTGGCCGCTCTGGCCGGGCGGCGCAACGTCGCATGTGGTCAACTACACGGCCATTGTAAAATTTTTCAATGATCCCTGGGATATGTCTGGACCTAACATTCGCATGTAAGAGTTCATAATATCTCCTCTCAAAAATCGAATTCATGTTGAGTAATGTGCAGTGCATACGACATCCTCGTCAAGCTTTTCCGTTTATGCGCCAGTCGAGTATGTGTAAAGCTCTTGTCCTTTTTTCTTTTCTGTTAAATGTTTTTTTTTCAGGGATATTCCTATCAAACCAACTACAACGTGATCGCGGTAAGTAGGCGATGATTGAAAGCCTTACCTATAATTGCTGAGTGTAGACCAAAGGTTCCTGAGCTCGTTTTCCAACCAGGAAATTGTGACGAAGGGGCAAACTTCTTTTTGGGATATCTTTCCAACGGTGGACGAAAACTGACTCTCATCAAGGCCCCCGATCCTATCAACGTCGCACTGAACCCGAGGCTGCGTGACATCTTGCCTCCAAATGTCATTTTGGATCTGGGAGAGTCTGGAGACACACAAAGCGTCGAAATGAAGAAGCAGGGGGGGTTGTTTGGAGGTAAGTTCATTCATGTATCTATGACCGGATGCCTAAACTAAGCCGCTCCAGGATCGCAGACCTTGAGCACAAAATTGTTTTTCATGCAGGTATTGCGAATACTCGGAGAGTTTGGATATTATTTAGATATGGCACTTCCTCTTTACAGGCGTGGTCCTCTCGGAATTCGCCTTCGAAGAGAGATACTTGTTTTCAAAGGTCATGTTCCTACCTGATTTATGACAACATTTATATCTTGTTTGTACATATCAACCACATTCTTGAAATCAAATACTCTTCTAAGTCATCCGGATGACCTTGGATCCGTCCACCACACCTGCCAAAGTTTTGGCAGCGATGTTACCCTGGCTGTCCTTGCGTTTGTAGAGCTCATCCCACCAACCAAAGAGAAACTCGCGAGCAATCAACTTGAACCAAGGAGTGAATGAGTTTGCTAACAATTTCTTCTGAGTACGATGTAAACGGTTAAGATATAAGATACGCACAGGGATCATGGAACATTGCTTCAAGCTCCTCCTTGCTCACATATTTGTGATCCCTGATTTCATTCGTATTAGGCGTTACGGTAACGTTTGCAGTGAGGAATAGAATGTAGTCCACTGATGATTACAACGTCAATGACTTCTCCACAAGTACAGCAAAAGGACACTTCATACCTTCATGTTCGCCCCACATGCCATTAGAAGGCGCTAGATAGTGGATGCGAGTCAGATACTGAAATTCATCAACAGGGGTTTGGTCTCTGGGAATGCCCAACTCGTGTTCTAACTTTCGCGATGCAGCAATTCGAACACCCAACTGATCCTTTTCCACCTTTTCCTCTTCAAAGTCATCAAGAGGATGTGAGCAACAGGTGTTGGTCCACATATCAGGAAATGTGATTTTTTCAGAGGCACGTTGTTGAAGGAGGAGTTTGCCATCCGATGGACGGAAGACAAAAGCCGAAAAAGCGCGATGTAAAAGACCTTTGTTGATATTTTCCATAAGATGACCTATACAACTTCAATGGGTCAACTGTCCACAAGCGCATAAGTAATAACAAACACACAGGTCTTTTTGTCGACAGCTCCGATTGCGTTATCGTTCTCATCGACCAAGATACACCGCTCCTGCATCAGACGCGATTGTTCAGGATCATAAGCGGAAAGGTCTATATTGGCGAGATAGGCCTTTGCAGCAGCTGTTGCGGGTGAAGTCATTGTCATACAGGACAGGAAATGGTGGTGAGAGTTAGGCTTATGAGGCCATCTCCTGAAGTTCTCATTCACTAGACCATACCCGGCAGCCCGAATGTCGAGAAATTCCTTGATCTTCGGAACAACAAAAATAGGCCCATAAGTATATACTACAACCGTTCCGATGGTCACTGAATAACAGTGAATAACAGCGAATCCCTGGCCGTGTGAAATCACAGTCTCGAACACCTTACATTCCAATGGCCAACCACCGTTTGCTGGATTCCACTGACTATCCCACTGACACACGAGACCGTCGCACATTGGGTTCCAGTGGATAACCCCTATCATGGGGGTCACAACCGATCACTGTTTTCCAGTGGGAATCAGAACTACGTATGGTGTATTTGCGCACAGGCTGACAGAGTAAATGCAACTACTACATACTGAAGCCTCTTTCTATTCAGTCCCACATTAACTACGTAGTTGGCATGACGAACGTCCGAACGCGAGAGCTTTCTTCAAATGACCGAAATGACAATGGGCGCATAAGGCTCCGCTTGCTTAATGTGCAGAAGATTCTTCGTCGCCAAAACTGCAAAAGCGCGATCAGACTCAGTCTTGACGAGACTGACATGAACTTCCTCACCGAGACAGTGGTAAAACGCGGTTGCCGCAATATGCCTAGTACTTGTGACAGCTGGAACGATGGTGGCAAACTTCAACTCGTCATTTGGCTTTGCCTGGCGCTGCATTTTCGCATATCTGAGATGCATGAGTCCTTCCTCTCGCCGTATCTGCATTGGTTCTTACTCGAGAAAATTGAAAGAGTTCTTCTCCAATGTCACCAATGCCATTTCAGATATCTGAGACTCTTCGACGCCATCCCGGACGCCATCTGTGATATGCGCTCTCAGCAAACACGCCGGTTCGTCTGAGTTAATGGACTCGCCGTCAATAGCAAACTCCTCCCCGAAAGCCTGGGAACTGCGGCCCCCTGTGGCTGACGAAATTGCGCCTAAACCTACGACCGCGCTACCACTTCGGCTCCTGTATGTGAATGGACTTCTTAGCGGACTTTCACGCAATCGGACGTCCGCATCTGCAACGTCGACCCTGTCACTCAAAAAATGTCCACCTGCAGAAGAAGTGGCTCCTGCGTTATCCCAAGGGAACATAGACCTCTGTGATCCGAAGGAGTCTTTTGCTTGAACGTCGATACCAAACTGACTCCCTCTCTCCACGGAGGAAACTCGGGACCTTTGACGCCCTTGGCCGGGCTCCTGTACAACGAAGCAATACTATTAGCAGGACTCAATCATCGTTATGAAGGGCTCACTTCTGACGATCTTCTCTGCGCGGACTCGGCATTGTCGTCAGCTAGTGGCTGGAAATCCTTTGCAGGGTTTAGTGAATAAATTTAAAGGAACAGTTGAAAATTGGCGAACCACGATAGCACCTTGACCTAACATCGGATCGTCAAATTCTCGAGGCTCAGGAATAAATTGTGGTGAGCCAGCCGTATTCTCCACGGTCATTTCTTGAGCGTGACTCTTGCGCTTTTTCCTGGGTGGCTCTATATCAGCGATCTCAGCGCGAACTCAATCAATTAATAGACTGCCAAAACCCTGGTCATCGCAGTCATTAATGTTGATCCTCCCATGCGCTTGAACTTCGAAGTTTTTTCGCCAAAATTGTATCAGTTGTTCGGCATTTACTACATTACCCCTCAGTATCCTAGAAATGGTGGCATCAGCTTGAACTCACTGCCTTGCGGTGCTCCCCAGATGATGTCGCTAATCATCTTTCCCGCATCCTTTTCTAATTTCTTATGAAACATTTCCTTTCGCAGCTCTTTTTGACTTTCCGCATATTTCGCCCGCGCAATCTGTTGCGATACATTAGTCAGCGCGTTAATGCTGGAAGAGGCGCAGGACGCACTTTAAGCTCCTCATCAGTGAGTTCTATTCTTGCATCCAGGACAAGCCTCAGTCTTTTCCTTTTTTTCGTAGAGCTTCCGTCTTGCTGATTTTGCACTCTTATATCTATCAACGGCGGCTGTTCACTGCCGACCTCTCGATGTTGCGAAAGCTGAGGCGCAGAAGGATTCTCTAGATTTCCATTTATAGGAGAGATAGATTGTCCAGTGTTTTCGTCATTCTTTGAGTTGCAATATTTTCGATACCGTTACAAAAGTCATCACTTGAAACGCACCTTATTGGAGGCCCTTTGAGGCGTCGAGGTGGCTTGCACATAATCAAATCCGAACTGGGCTCCGGAATCAAAATCAGCGCTCGGCAGGTTGATGCCCATGTCGAAATCCGCAGCCTGAATATCTGCGTCCACGGTTCCGGCAGTGTTTCTGTGATAGTTTAGCGTCCTGTAAATTGAAGACAGCACCGAGATTACTAACGCTACAGGTTGTGGCGGCTCGCCTACTGCCCACCCCAGTTCCACAGCGAGTTCATCGCCCAACCCCTCAGCAAGGTCGTACCCATCGGATATCGCTAAGAAATTGTCTTCAAAGTCGAATCTTCCCTCAAATTGAGAGGAGGATAGATCCATTCCATTCGCAGAATTGAAAGTTTCCCCAAGGGAACCTGGGATGAAAGTGTCATGGTCATGATGGTCTTTAAGCGTATGTTCGTCCTTTCGTGCCAATCCCACCGCTGAATCCTCTGTCCTTTTAATCTTCACTCGTTGCGCTTTTGGATCAAAATCATCATCATCCTCATTGGTAATCAAATCCATATCGCCTAGTCAAACATGACTGGTGAGTAATTCCCGTTCGTCGAAAGTCATCCACATTACCGTTCCCTTCATCATCCCAACCCTATTAATATCAGAAATGGTGGGTACGACTCTGAGAAACGAGCTTGTCGTTTACTCACGGAGAAAAGTTCTTCGAGCATAAGAGCACGGGCTGAGTCTGGATCGTTTGAGATCGTTACAGCTTGTGGACTAAGGCACTTGCTTCAGACCGGGCGCCGCTCATGAATTATGGAAGATATACCGGGCGCTGGCTTGGGCCAACATGAGGTTTTTATCAACCATCGTATGTTGATGCATATCCTGCATCATTTTCTTCAGCGCGGCCGCACATGTGTTAACGTCAGTGATAAATAATTCTTGTTTTACTGAGCCCTAGAATGTCAGCTAGAGGTCGGCATGTCTGGAATCGGAACACCTTTATATACGCTAAGGCAGATGGCGCATATATACTGGCATTGAGCAACAGCGGCAGCGATTAAACTAGCAAACATACCGGACAGCACCGTACATCAAATTGCTGGATAATCGCAAAGCCAATGGTTCAGTAGGCTCAGCAATAAGGTCGCAGAGCTGCGCTATATCAGCGACCATGACGGATCGCTTTGGAAGCTTTTTAAAGACAGATTTTGACCCTATGGTAGCGGCTAGCCTATATGCGAGAGAATCAGCGCTCGAGACTGCTAGTTGTGGGCTCAATATCCATTGCACACACCAAAGCAGACCAAAGCCGCTGTCCCTTCGAGAGAGAAGTTCAGGGGAGAAAAACATTATCAGTAGTGCGCAACAATACCAAGGGAGCAGGGTTTATATGGTGGTCATAACTTGGCAGCTGTCCAACTAAGGCGGAAAGATGGGCCAAAAGAGGAGATTGCATTGCCTGCAGTATGTTAACGGTACATATGCCTACCTACATCTTCGTCCACCTCGTCTTGAGCTCCCCACTAGCAATACGAGCGAACAGCTCGTCCCGATTATTGATCCAGATAAATCTTTCCTGCTTTTCCACCTTGTAGCCATCCGGATCTACTGCGTTCGAGAAGATATCTAGTCCCTTCAAAAGCCCCACTTTCTTAACACAAGTAATGTCGCGTAGCGATATGACGACTTTGGGGTCTAACGACACCAGTGATGTGAAGTATAGTTTAGTTGGCGTGAGCGTAATTATTCCTGGAGCTGACGAATGCTGTGCAGCAAAGGCTGTGAAGTGGGTTCAGAACTCTGTTTGTTTCGCGACGTCGGAATGACATACTAAGTGTACTAGAGGAGCTGGCATTTGGGGGCCTTTCGGACCGCAATTCTTCGTCCTAACGAGAGTTCAGAGTGTAGATCTGTTTTACACAGAGAAGAAACTCACTGGTACTTTCGAGAGAAAACGTTTCCCATCGTACAGTAATGACTTCCCTGAATCAATAGCTTGCCCCACACGGCCTATAGCGTTCCTTCTGTCTCTGGCTGATGTCATGTTCTGTTCGATTCCTGAAGCACTTGGATTGGGCGACCCTGCCGACTTCGTCCCGGCCGACCTTGAATACTTTGAAGGACTTATCTCGAGACCGGCAGCAAGACGTTGAGAGATCAGCTCCATGGCATACTCAAAATCATTGGGTACGTTCGGCAGGGGTGATGGTAGGCTTAAAAATACGAATGATAATCAAGACCATGCGAAAATATGTAGTATTATACTCACCGTAAGACATCATCAGGGGGGAGAGCAAGTATCACAGGTGCGATGTGCCAATACAAAAACCCCGCGGCACCAAATATTGTCTTCAAAATAAATTTCGCAGGGGTGAGTAGAGCCGCAATTGATAGTGCAACAAGAAGCTAAATGTTCGCTTGAGCATTTTGGTTCAATCAAAGAAGAAAGAACCAAAAACGGACAGAGAAATAGAGCCAGGAACTTGCGGGCTTTCTCCAGATGAAAATGCTGTAACTACGTAAACCACCGAATTTGTACCACTATAACCTGAAACTTACTTTTTAACTCGCTCGTGAAGATCTGCCGTTTCGTTCATCAGATAGAGAAACAAGCGCTTCAGCCATTGAATTTCTTCCGAGTCATTGCCACCTTCTATAACCGCTGGCTCTGCTCCATCTCCGGGAGGATAAGTTCTGTTTGAACCAGAATACCTTTTTTCCGTGGATGGAAAGATCACAAGATTGTAAATTCTCCAGGCATCCTTTACTCCAAAAGAGTTTGAAGACAGACGACGATACAACTGTTCTCCAAAGCGGTCGGCGTCATGAATCTCTTCGCGATGCTGCTTGAGTTGGGAGTGACTAGGGTAAGGTAAGAACCTTTGCCTTAACAGTACGAAGAGTAGATAAATGGGCAGCGCCGCTGGCAAAAGATCATGCCACCACAAAACCCAAAATCCCTTTGCCACGATCAGTAATAAGTTATCTGAGGGTGCAATATAGTAACTCACGATACATAATGCTAAACTCTTCCTCCTGTCTTCCCAGTTAGCAAGCTGATACAAATTCAAGAGGAATGGGAGGTAATGGGGAACGATGGCTAGATAAAGACGTTGACATGCAAGTCGAAAGCGGTTTAAAGAAAATTCCTGGACAGGCTTTGGTGCCAGGACAGGCAGCACGAAAAGCTGTGAATTAAAAGACATATTATTAACGCTTGAAGATGGATAGGTGAAAAGACCTCACTTTTGCCACATGCGCAGATATGGAGTCTGCAGCTATTTGTGATTCCTGTGGTCCCGTTGCATCGGGAAGTCTGACTTCCTCAACATACTACACGCATCATGGATGTTTGTGATATATGAGATATAAATTGTCCTCACTGTAGAGAAAAGCTGGAGAAATCTTTCTATTTCCTCAGCTTCATAAATTTCGCGGAGTTGCGCTTCGCTCAACTCCTCTTGAGGGGGTGTTGTAGGCTCGGAAATGTTTTCTGGGATGGGAGGCGAAGTGAGATCAGTGGAGTCCATTGTTTCAGCGGTGTACGCACGAATGTTCGCTCGTGTTGAGCTTATATACGTGCGGACAGGATAACGTGGAGCACAGGTGGGCCTGTGCAATTGTAGATCTGATCACTGATCGCAGATTCGAGACTTGATGGAACGGTCATGTGACAGACGCGTTCCATGCTTTCCTTTTCCGGCACCAATCTTGCTTGTCAACCTATGGCACAGTCAACCCTCCTGGGATGGGCGAACTCGGTTCGCGTGACGATGGCAAACGATCCGGGGCGTGAGCTATTCCAGGAACAAGTTCAAACTCATGGATTCTCTTTCCTCGATAATTACCTCGGCGATATTCTCTCTGGAGCAAAACAAGAGTACGTGAGCACCTGTAGCCCTTTGGCTTGCGTATCTCAAAGCAGATAGTCCTCTTATAGAACTGGTTAAAACGCCTGGACGAAAGAAGGCCATATCTCGGAAGCCGAAATCTCCCACAAAGCTGGTTCAGGTGGTTACTGCATCACTGGAGGTGCGGTGGTATTTTTATTGCTCTCGTGTCTTCGCTTATATTCGACCTTTGTAGGAGTCAAATGGTCGTAATGCTCAGGAAGATTCTCTCGTAGTAAATAATTTCACTCAAGCCTTGTTGAACGCAAAGCGGGGTTCGGAAGCAGAATCTTCTCCCAAACTCAGCCAGACAATAGCATCAACTGGAACAACACCTGCAGATGGAACTGATGGTCTGAGTGCCAACCAAGGTGATTTTCCGGCTCCGACGCACAATCAACTCGAGCTCTCCGTGATTGCAGAAGATGATGAAGCAAAGGACCTCAGCGGCCCATCTATGCCAGAAGCAGCGGAACTTTCCCCCTCGAATGACGCACGAGAACGAGCTTTAACCGCCAACGTTGCTAAGACACAGACTGTTCCACGAGATGAAATGCATGCCGACCGTGGCAAGCATACGGGCTCAATACTACCAACAGACACACCCCCTACGCCCCCCGTTATTCCTAGCGAGCCCGCTCTCAACAATCACTCCTCTAAGATCAAAGAAGAATCTGCAAATGTCGACATCATCGTTCCCCTCCGTGACGTGGAAGTATCACCGGTTTCTCCTAAATCTATCGTTCACAAAGACGTTCTCTCGACATTGCCTGCCCCACCAGAGCCCATACCGTTTCGAAAGTCAATGCGGTCGGCAAAAGATTTATCACTTGGCAATATCATGCTTGGCGCCGCTACACCTGGAAATACAGGTGCTGGAAAACGTACCTCCTGGTTAATGAAAGCCCGTGAAGTCAAGGCAATGGAGGGCATACCGAAGAAGTTGACTGTAACTCCCGGTCCGGCTACCGTAACGGTCCTTTCTGGCGTTAAACGCAAGAGCGATGAAACCACAAATTCTTTCGATCAGGGAGGTGACGAAAGGTTGTCGAAGGCGATGAAGACGAGGAAAGAAGAAACTATCCCAGCCAAGATTGCGTCTCCAAAGCATGCAGTAACAAAACCGGAACCATCTATAGAGACGCTAGAACGGCGCAGTAAGGACGAGATGTTGGATTCATTGAAGAAGAGAGTGCAGAGCTTCGAAACGCGAACCGAGAAGCCTAGTAGCAAGCTCTCTGGAAATACAGCCATTGCATTGGCAGAGGCGCGAGCTCAAGCCGAAGCAAGAATTGCTGAACGTCACCAAAATTCTGCGATGGGAGACATTGGTAGTACTGCAACGGCATCAGAGTTGAAAGCACCACCCATAACGAAACCCTCGAAGTTGGAATCAAACTCCCATATCAATGATCTGTTTCCCTCAGAAGGGAAAGTCAAGGATAAGTCGAAATCTCCGGGAAAAGACTTGTCTTCCCATGTTTTTGCTCAAGCTTCAATGCGCCGGTCTTCAAACTTACAAGAGCCAGGAAACTACCAAAGTACCTCAACAACGCCCCCTCATTCACCTTCACCACAATTGAGTCAGACGATCCCAGTTTTTAATAAGCCTTCACCCGTTTTTGTCCCTCCCGTATCTTCTTCAGCACGGCCATTGCCAATACCACCACCTTTCTCTGATACCAATTTCAATTTCCCCTCTTTGCCTGCTTTCACCAAACCTGCTTCTATGGCACTCGGCATTTCGCCACGGTTGCACTCACCGGTTCCGGGCCAGACTACAGCACTCAGCGCGCAGTCCACCCTCGAGTCTGTTCATTCGGATAATTTATTTGGTGATCGTGGAAATACCGAAGCCTGGGTCCCGTCGACGCAAGACACAGAGTACTCCAGTACGTTTGGGTCTCAGCAAGCTGCGTTCAGTCAACAAAACGCGCTGGATGATGATGATAGTTGGCCGGTTGACGCCAAGTCAGCACAAGGTGTTCACTGGCCATTCAGCGGGTTTAGCAAAGAGGATAGTATGACATGGAGCACGCATGCATCACAGAGTCACGATACCGTGCTCCATTCCAAGGATACGGGAGGACACGAGGAAACTCGAAGCCCTGAGGTGAAAGACACACATGAAGACACGCATGTAGCCCATGGTGAGTTGGTCGAAGACATAGAGATCGATCGGAAAGGCTACGACACTGCCGGACAAAAATCAGAGCTCGACGAGCTCATCGTCAGTCAAACTGCACCGCCCGAGGTATAACTTTGAATTTGGTTTTATGCAGGTGCTCATTGCTCCACAGTCTAAAACTGACCATGGCTTGTCTTCCTCTACGACCACGGCACCATCGCACTCACAGGCTGAGTTCTTCGGCCAAGCGTCCAAATTTATTGGGAGTATTGGGAAAAAGAAAGTTATTCAATTTGCGAGTGCTATTGCCAAGAAGGTGATTCGACCGCTGCGGACAAAAGTTTATGCTGAAACTTCATAGCAACCACAGGAAGATGGCCAGAAAGCAGCGCGGTTGAAAGAGATGGAGAACCGGCGCCAAATCGCAATGCAACGCAAAGCCGAAGAGGAAAGGGCCAGACAGCAGGAACAAGAACGTAAGGTCAAGGATGACATTGAGCGGAGGAAGCGGGACCGAGATGAACAAGGAGAGAAAAAGACACTCAAATCAGCTGCGACTGGTGTCTCATCGAAGAAAGTAAGAAAAGCCTAAGTCAACTCAACCAGATTGGTCTGATGTCTTGCACTAGGACGAAGAGGTCACGAAGAAACGTAAGCTAGAACAGGATAGATCAGAAAAGAAACACGAGCTCAAGAAGCAAATATCTTTCAATAAATCGGGCTTCCGACCCATGGCTTCCAAGCAAGTCAACGCGTTGAGTTCATCAACAGCTTACAATACTTCACTATCTCAATCTACGGCTTCGACCTCTATACTCAAACTCAATGAAAAACCCTCGAGGACGCAAACGGCCACTTCCACGAAAGACAAAACAAAATCCTCGCTGAAGACGCCTGTTGACGAGGAGCTCGCACAGCCTTCTCAAATCATACAGACGCAAATGTCTGCTAGAGCCAAAGCTGCGATGCAGACAGAGCCACTGGTCCCCAGCGAAAACATAGAGCTACCTGAAGTCAATAGCGAATATTCGGATTCGGACGATGAAGGTCGGGCACGGACATTCGATCCACCCGGATGGGCACAGTCTCCTGAACTTCGCCAGGCATTGGAGGCGCAGAGTACAATCAATCCAGATGATATCTTTGGTGAAATACGACCACTTCGAATGGAAGAGCTATTCAAAGCGAAGGCTAGTCGTTTCCGCCCACGCTCTAGTTCAGCGAACTGGTCTGGTTCTGATCGCCTGACATTGGAGGAGGAGCGGGAATATGCCAGGCGTATGGGGTTCAAATGAGCCATTTAGGACATTGAGGTGTTTTCAGTTTGAACTATGACTTTGGTTGTTCCTCTACCTGTACTGTACTGTACTATATACAACCTCATCGACACCATTCGCATTTAGACTCTACATCAGGTGCACGTGACCGGCAGATTACCCGTTTTTGGTGTGGATGTGTTGACTGTTCTGCATCGACGACCTCCTTGTCAATCTTTGGTATTTTCTTGTTATCCCGCCACAACTACAACACTTCAAAGTGGCACAGAGCCACTAACCTCTCCTTTCACTTCAACTATGGCTTCGTCGTCACCCGAATTCGTCCCGTCTGCCAATTCTACTGAACCGCAACCCCGCTTCTCTTACAAGGATGCCTCGCACGAAGAGGTTTTGGAGGACCTGTCAAGGTATTTGTTTCCAAAGAAGAAGCCTCAAACTTGCATAACGTTGTTTGCAGTCGATTTATTCTCAACCTTCCAGATGAAGAGTTAGCTTCTCTTGAACGTATCTGTTTTCAAGTGGAGCAGGCGTCCGTTTTTCCAGCCACCAGAAACTTCCATCGCCCTGACCCGTTTTTGCTTTCAGACATTGGTTTTATGAAGATTTCATTCGCGAACAAAATCCAGTGTTCCCTTCGCTGCCGCTCAAGAAGTTTTCTGCCATGCTTTTCCATGCTTGCCCTCTTCTCCACCAGTGGAGCAATGATCACGAAAATGCTTTCAATCTCTTCATGCAGTACAAGACTCGTGTACCTGTATGCGGAGCCATCATGCTGAATAGTACTTGGGATAAAGTGAGTAGTCTAATGCTCCCTAGTGGCAACAATCTCAGTGGCTTTGATGTAGTGCGTGCTAGTGAAGGGCTGGAAATCATCCTCTGGGTGGGGTTTTCCTAAGGGGAAAATTAATGAAGACGAACCAAAGCATACTTGTGCTATTCGAGAGGTATGTTTTGATGCACAACTTCGCCACGTCGTTGCTGAATAATCACCGTAGGTTCTAGAAGAGACAGGATACAATCTTGCTGGAAAGTTGAAACCCGAAGATGTCATTGAGTTGTCTATAAAAGAGCAAAGAATATCTTTATTTATTGTGCCAGGAGTGGAGGAAGATTTTCCTTTCGAAACGAAGACCCGTAAAGAAATCAGCGTAAGTAATGTTTTGCTAAACTAGGGACATAAATTCATCCTCGACCAGCGTATAGAGTGGTTCCAACTCTCCGATCTGCCGACATGGAAGCGAAACAAACAAGTGCCTGGAAAATTCTATCTAATTTCTCCGTTCATCGGGTGAGCATTATTAACCTATTTTTTGCCTGAGTCTGATTATTTCTCAGCCCTCTCAAAGCATTCATAAATTTACATAAACACCGACCGCCACGAAAGGGTGGCCGGCACAAAAAAGGCCAAAAACAGGCTCAAGTCGGCACTCATTGTTCAGACACCGATCCTATACTCGAGTCGGATTCACAGACTTCAGATAACCAGACAGAGAAAAATGCAAACAAGTCCCGAACTCCGCCTTTGGCAGATGGTGTTCTCGAATCCGAGAATATTGACCCCCATTTCGCTCGTCTTTTAAGTTCACTGACACTTTCAGCTTCTAGCAATCTTGTGGCCCCGACCAATGAAATCCAATCCGCAATGGATCCCGCCACGCCTGTTCCTAGTGCAGTGCATCGCAGCCTTGACCCTGAACCACTCTTGGACTCAAGCGCTCATACTATCCTGCAACCACCACCGCACCAATCGATTGCCTCACCTTCAAGCAGTTCTCAGCGTGATCTATCTTCTACGCCCGTAGCTACACCACAACGAACTCAGCCCATCAGTTCTCACCATAGCCACAATCTCCGCAATGACGTGTTGTATTCACCGTCCACAACACAAGCACCTGATGATTCGGCAGTAGCTAGAAGTCCGTACGCACACCGTCCTAGGACGGATATATCGCCATACTTGACAAAGGCCACCGTTGACACGACATCAACACGACGACTGCAACAGCTTGCTCTACTGGAGAAAGTTGCGGATGAGTCGGCGAGAATGGTTCCCCAATCTTCGGCGGGTGGTCCAGTTTCAATCCCTGTGTCACCCATGTCTATACCCCCAACGGCATCTGTGGATCCAGATTTTACTCGCGGGGTGTACTATCACACTCCGTCGTCGTCGCTAGGGTCCCGGCCGGATTCTTCTAATCATGAAAGTTTGGATTATTTGGATTCTAATCCTCATACAAAAGCTAGGCAGGCTTTTCATCGAGGATTTCCCCAATCCCAGGATAGTCAGGGTAACCTTAGCATGGACCACAGTCAACTGTTAGCCTTGATGAATAACGCAGCGCCAGTGGCTCCGCACCCACACTCTTTTCAACAACCTTTCGGCTTTCCTTCAGGGCACTTTCAACCTCATTCGCCGTTATACGGTCCCACGTCTTTCCCCTCAATTTCCAATATCCCGAATAATTCACCATACGTGGTACCTATGAGTGCTAGAAGCATGGCTTCAGCAGGCCTCCCTGTTTCTAATCCAAATCGGTTTGCATCAGCCACACCAGCAGTCGACAGTTTTTCGTTGAGGATGGCGCCAACTAATACTGCCCACACGCTCCTCTCTATCCTCAACGGGAGGCCTACATTGCCGGGCAATCCAGCCGGGCCTGCATCAGTCAACCAACCGATATGAAGCAGAAGTTCAAAGTCGTGTGACTGCAGTCATGGGTTACCTTAGGTCTTTTTTGGTGCTGTTCAGCACGAACCTGATCACTTCTCAACAATACTCCTCCCCGGTTTGTCTTTATTAGGTGTAGTTATACTAGTCTTGTGGTAGTGCAACATGTAACTCTCCTAGGTCTGCAAGGGTATTTCGGCAACATATGATTGTAGTTAATCGGTCTTTAATCTCGTACAATACTGTGACCTTCTACATGCATTGAGTCCACTGTGTTTCTAGTTTTGTATCACTGTGATTTACGTTTTTATCGTATCAAACATCTACTTTGCGCTTGACTAAAATGGACAATGTCTCGATTAGAATGAATCTCCCACATACGTCGACACTGACAGCTCTATCTAATATATGATAAACAGGTTGAGCGAGCCCTCCTCTAATCGGAATCAAGTGCTCATCGCTCATGAGATTTCGTAAGTATAAGGATATATTACATACTGCAGAGTGGCAGAGGTACAATGAATTGATCAAAGTGTTCACGGTTGGTGCAGCAAAAGTCACTGGTTGTTGACTAGTAAGGGTTGATCAATAGGTTGAGTGAACTCTAACGACAAGATTGTTCCACTGCAATTCAGATTGAATTGAAGCATACTGCGAGAATGAGTGTATGTATACTGAAGAGTAGGTGTTCGTCAGCAAATTGCTAGTCGACTTTACTTGAAGTTAAGGGGCCAAAACCAGTGACCAAACCGACTCGTTTGATGTTCCGCTCGCCGTTCTACCCCTATTTATCATCCTACAATGTCCTCCAATGAAGCCATAATAATTGAACACTTGAGATCAGCTTCTTTTTGGAATGAAGTATCAGAAATCGGCCATAAAGTGCCATCAATCAGCGAGAACAACAGCCTATGATCGAGAAGAGTTATCTGAAGTACCCAGTCCTCTTGGCTTGATTTCTTCTGTAGTAACATTTTCAAAGGTTAATAGACACCAGCTGTCTATTCATGAATGGTCCTTCAGGGTGAATGAGAAGCGAGAACACTGAGTAAGAACGACCCGTATGGATGACATCTGTGCGAGAAGGAAGGATGACAAAAAGGTGATAGATGTGACAGTGTCATTGGATTGACCAGGTGTGATGACACAATGTTGGCCAGTGAGATGACATCCCAAAGACGGGAGCGAGCTGACAGGAGGATGTCTGCCAAGTTACGGTATTCCAGTATTTCAGTGGCGTCCATGCGGCTCTTGATATTGCCCTAAACCGGAAGTCAACGAAAACGGCTGCTAAATCTTATACCCGCATTCTTTTTCAAGTTTTTTCTTCTAGCACTGCTCGTGCCCCAGCTCCTAATCTACCTTGACCTAATTAAGTTGACGCTCAACACTGGCTTAACACGAGTACACTTTCCGTAAGTTTAGAATTATACTTCAGGAAGCCAATCTATAACATAGTAGGCCGGCCAACGGATCTTGGAGAACGATGTCATTCCATTGGTTTACTTAGATCTGGAATTCCAATATAAACGAGGATGAGTCAGAATTCTAGACCTTCTCGCAAGTGCAAGGTGTTACCAAATAAGTGCATAGCATCTCCGTCCACATGTTATGCCTTCCTAAGCTTCTACTTCAACATATACAGCATCACATACCGCCAAGATCTTTCCAGCCTTTTGGTGTCGGATGACATGGGTACTCTCGGACCCGTATTCTGCCTATCCTAAAAAAATTATGGTCTCTATCTATTTATTAATATACTAGTCATAGTATACTGTGGGCTGTGTCCGAGCGTCGCGTTTTTTTTTTTGCAAGATGTTTTTTCCAAATGTAGGTTGAACGTGCAGGTGATCACTGATGGCTAAGGGTTCGAAGCGAGATCGGAGGCTTCGAGGAATAGGTTGACATAAGGTTGGCAAGTACAATGGCATGAAATTTGAATAGAAACGCCGAAATAGATACAGGAATTGTCCAAATGTCTGAACCGCTGGGGTTGGTGAACCGGGTGGCTCGGCTGCAATTCTCATGTGCCAACTGATGGCATCTGTCTTTCGGCTAGAACGATGAGCGCCACTACTAACGCTAATTGGACAGCATGGCGGATTTGTGCATGGTTGCCGAGCGGTTTTTTTTTTTGGGTTCTTTGCCATATGATGAACTGCATGATATTTGACCCAAGTTACTTGTTGTCCATCCTTCCGTTCTCCATTGGTCGTGTCAAAGGAAGCGGGTAGGGGTATCAGAAGAGAAGTGATGTTGTGGGTGTAGACTAGGTTACTTCATTACTCAACTACTTTAGTACTCAAACTTGCAAGTTCGAAGTGAGGTTCATATTTTGTTGCAGCGAGGTCGGACGGCGGGTTGAGGGTTGGTTAATAGTGACTGATATTGTGACAAACAGATATCATCATCAACAGTAATCCACACACCACCCGGGCCTCCACTTCCCTCCTTTTTCCGCGTTCAAGACCACTGTTTTATAATCTAATTTCCTGAACATTATTCATCTCTTCTTATCTTTTCTACCCACGTCTTTGCGGTCAACTTGTACGATCTAGCCTTGCATAATGCTGAACGGAAGTGGAATCAAAATCTTCACTGGTCTGTTATCTCATTCGCCTGCTCTGTGTCTCGAGCTAGAAAACGTCGTTAGGTACCAGTCACCCTGAATTGGCGGAAATAATTGCACGACGGTACATTCTCCATTCATCCTCAGTCAAGCTGCTCCATCCCGCTCTAACTCCTGGGCGCTTTTGAGCCCTGTCTGGTGGTAGTGGGACTGACAACTCTTGGCTATTATAGCATAGGTTTACCCCTATCTAAGGCAGAGGTCACCCGCACTGGCATTGGCGAAACACAAGTACGGATCCAGGAGTCTGTGCGGGAGGATGATGTATATATCATCAACACCGGCTGTGGTGCAGTCAACACTACGCTTATGGAATTATGCATCATGATTCACGCATGCAAGATCGCGAGTGCAAAAAGAATTACTGCGGTCATTCCTCTCTTCCCCTACGCAAGGCAAGATAAGAAAGACAAAAGCCGAGCACCCATTACGGCTAAATTGGTGGCAAATATGATTCAGAAGGCGGGTTGTGACCATGTTATTGTGAGTAGCAGTCGAATCAGGCTGTCGCCATTGACCACGTTCGTTTCAACACTTGTTTGAAAACTCATTCAATTGTGCAGACGATGGATCTACATGCATCCCAAATTCAAGGATTCTTTGATGTCCCGGTTGACAAGTGAGTATACAGTAATTAGCAAAGTAACATACGTCACTCACGTTTGGGGACTAGTGTGAGTTAGGACTTGAGATGCGTCGCATAGCTGGTTGACTTATGAATTCGGAAGTTGTATGCGGAACCATCGGCGATTCTCTATATCCGGACGCACTTTGACCTTAACGACGTGGTTATTGTGTCGCCCGACGCCGGAGGTGCAAAAAGGTAGGGTTGAGTTTTGCGGATTTATATTCGTCGATTGATTTTGCCTGCGTAGAGTGACATCGATAGCTGACCGACTGGGGGTGGACTTTGCCCTGTTCCACAAGGAGCGGAAGAAGGCAAATGAAGTTTCTCGAATGGTGCTTGTGGGACAAGTAAAGGACAAGATTGCGATTTTGGTGGACGACATGGCCGACACTTGTGGGACGTTATGCCTTGCATCACAGCATCTGTCGGAGGCGGGTGCGACCAAGGTGTATGGATTTGTGACGCATGGTATTCTGAGTGGGAATGCGCTGAAAACGGTGTCGGAGAGCAGTCTGGAGAAGCTGATTGTGACGAACACGCTGCCCCAGGCGGAGAACCAGGCCAAGTGTGGGAAAATAGAGGTGCTTGACATCGGCAAGGTGCTCGGGGAGGTGATCCGACGAAGCCATTACGGGGAAAGTGTGTCGAAGTTGTTCCATGAAGTCCCGTATTAGCACCCGCACCGAGCGGGGTTGGCGTAGATAGACGTGATTGTGAATTGATCGTGAACCGAGCCGGGCCAGTTTGAGTTTCTGTGGGAAGCGAAAGCGAGCCGGGTGTGAGCTGCTGAGCCCGCTATTCCATCTCCCATGCCCTTCGTCCTCTGAACTCGCCAATGCGCGCCTTCCAATGTACCAATCCCAGCCCCCGTCCCGCAACAATCCCCCAAACAATCCCCCAAAGGTTCCCGTCGTCGTCACCGGCGTCCCCTCCGTTACTGTCGAGAACAACCGTCTCGTCGTCGGCAATGCCAACACAAGTCCGTTTCAACTGCTTTCTCCCCGTCGTATTTGTACTCACCCCTCCCTCTATTATCTAGCCTCCAACCGTTCCTACACTACTATCAAATGCCTCGGCGATGGCACCTTTGGCACTGTATGGCTCTGCGATTGGCATGGGGTCCTACCCCCGAATACACCACTTTCTCCAATGCAATGCGGAGCTGGTGCGCGTCCTGAGTGGGCAGGAAAGCGACTTGTGGCGGTCAAGCTCATGAGGAAGCCATGGCCAGGCGGTTGGGACGAATGTCAGAAACTCAAGGAACTCCAAGTGCGTACACCACCTCCATCCCTTCCCATGCAGCCCTCTGACTTCTCTTCCCCTGTTTCCGCTTTTCAAGTCACTCCGCACTATTCCTTTTCACCCTAATATCATTCCCCTATACGATTTTTTTTTCCTTCCAGATACTCGGCAGCTTTGCTTTGTCTTCGAATCGATGGAAGGCAACCTTTACCATCTCATCAAGGCTCGCAAAGGTCGCGCACTTGCAGGTGGTCTTGTCTGTGACATATTTCGCCAAATCGTCTCTGGACTCGATCACATACACACAGCTGGCTATTTTCATCGTGACATGAAGCCAGAAAATGTCCTCGTCACCACCATAGGTCTACACGATTACACCTCGGTTTCTCCGGTAGCTCCTCCTAATGCTGCGAAGGAAAAGGACGTCGTTGCTATAATCAAACTCGCCGATTTCGGCCTTGCCCGCGAGACCAAAAGCAAGCCACCCTATACGGAGTATGTTTCCACTCGATGGTATCGTGCTCCCGAGGTTCTTCTCATGAGTAGGGACTACTCGAATCCTGTTGATATGTGGGCACTGGGAACTATCATGGCCGAGCTTGTCAACCTTAAGCCGCTTTTTCCTGGTTCCGATCATAGAGATCAAATAAATCGGATATGTGAAATCATGGGGGATCCCTGCAATGATTATCGCGACAGTCATCAGCGCCTAATGGGTGGTGGCTTATGGACCAAGGGTGTCCAGCTTGCGGAACACTATGGTCTTCGGTTTACTCCAGTACGTATACTTTGTGAGATTCCCATATTTAATTTGACACTTCTTTTCTGCTAGATCGTTCCAAAAGATATTCACTCCTTGTTTGAACGCACTGTTCCCGCCTCGCTCATCCATTGTATCCGTGATCTCCTAAAGTATGACCCAGACCAACGACTGACTAGTCGACAATGCCTGGAGCATCCCTACCTCCTCGAAACTCTTCCCCGCAACCACATTCCCAAACCACACGGTCTTTTCAATGGACCTCCTTCACAACGGCCCAGTGGCACCAACTTCCTTCCTAATCAACCTCGTCCACCAAACCCTCATATACCTATACCGGTTGCTTCATCTTCCCATCGCACTCCCTACCACATCGGTGCTCCACACCATTCCCGTCCTTCCCAGCCCCTTGGAGCTACTGTCACTTCTCATCAAGACTATCCTATGGAAGTGTCCTCTTCCTCTGTACCGGCAACATCCCCACCACACACGAACGGTAATGCTGCAGGTGCTCCTATAGGCCCTGATTCACTGGCACGTACCAACTTTGGGGCAGTGAATGGACGGGCAAACCTTCAACCATCTCAAAACGCACCAAAGACAAGCAAATTTGGCTTTATCAGGCCAACCAAATGGTTGTTTGGTGACAGATCGAGTCACCTTCCTCCCGTTGAAGAGATTCCAGGTGGCTTTGCCAAACCCTCTGGACGCAAACGCACTCAATCATCAAGTACAGATAGATCCGTGCGAATATCCACGCCACTGGAAAATGAATCCCGCATGAACAAGAAGGAAGCGGAACGGTTACAGCTTGAAGCCGAGAAGCAACGACGCGAACTGCTCATGAAATCTAACCGTGAACAGGCCCGTGCTGTCATTCAGAAGCGGTATCAGATGATGCAACGAGCTTCACGTCCCGACCTTGAATGGCAGACGGCTAACGAGCAACGGGTGGATTTCTTGAAGAAAAAAGGCAAGCAGCCATCGCCGGGGCCAATTCGCAAGAACCAAGGCGCCAGTTCCAATATGGTAGCGTCAACGAGCACGACAATTAATGCATCCGCTGGCAGGTTTGCGCCCCACAACGGTGATTCGCTTACCGTGGGTGATCGTGGCGATTGGTATTCAAAAGCGGAACGCGTCCCGAAAGCCCGCCGTCGAGATTTTGATGATGACCACTCCATGTCTTCCTCAGACGTTCGCAGTCTCAGTCGAATGTCTTCAATATCATTCGCTACCGTGGACAGCGACCCTGGGCCCTCTCGTCTACGGAGCCGGCCTAGTCAGTTCACTATAAGCAGAATGACTTCAATGTCCTCCTTGCGGACATTTGACGATTTCCCTGCTTCCGCCCGTTCCTCGAATTCTTTCTCCCTGGAAGGTCAGCTTGTGCACGATTTCCGGACACAAGCAAGCATGAATTCGAATAGTCATCTTGGCAGTGTCTCTCCTCCGCCTGTAGGAACATTATCGCTTTCACCTACTCTATCGCCTTCGCTGTCTCCTTCACCTACGTGGGCTCAGCCAGGACAACAGCAAAAAGATTTCGCTACCAACCAAAATAATCCATATGAATATTCCGTTCCTTCACACCCTCCGAGCTCGTATGGGCACGCGCCACCAAGTCCCTACGGACACCCCCCTAGCTCGGGGCATACACCTAAGTCTGCCAAATCTGCCATTAATCCGATATTCCAAGTGGTGAGTTACAAGTGGGACAGTGTGGATGGTTTGATACCTAACAACAATCCTGGTGACGTAACTCAGTCTCAACTGCCGTCGTCAGTTGGCAATCCCATACCCTCTTCACCTAATAAACTACCACCATTCTCCCAGCTGGAGGCTATCGCTGGAGGTGAATATCCACCTTTGTCACCTATGTCATTCACCACACCTTCCGAGGAAACGTCATCATCATCAACTACATGACATCGGTCGTAGCGCGATGTCGCGCTACGCTTAACTTCATTCCATTTTTACAACAAACCTCGGACATGTATACTCATCGTTATCCATCTTCGCATTTCCTGCATCTCTTGATTATCACTTCTAACTTTCAATTTTTCGTTCCTTCGTCTCAAGTTAATATCTGTGTTGTGTCATATCCCACTCTTTTTTCTTCGTTCTCCTGCAAAAGTTTGTTTCCATGGCCCCCGAGCATTCATTCATTTGAAGCATGGTTTTCGTTATTTTGGCTCCCCGGTATTGCTTCTCTGTTTCTGGCATCCAGGAGGTTGTATTGCTGAAAGCACTAACATTATTCGTTTAATTGACCAACTTCTGTCATTCCTTCTATCTGCTTTGCCACTCAGTTTCCCTTTCTTTCTTCTGCTATTCAATTCAACCCCATTACTCTGATTAATGAGCATAGTCTACCATTTTGGTTGCACATGAGTTTTGGACGTGGTCCAAACCTGACTTTTTATAACAATCATCCTTCGCCCATTACCCTACCAGTAGTATCGTATTCACTCATATTCGCTATCTGCGGCCGAAATGCTAGGTATAGTAGTAAATCGTGCAATATTCCCAATCACTCATCCATGTATTTGTATGGCTCGTAAATTAACACGCGAATTTGCCTTGTTCCACAATTGACATGAGAAAATAGAAGCCATCTTAAACGTCTTCGACCGAAAATCGTACATGTATTACTAACAGGTTTTATTTTCATGTTTGATCATGGGATTTTTCGGTTATCATTCTAGCACCGCTTTGATGTCAAGGTAGCCTATATAGACTATACCATTTTCTTTGGTCTAGTTTATCAACTGATTACATTCAGTAAAGGTAGGTAACCACGTAGAGTAAAATTGATATTAATGGTGATGTTGAGCTTGCTCAAAACGTAGACCACTAAAAGCATTGGCTTACGAGTTAGTCGCGAACAGGAAGTCTGGAAGTACAATCGCACCAATATCTGCATCGATGATTTGCCAAGTAAACGCGGGCAAGGTGACGACAGTAAAAGGTTTGCAATATCACATCGGGCGCGATCGAAAATGAAATTGTCGGGAGCCGAATATATAGGAGCGTGATGTCCATATTTGCGTAAGTGCGGAATTCGGCAACCGCGGTTGGTGGTTTGAAAATTCCGGTTCGTGTCATTGACGAATCGAGTCGAATCGGTTAAATACGGACGGGGATTCGAGTGCGGAAGAAGGAAATGATTAAGTAAGGATAAGTTTAAATCGTAAGTCAGCCTTCAATCTATCGCAGCAGAATTGAAAACTCGGCACAGCATGCACCATGTTTGGCAAGGAATACATGTTACACGCTGGCCGAGTTCTTACGACATACCCGCAAGCACGAGGACCCGGTTTGTCCTAAATACAAGAGAAGTCAAAATCAGTTCATCTTGCTTCTTCCGCTTTTGGCCGAATAGTAAAGCACGAGACATAGGGCTTTCTAGACGTACTAAGTTTATATAAATCTTAGGATGCCCAAGAGGCCCCCCGCCTATTGAACGTCAATGGATCCGTTTCGATTGTTCAAGTCAAGGTTTGTGTTGCATGCGTAGTTTACAGACAGTTGGAAAAATGGAGTGATCCATTGAGTATTTCCAACGACAAGTGAAGGTCGCGAGACACGCACCCCCATCACAAACAGCCTTTCGGCCATCGACGACACGAACAGGTTCTTGAGAAACGAGCTCCATGGCACTCAAAGGGTTGGGCTGCAGATCAATGTTCGTCTGCTCAAAACGAGGGCTAGATCCGAGACCAGGACGAAGTCGCTGGCTCGCCGTCCATGTTGTTGGCTGATTGGGAGCCTGCTTGGGTTTGGAAAGTTCTGGCTTCTCGACAGAAATGGGAGAGTCGTTTCCTAATGGACGGGTAGTAGACAGTGCGCGACGGAGAGGGGAAGCAAGCTGGACAACAGCCCGACGACTGAGCATTGTGAGTTGGTTGATAGAATTGTGCCAACTCTGGAACCGCTCAGTCACGCATGCCCTTGCCTTTTCGGGAATGTCATCAGAATGCTATTAATATTATGGCGTAAACGATTAAACGATAGTGTACTACAACGATAGTCCAGATTTTTAACTAATCCATTTCTTCAATTTCAATATCGTCAATGTCGTCATCCACATCCATCCTTTCATCGGGAATAACCGGCTCATGGTTAGAGATGATCTGCAACTTGTTATGGGGCCCGTCAAACCGAACGTGAACCATTTCACCGTCTTGGACGCGGCCAGAGAGGATCATGACAGAAAGAGGGTTCAGAAGCTCAGATTGGATCGCGCGGTTTAGAGGCCGGGCACCATAGGCAGCTGAGTGACCAACGGCCAAGAGGTAGTTCTTGCTTTCACTATCTAGATCAAGCTTGATCTTACGGTCAACAAGGCGGTCCTCAACTTCCCCCAAACGGATATCCACGATTTTAAGCATATCCCTCCGTGACAGAGCGCGCTGAAAGTCAATCAGAACAAATTCGATATTATAACTTCGATAAAACTCACGAAGATGATGATATCGTCAATCCTGTTTATAAATTCTGGCGGGAAGTGTGATCGAATGGCATTCATGACATTATCTCGGGTTTCAGGCCTGATTGGTGCGCTCTCTGAAAGTTCGTTAAGAAAGATAGCGCCCAAATTTGAAGTCATGATGATAATGGTATTCCGCATATCCACCACTCTACCTTGGCCATCCGTCAATCGACCATCGTCGAGCACCTGGAGAAACAACGTAACAAATTCTCGAGATGCCTTTTCAATTTCATCGATTAAAATGATGGAATAAGGCTTGCGGCGTATATATTCTGTGAGCTGGCCCCCCTGATCATAACCGACATAACCAGGCGGCGAACCAATCAGCCGAGAGATAGAGTGTTTTTCCGAGTATTCTGAGGCATCAATACGAATCATAGCATCTGCTGAATCAAACAGAATGGTTGCAAGCTACGACAGAGTTAATAACTAGGTTTAGCGTATAAGGAATTCGAACTCACAGTTTTTGCCAGTAATGTCTTCCCAGTTCCGGAAGGGCCGGCCATTAAAAAACTTGCGACAGGCCTGTTCGGGTTGGACAGGCCACTCCTCGACAGGCGAATGGCGTTAGCCACCGATTTGACAGCATCCCTCTGGCCCACGACGTGCTCTGCAAGAACTTTCTCCAGTCTAAGTAGCTTTTCTTTCTCCGTAGTAACGAGTCGTGTAACAGGAATATTCGTCCAACGAGAAACAATGTCCGCAATCGACTCGGGCGTTACAATGTCGCTTCCACTTCCGTTCGCTGCGTCCTCTTCCGCCTTTTTCTGCTCTAGGCGCTCAAGTCGAGATTGTAAGTCGGGAATTGCTCCGTAACGAAGGTCAGAAGCGGTTTGCAAATCATGGCTACAGAGCGCTGTTAGAAGTTGATCTGGCTTCACGAAGATCTACTTACCGTCGCTGCGCATTTTCCATCTTGGCATTAAGTTCGTCAAGCCTTCTCCTGACATCGTTGATTTCGTCACCACGTCTCTTTTCGTTCTCGTAAGCGGCTTTCAAAGGTTGGAGCTGTTCTTCAACATCGGCAATAGCTTTCCTGGCAGTTTTAAGGCGATCTTTGCTAGCAGTGTCCTTCTCTCGTTCTAAAGCATGAATTTCGATTTCGAGCTCCAATTTGCGGCGCTGAAGCTTATCAATGGCTTCAGGCTCAGTCTCCCGAGTAACGCGCACGCTAATCATTCATCAGCGAGCCACTTCAAAATAGCTAACGCATATACCCACCTAGCACAAGCTTCATCGATAAGATCGATTGCAGAATCAGGAAGGCGTCGTTGAGTGAGATATCGGTGTGCCAAAGTCGCGGCTTGAATGAGAGCAGGGTCCTGGATCCGAACACCGTGATGTACCTCATATTTTTCTCTGATACCGCGGAGAATGCTGATAGTTTCGACGACAGATGGCTCATTTACAAGGACTTGAGCGAACCTACGTTCGAGCGCAGGGTCAGTTTCGATGTACTTCCGATACTCAGATAAGGTTGTGGCGCCAATACATCGCAACTTGCCACGAGCCAAAAGAGGCTTGAACAGATTGCCAGCGTCCATGCCCCCGCCCTCGGCACCGCGACCAGCCATTATGAGATGCAACTCATCAATGAATAGAATAACCCCAGGACCACCGTCCGTAGCCGCCTTTTCTACTTCGTTTAAGACAGACTTGATACGCTCCTCATATTCCCCCTTGTATTTCGCGCCGGCCATCAAAGCGCCCATATCGAGGGAGTAGAGCCGGGCGATGAGGCTAGCGGGAACATCGCGCTTGACAATACGTTGAGCAAGACCTTCAGCTATGGCAGTTTTCCCTACGCCAGGTTCACCAATTAATACTGGGTTATTCTTTGTCCTAGGAAAACAATGAGCGTGCATGACATATTATCTCAAGAAACCAACCTTCGACAAAGAATGCGTATAGCACGACGAATTTCGTTGTCTCGTCCGATGACAGGATCGATTTTGCCCTCGGTTGCGAGAGCAGTCAAGTCTATAGCATACTTCTGCAAGGCGTCGAAACCCTGCTCCGCTGTTTTTGATTCTACCCTCCTGTTGCCGCGAATTTGTTCGATGGCAGTCTTGAGCGCAGCCTCCGTGAGACCGTTCTCTTTGAGAATCTTCTCTATTGAATCGTCTTTGAGTAGCGCGAGCAGAAGATGATCTTGGGCAATATAGGAGTCATGCATGGTTTTTTGTATACGTTGTGCCTCGCGCAGAACTTTTACCATTAGACCGCTGAGGCTGGCCTCCAACGGGGCCGGGGTCTGAACAGGAAGCCGAACGATAAGTTTGCGCAAATCACGCTTCACATTGTTCTTTGCTACGTCGTTAGCGCATGAAACAGCAAGACGTGGAGAAAGATAGACTCACAAAATCGCCCCCTGCCCTCGTTATCACGGAGGCAAATAGTGGTGCGCCCCCTCCTGCTGAACTAGGAGACATAGAATCGTCCGCATCAACAGACCCATTGATGAGTGCGAAGGCGAGGTGGACAGGTTGCACTGAATGTTATCATGAGCCAGTGAAGTACGCGAGGAAGATGGAATACATACCTTGAATATTAGAATAATCTATGGCAAACTGAGTAGCCTCGGATATTGCCTGCTGGGCCTTCTCAGTGAAATCAAAGTTCGAGGTCATGGTGTCGAGTCGTCGTGGATGTGAACGAGGTGAAGGATAGGAGCTTAAATGTGGAGTCAGACATTGTGTGGTCTTAACCAGACTTTTCTAGTGGTGTGAAGAACTTCCACGACGCCTAGAGAAAATCACTGACGTCATCATCCAGAACATGGCTTCCTTCGACACCGGTTTTCCCGCCGACTCCCTTGAATTTTGTCCCAGTCCTCTCGCCAGCGATATTGTTGCTTGCGGTACCTACAAGCTCGATAATGATACGTTTTCAGCTGAAAATGAGAGGACAAACCAGCAGCATCGGCGAGGGCAGTGCCTTATTTTCCGTGTCCAGTCCAACGAAACTAGTGACAAGCTTTCAATGTATGCATTCGCATTCGTCTTGAACCTTAAAATTCATCAAACAGTAGTGAGAAGATGCAAGAGTGTGACCTTGCCGCGGTTTTGGACATGAAATGGTATCCTTCACTCGATCGTTCACCCTTTTTGCAAATACGGAACAGTAGACCTCTAGGTGTCACCTCGGAGAGACCTCTCAACCTCTCCTTGCAGTTGCCGACTCTATGGCAAATATTACTCTCCATCAACTCAATACTTCCGAGGTTAGCCCTCAGACTTAACTCTTGAGTCGATTCTCATCAAAAAACACAGAAGCGCTTATCTCAAATAGAGCGTATTCAGTGCGCAACCTATGACGTTCTATGTCTTTCTCTCGACTGGTCAAATCGCCTTCGCCCCCAATCGTGTGTATTGGTTTGTGGGGAGTTTTTATCATACAAGTCTTACTTTCATCCAGCTCTCCCGGATGCCTGATCGTGTCGTTATCAAACGGATCTCTCTGCTTGCTCCGACCTACCCAGACCTCTCATCTAGCACTCACTGAAACCTGGCATGCCCACGATTATGAACCATGGATCGCTGCTTGGAATTACTGGGATACCAATATCATTTATTCTGGTAAATTGAACATGCGTTTCGGCCTAGGCCTACTGATCACGGTCTAAGGCGGGGACGATCTTAGGCTGCTAGCATGGGATATACGCCAAGGTTTCGCGAAGCCCATCCACATAAACAAAAGGTCCAGGATGCTTCATGTTTTCCGTTTACGATCTATATAATAATCTCGACAGATTCGATGCAGGTGTGACTTCAATTCAATCCCACCCTCACATCGAAAATATTTTCGCAGTCGGAAGGTTGTTTGATTTTATGCCATTTGACGTTTATCTTTCTCATTCAGGCGTCGCAGTTATGACCACAAGATTCGAATCTTCGATGCTCGAAAGCCTTCGGTACCGTTGGCTCAGGCAGATGCGGGTGGAGGGGTCTGGCGGCTAAAGTGGCATCCCTCTTCGACCCGCAGCAACGACGTCCTAGTAGCATCGATGCATGACGGCTTCAAGATAGTTAGCTTTGACCTTGATATTTCCATTGATCAACTTCCCACACGAAGTGGCGCCAAGTTCACCAGAAGATTTGACGAACATAAATCCCTCGCTTACGGGGCCGATTGGTCTTACGCTCCTTCCGGGTCAAGGGGTACTATTATTGGAAGCTGCTCCTTCTATGATCATACTCTTCACTTATGGCGAGGGTGATTAAGATTGGAGTTAGAATTAAATATGTAGCAAGGGAAGAATGTTCCAGTCTATAGTAATCCAATTTTAAATATGAGATAAATGTGTTTCTGGAGGGCTTGATACATTAGTTGGTAATCCGTCAGTCGATATCTCCGCGGGTGCTTGGGTAAAATGGGATGTCGAGGTTTCTGGATCTCTGCGTCTCTTTTTCCAGAAGCTGATATTGGGACCATTCATGATGAATGACAATGTCCATCTCGAAAGGCCACGTAGCGTTTCCGGTTCATGGACTGCTGCGGTCAACAGTCTCGAGATTGAAAGGATAATAATGATTCTTTCGGTGCGTCAGTCGACAGCCGATTGATTTAGGTATTCAACTGACCGTTCAGCGATCCTTGTGCGTCGATTTGTCGTATTCAACCATTTGTCTGGCAAACAGGACCTCAGAGCTTTTGGCATGACATATAGTGCCATTTCCCCTCTTCTCTTTCCGTTTTCAATCCAAATGCTGTTTCCACACAAGAGAGATCCTGCCAGCACACCGCCATATGGTCCATCCCAAAAATTATGAGAAATTTGAGGTAGATACTTCGCGAGAACGAGAGAACGCGTAAAACACACAGCAAACCAGTAAGAAGATAAAAAGGTTGAGAGAAAAGCTGCGCTACGCAAGGCGCCGACGATGGTTCGCAAGAACCGATGCATGCAAAAGAGCGTTCGTGGACGAGTCATCAGCACTGGAAGGAAATGCACCTGCATATACATTCCGTTAAGTGACGGCTGTAAAAGTTTGACGTCCGCAACCTACCGGTATATAGATGGCAAGGGCCTCCACAAATGCTTTCCCTCCTCTCAGTACGGCATTCGCTAAACAACTATGCGAAAGTCCAAGAGACGACCCAACCTCTTTATGAACGAGCTCGCAAGGTAGGCCACCAACACCCGGCCGACTATCGACGCCGAGTCTTTTCCATATGATGTCGGCTGAAGAACCTCCTTTTGGTGGGAGAACGAGAGGGTCCGCCCATGCTTTCGGGTATCCAAGCTCTTCTGCATAAGGCTTAAGGTAACTGACATAGGCCGGTTGGGTATTACCATATATCCACTTTCTCTCGCGAACAAGGTTGAGGAAGTTTAGAACACGGAGATCCACGTTGGCAAGGGTATTTATCCATTTGACGTAGGATCCAGGTAGCCTTTTCATAGTTAACAATAAAAGCTCTGGAAGAGAAGTTACACTTACCTACCTTTGTGGCTCGTAGAAGAAACACCACATTATCCTGTGATATGGCATTAAGTAGGTTTAAGGGTGAAAGACAATAAACGCACCTTGCACTACACACCCAGAAAAGGAGAGAATCAATCCTCATCGATATTTTGCTTCTCGGAACATTATTTCGCCTCGGCTGTTCCTTTTTCGAATGTCCATTAACAGCATCCAACTCAGGTTGTAAACCGTGTTGCTCGACTGCAACACCTCCACCATTTCGAACATCCTGACCTTTTTGCCCTTCAAAATATGCCTTCAGGAGCGACTGCAGGAGTGAATCCAATGCTCGTACACTCAGCAAAAGCGTCAAATCTAAGGTAGGTGAGGCTGCATTGGCATGATGTTTACCGCGAGGTTTACCCAGCCTACGCGCCTTCTCTCTCCCTTCTTGAAGTAGCAAAATGCCTAAGTATGACGTGATAACGTTCGCAAAGAAAGTCCGTCGTTCTGGGTCGATATGTATCTTTTTCAACCACTTCTTCATCAAGGCCATCATAGACCCCCACTGTGGATGAGCCTCCTGGAGTTCTAGCCAGCGCTTGGCATTACGAACATCATTTTCTGGCCATTTCTGCTCTGGTGACCTCGAAGTGGTGCTCAATGAATTTGTCGAAGCGCCTGTGGAAGCTTTGTTCCAAATGTGGTGAAGGGCGGCTCCGCCCCCCACTGAAACGGTGAAGGCAAATGCAAATCCATTGTATCCCAGCTCTCTTTTCAAGAGACGCTGAAGGGCCGGGTAATTCGCGTGAAGTGGTTTCGTCCCAGTAAGGAGAGTAGTAACGAATGGAACAAGGGACGGTCCAAGGGAAAGAGAAAGGGCCAGTGCGTATGTACGCAAGGCAATCTGGACGGGGTGCTTGGGATCATCTGAGAGGGAAGGTACGTGGTTGATCCAAACAGCGGCCATGGTGACGGGGTATTGTTTGGGTATCGTGATATATGTCCAAGCTGGGAGTTACCGGATCCGATAAAGTTCATGATAACTGCATGTGATTCCTCGAAACCTGGTGTAGTTGCTATTATTTCAATTGTGCTAAAACAAGACATGAGAAAATAAACATAAGTAGGGGGTATCGATGCACGAGCGACGATGTTAAGTGTTCTATTGAGTACCCATCAAAAGGTAGAAGATTCGAGTTCTCTCGTGTAACTCCAGAAGTCAACTTCACCGGTCTTGAAATTTAAGCTACTATCAATGCCAAATTCCGGTAACAAATCAGTCGTGCCGAGAAGCTTGAGAAACTGAACTCGAGATTCTGGGTATACAAAAAGTTGCAGTAGATCATATCCCTAAACTCCCTTGTGAGAGTGTGCAAACGTCAGAACAAAGGGAAACCTACGTGTTGGCGGAGGACAGGTATCAGATGTTCTCGAGGAGGGGGTGTCATCGACGGATGAGGTTCTAGAAACTCCGATGTCAACGTCCCATTGTCCTCCATCCACTGTTCTCCCTTTTCTTTTCCTTTTCCTTTTCCAAGCTCACCCGAGCGGCAAAAATGATCGTGATCAGCGGAACGACAAAAGCCAAGCCATTTTTTCCATAGATCAATCTTGCGTCCATCCTGACCATAACGTAACATGAGCGAACGACATCTTCGCCAATCACTTTCATCTCCCCGCCAAACAGATTCCAGAGCTATATGCGCATACGGTACATCTGAAAGGCTGATGAGATTTGACGACGTCACGGAGTAGCGCGAAAGATTATTGGGGCTTGACGTTGAAGAAGTGGAGCCTTCTGAATCACTATGTAACCTAGCTTTCCGGGGGCGCATCATTAGTCGAACCCATCGACGTCTTCTCACCCAACCTCCCGCACTCAAAAATCCAACTTCAGGTCGCCACTTATGCCTGCGGAATGTCCAATTGTATTCGAAACCGTCATGCTGTACTACGCCTCTGTCAGAGCGCATGTCGATCATCCATGCCCTTGACACCCAGCGCCAGTCGCCATCAGGTAACGGGTAGGTAGAAAGTGTAATTTCTGGTTGTTTGGAACGTTTTCTCGAAGCGTTGGGAAGCGTAAACGCTAGTGGATCTGCGGGCAAGAGTGATAATGCCGAATAATAGGGAATGGAGAAAAGCGTCATGCTTGAGATGCAATCAGAATGAGATTCGAGTAGTACGTATAAACATGTTGAACCCACCCACGTTGGTTTTCGTATACGACAGCCCATTCAAATCTGTCTCTATCGTCTTCATCTTCTACCCCGGAAATGCTACTCTCCAGGATGATTGAAGCATCATCAGGAGATGATGCTACCGCTGAAAAGTCCTGGACTCCATCCGCCTTACGTGCATCTTGTGAGCCCGACTCCTCAAATGCAGGGTTGTCCGAAGACTTGGGATATCGACGAAGTGCTGAAAAGGAGAAGATACGAAACAGCCGAGACGGAGAGGCAAGTTTCCGGCGAGCAGCAGCGACATCTTGTGGAACGCTTTGGTCTACTGCAGGCGGGGGAGCTATTTCCTCATCCGAATGACCACTAAGCGACTTTGAGGAAGCCGTGGACGCCTTGCCCATGGTGGTCGCCAAGAAGATTATCGTTCACGTGGTCCGTTACATCATAATATACTCTTTGGTGTTATTTGTATCGCTTCAGGATTCGCTCATGCGCTGAAGAGGTGAGTCTGTCAAGAGCTACTTTTCACAACACTTAGCCACTATTTTGACTCTGTTCATGTCGTCTGCTTATTTGCGGAACGCACTTTGCCGTGCTTCCCGACGCGCTTCTGTGTCTGGCTTTTCAAGACTTAGTTACGCCAATGCGCCGCCGCGATATGTGTTGGCTTCAAAGACTTCTTTCATCCACACTTCCTACCCTCGTTTCCAAAAATTTCGACCTTCCCATGCCTTGAGAACCTGCCTTTCGTGCTCAAAGCCACTAGCTTCATCCATACCTGCCTGCACAAACTGTTGGAGTATATCTCTTCTTCCGTCGGATATAAGCCACCACGAGCTTCTCGGTCTCTCATACGAGCCAAACCCTTTCGTCGTTGATCCTTCGGTCTTGAAGCAGCGCTTTTTACAGGCACAGGCGGTGTGTCATCCAGATACATGGGCATCCAAGGGTGCTGTAAGTCCACCATTTGCTCCTAGAGATACTATGAATTGATCCTGTTGCAGGAGAAGCAGGACATTGCGCAAGTGATGTCGGCCAGGGTGAATGAAGCCTACCGCACGTTGCTGAAACCTCTTTATCGTGCAGAATATATTTTAGGCCGAGATAGTGTGCCCGTTTCAGAGGAGGACCAGGAGATTGACTCACGGTTAATGATCGAGATCATGAAAGCTAGGGAGTCGGTCGACGATGCAGAAGAAGCGGGCGAGGTAGTGAACCTCATGGAAGAGAATGATGGTGGGTTACCAAGCTACCGCACCCGCTTAAATTAACCATTAGACACAGAGAAAATCAACAAAACGGTTCACCAGATAGAGAGGTTAGTTCATGAGAAAAACTGGCCTGGTGCCAAGGCAGCGACAACCCGGCTCCGATACCTGGAGGGTGTATCGCATGCCGCGAAACAGTGGTTGGATAATCATTAGATACTTAGAAAAAATATACATGCATCACGACTGTTCGGCAAACTCCGAGTGTTTTGCGTGAATGCCAAATTGGAAACACGAAAGTCAAAGTGCACCTTGCACCACGGTCGACTATTTACAGGGCAAGTGGAACGCGCAGGTCAGATTTCCTTGAACCTGTCGCCCACTGTGCTCATTGTCTGTTTCCATGACAGGCCGCCTCCTCCCCTTCCACATGAGAAGACTTGTTCTCCTTCTCCAATCCAGGCTTCCCCCCATGCAGCTCGACCCTACACAACGGGCTTCTTCATCTCGGGACATTATTGCTGGTGCTAAACGTTCTTTCTCGCAACATGCATCTGCTCTCTCCGACTCGTCTTCCGCTTCCAAGGCTCCTCGTATTGACCATTCTCACCTTTCGCCCCGCCGGAAACCTAGTCCACCCCCTTCCATGTCCTCGTCATCCCGTGGTAAGGCCCAACGCTCAAAGAAAGGAGGCTTCTTTGGCTTTGGACTTCAGCATCAATCCGCCCAGAGTGCGAAGCCTTCTTCGTCGAAGTCTCAGAAAAAACGGGTCCAAAGACGCCTTCCTCGCCTCGAAGGACCTTTACACACCGAGGAATATATTGTACAACAGTATAAGACGTCTCCTCTTCCTCTCAAACCTCTCCATGAGTCTACCCCCAAGTCTTCCATCGGAAATTTCTCTATGATAGCAGCAGGAAGGTCCCCCAAATACACTCTAATGGAAGGTTACATATCGACCGATTCAGGACCTCTAGATATGTGGAGGTGGGTTTCTATCACTATCTTCCCGCACATCACACATTATAACTGTTGCAAAGAGCGACCGTCACCATCCCGATTGAACCGCCTGTAACTGGGATTGGTGATCACTCAAGTAAGAAGCAGGCAGAGCAGCTTGCTGCTCTAGCTTGTGTCCATCAGCTGCAAGGCATGGGTGTTGTATGTTTACGAAACCTTGGCTTTGCTTCAAAGCTAACCTTGTTTTCAGTTAGAGAATCCCAGAATACTTCTACCTCAACAACAGGAGCGGAATGAGGTCAAGCTTTCTGATGGCACTGTTGTCGATTATGAACGCGCTTCAAGCTTCATGGACTATTACTGTCGACGTTACAACTTCGGCAAGCCCGACATTGAGTTTGTCGCGATCAAAAAGAAGGCGTCTAACGACTGTTGGGAAGCAATTTTATCGGTGGGCGACCGGCGAATAGGCCTCGGCACTGGCAGTAACAAAAAGTCAGCTCAGGTTGAGTGTTACTTAGATGTAACCCAATACCTAGAGAGCTGTGATTCTCAGTTGTGGAAGGACTATGTAGAGGCAGTCAAATCCGGGACCGAGCTTGGTTTGGCCCCACGTGTTATGTGTCGCATCAGTGAAAATCTGGCAAAAGAAATACGGGATATCTGTTACGACACTAAAAGGACGCAACTGTTCCGCCATCGGCCTGCTAATACCGCTCATTCATCGGAAGTTCGCATCTCTAAACCATCCTTGTACCGCCGACCAAACGCGGATATGCTAGCAGCGAAGTCAAAAAGTCTGCTCGAACGCTTGCAACGATACGACATCAACCCTGAACTGCAACAAATGAGGGCCATAAGACAGAATCTTCCTGTTTTCACTTGTGCACAGGAGGTCCTGTCACACATCGCATCTAACGACGTGACAATTTGTATGGCTGCAACGGGATCCGGGAAGACAACTCAAATACCTCAGATGCTTTTGGACGAACATATCAGGCGTGGTGAAGGATCTACATGCAATATCATCTGTACGCAACCGCGTCGGCTTGCAGCAATTAGTGTTGCCGACCGAGTCGCTAAAGAGCGTGGAGAGAAATTGGGTGATTCTGTGGGTTACCAAGTTCGGTTCGAGGCTCAACCTCCAAAGCCGCATGGCTCAATAACATTCTGTACTATTGGCATCTTCTTAAAGCGGATGCAGAGTGCGTTGGATGGGCATGACGCTGGTCTGGATGGCGTCACACATATCGTAGTAGATGAAGTGCATGAGCGAGATGTCGACACGGATCTCCTGTTGGTCGTACTTAAACGACTGATGGCGGAGAGGAAAGCTAGAGGAAAGCCCTTGAAGGTCGTGCTCATGAGTGCGACTATCAATCCTACCCTTTTTCAGACCTATTTTTCAGATCATCAAGGCCAACCAGCGAAAGTCGTGGAAGTGCCGGGCCGCTCTTTCCCTGTGCAAAAATTCTACATGGACGACTTCGTTCCGCAACTTGTCAAGGGTCGATACAAGTGGATATTCAACGATGAGTCCGTCATTAAATATGTGGTTAAAGAGCTAGGTCCGCCGGTAGCCGCTTCATTAGGCATCAGGCCACGTTATGATTCACGTTCAAGCCCTTCCCAAACGCAGGATGATGATTTGGACCTTCCCTATCCACTCATTGCAGCCACAATTTCTCATGTCCTGGAGTCTACAGATGATGGCCATGTTTTGGTTTTCTGTCCTGGATGGGACGAGATCAAAGCTGTTGAAAAGCAGCTGCTCGATCCAAAGCAACCTTTTGCTTTCAATTTCTCCGATTCTTCGAAGTTTTCTATTCACCTCCTTCACTCTACGATCCCACTCGCTGAGCAACAAGTTATCTTTGAACCACCTCCTCGTGGCGTGAGGCGTGTCATTCTCGCCACTAATATCGCGGAAACTTCGGTTACTATCCCCGATGTCGTTTTCGTCGTCGATGCCGCACGTGTTAAAGAACTTCGCTTTGACCCAGAACGACATATGTCGTCCCTTGTATCCGCTTGGGTCGGGTCTTCGAATTTGAACCAAAGGGCAGGTCGCGCAGGTCGACACCGATCGGGCGAATACTTTGGTATCCTGGGTAAAACACGATTGGCTGCTCTACAACCTTATCAAATGGTTGAAATGAAACGCGCTGATTTGAGCAACGTTGTTATGCATGTTAAAGCTCTCAATTTTCCCGGAATGTCAGTTGAAGAGGTGTTAGCTGCTGCCATCGAACCCCCCGACCCTGAACGAGTTACTGCTGCATTGAAGACGTTGCACATGGTTGGGGCGATTGACACGAAACAAAATCTCACATCTCTTGGCCGTGTACTCCTACAGCTTCCGGTAGATGCTCAAATGGGTCGCCTGGTGTTGTATGGGAGCTTTTTCCGATGCCTCGACCAAGCTTTAACACTGGCCGCCATCCTGACCAACAGAGAGCCTTTCGTTTCGCCTATGCATTTGAAGGCCGAAGCTGCTGCGAAGAAAAACTTTTGGAGTCCTGATGAATTCCGATCGGATGTTTTGGCCGCTTTACGGGCTTACAATGCCTGGTGGGCATTACAATCAACAGGACAATACGTGTCCGCCAACCGTTTTTGCATGGACAATTTCTTATCAAAGCCGACATTGTTACTCATAAACAAGATCAAAACGCAACTACTGCAATCATTATACCATGCTGGTGTCATAAGCGTTTCCGCAGGGGGTGACCTTGATAGTTCTCAGACATCGTTACAAGTCCCACCAGAGCTGAATGTTAATGGTGAATCACTGCCTCTGCTCGCTGCACTGATCGCCATTGCGTCACAGCCCAAGTATGCAGTTAGAACTGGCAGGACCTTCAGAACATCTAGAGAGAAGGCATGTGAACAAGCTGCTATTCCTTTGTTTTATCTAATGTTTTTCCAGAATACTATGATTCACCCTTCGAGTGTAAATCATCGAAGAAGGGACACTGTTGAGGACGACCAATCTATTATCGAGAAACAACTCTACGCATATTCCGAGATGCGCCGTAACCTCACGGGAGGAGGATCTCAGACATACCTTGTTAACACCACGAAACTGGATCCCATGACCTACATGTTGTTCGGAGCATATAATCTCCAAGTGGTAAATCGCGGAATCGAGTGCGACAACTGGCTTCCTCTTTTTAGTGACCGAAGTTCGGCGGTATTGGATGATATTCAACGATTGAAGACAGTCGTCGAAGCTTGTATGCTTCGAGTTTTCCAGGGTATCACAATGAGCCAACTCCGCACTCGTCAGCCGCACCTCGCACGAGAGCGTGAGGAATCCGGAGAGAGTAAGGAGGAATACTCACTTTCGAAGCAAGAGATGTTAGAGCTGGATCAACTTACTCGTAGTGTTGTGAACATCCTCAATCGATACAGCGACGAGAGAGTTGCTGCACAATCGCGCCACAATTCTCGACCTGGGACCCCCATGGCTTCGCCAATCGGCTCCCCGATGTCTCGCTCTATTAGAGTCTCGAACAGCGGTTACTCGACCCCCCCGTACGGTTCCAATTTCTATTCGCGGCCAGGAACACCAAGCCGACTGCGCAAGTAACGGCGTGGTCACAACTATTTAGAATTGACACTCATTAGTAGATAACTAGCACTCCATAATATTACAGCTATCTTTATGTTAATACCGTTCAGTAATATGACCCCCATCCCAATATTAGATATGGATTCATCAGAAATTAATTCCTCGCCATTGATACCACTCACAAGCCAGCTTATGTGCATTGTTCAATGGTAGCTCAGTTCAATAGATCATCGATCAACCCTGACCGTCGGGCCGCGTCCAAAAATGGTGGTACAAGATCACGCGGCTGCCTTCAGGTAGTTGCAGCCCCTGCTTCTGATACCCCAGCCATCTATTACCTTGAGTGTTGAGTATACCCCATAACTTCCTCGACCAGAAAATAGGGAATCCATTTGAATTTCTCAGTTGAACGGCATGGCTACGAATATGCGAGGGCTTACCCAGGTATTATTGCTAGTGGTGTTCTGAATATCTGCTGATTCCCCTTATTTCTACAGTTTATCGCCGACATTCGAGGTGCGAGGGTGCGTGAGCTAGAGGAAAAGCGGATCAACAAAGAAATGGCGAACATCCGCAAGAAGTTCAAAGGTTATGAGATCTGCGTTTTTCACGAACGAGCATTTACCAGTCAATGTAGACGGCAACCTGGATGGGTATCAAAAGAAAAAGCAAGTACTTTCGAATCCAGAGTCTTAATTTCAATTGAACCTTTGGAATTAGATACGTTGCCAAAATCATTTTTACCTATATTTTGGGCTACAAGGTTGACATCGGACATATGGAGGCAGTAAACCTCATTGCAAGTCCTAAGTACAGCGAGAAGCAGATAGTGCGTAAATTATGGCATATGTGGTTTTAATATCCAACTTCAATTTCTTTTCAGGGTTATCTTGCTGTCACTTTACTCATGCATGAGAATTCCGACTTCCTTCGTCTGGTTGTAAATTCCATACGAAAAGATCTAGATTCGAACAACGAGATTGACAACTGTCTTGCGCTGCATGCCATCGCAAACGTCGGAGGAAGTGAGATGGCGGAAGCCTTGGTAGAGGATGTACATCGTCTTTTAATTTCACCGTGTGTTGCACATAGTCTGCCTGAAGTTTCGCATCTAATACGATTCAAGGACCTCACAGAGTTTCGTGAAAAAAAAGGCAGCATTGACGCTCTTGCGCCTTTATCGCAAGCATCCAGAAGTAATTCCTGCTGCAGAATGGGCATTGCGGATTGTGTCTCTCATGGATGATCAGGATCTTGTAAGCTTAGACCGTCGATTGATACCCGGCTATGATGACACTTCAATCCCTTTTGTGTTTAGGGTGTTGTTCTGTGTGTAACGAGCTTGGTCATGGCACTAGCCCAGGATCACTTGGATGCATATGCGGTGTGCTGCACAAAGGCAGTGGATCGACTGCACCGCGTGAGCATTAATGAAACGTAGTGTGCCGTTCTTCGTGACTGATAAGGTTCAAGCTGGTTATTGAGCACGAGTACAATGCCACATATGCATACTACAAAGTTCCATCACCGTGGTTGCAAGTCAAACTCTTACGGCTCCTTCAATACTATTCTCCTTCTGGTGAGCGAGTTGGCTATTCAGATTTGGATTTAGGAGAGCTAGTATCTTATAAAACTTACAGAGGACCCTACAATACGATCTATTTTACACCAAGTTCTGCAAACCGTCATGAACAATTGTGCCGAACCGAGTCGAAATGTTCAACATAACAACGCTCAGCATGCCGTACTCTTCGAAGCCATCGGGCTCGCTATCCACCTTGATACAAATTCTCCTCTGGTCGGCACTGCTGCCGTCTTACTTGCGCGCTTCATTTCATCCAAGGAAACCAATGTCCGGTATCTTGGGCTTGATACAATGGCTCATCTTGCTGCTCGAGCAGATTCCCTCGACTCTATCAAGCGACACCAAAACACTATTATTATGTCGCTGAGGGATAAAGATATTTCAGTACGCAGACGCGCGCTGGATCTGCTTTATAGTATGTGCGAAACGGACAATTCTGAGCTCATCGTTGGCGAGCTCTTACGGTATCTGAAGGTCGCCGACTATGCGTTGAGAGAAGAAATGGTCCTCAAAATAGCCATACTCACTGAAAAATATGCAAATTCATACAAGTGGTACGTCGATACCATCCTACAGCTTATCAGTGCGGCTGGCGACCATGTGGGAGATGAAGTTTGGTACCGAGTCGTACAAATTATAACCAATACAGAGGACCTCCAAGAGTATGCCGCCAAAGTTGTTTTTGAACACTTGAAGGCACCTTCAACTCATGAAAGCTTGGTGAAAGTCGGAGGTTCGTGTTAATCAGACCTCATTGACCTTCTTTCCTTAAAAACCGGCTATGTAGGTTATGTTCTTGGGGAATACGGTCATCTCATCGCCAACGAACCTGGTTACAGCCCCATGGACCAATTTCAGCTTCTCCACTCCAAATCGCAGTTTTGCGTGGCACCCACCCGCTCGCTGCTTTTATCGACATACATTAAGTGGGTCAATGTTTTCCCCGAAATCAAACCCCAGTTGGTCAACATCTTCGAGCGTTATCGTCACGTCCTTGATGCCGAACTTCAGCAGCGTGCTTGCGAGTTTTATACCTTGGCGTCCAGACCAGACGATGATGAATTATTACAACATGTCTGTGAAGAGATGCCTCCCTTTCCTCCGCGTGTTAGTGCCCTTCTCGGCCGGCTTAATCAAAAGCATGGCGACACCGAAGATAAGCGCGTGTGGGTGCACGGTGGGAAGGAAGCTAATCTTGAGCGAGACCTCGTGAGACGCAAGACGTTAATCGAGAGTAAAGCTGTATCCACTGCAAACGGCTCCGACTCGCAAACAGACGATATTCTTGGGTCATTAGCAGGCCTCGATCTTTCTGTCCCTCCTGCTGCCATCAGCGGGGGATCAAATCCGGAGGATCAAGCTCCACGCTTAACCGGGGGCCCAAATATTGACCGTTGGTTCGAAAAGTTGGTTTGCAAAGGCGAAGGTGTGCTATATGATGATGTACAAATTCAGATTGGCATCAAGTCTCGGTATCAAGGACATATCGGACAAATGGCGGTTTACATTGGCAACAAGGTCGCTGCCCCCCTCACTTCCCTAACAACAACTGTTCACACGAGCAAGCCAGATGCACTATCACTATCTTTCGCCAAAATACCTCCTAGTACGATCATGCCACTCAGCCAAAGTCAACAGTTACTCCATATCGAATGCAAAAAATTCTTTGCGGAAGCTCCTATCCTCACCGTTTCATTTCTTGCTGGTTCCCACCAAACTGTGTCCGTGCGATTGCCGGTACTCTTAACAAAGTTTTTTGAGCACGTTAAATTAGGGTCCGTCGAATTCTTTGACCGTTGGAAACTGATCGGTGGACCACCCCGCGAGTCTCAGAGCATATTCCCTATCAATCTCACCACAAATGGCCAACTAGATTTAGTTAGGCTCCGCCAGGTTGTTTCTGGGCATCGTTTCAACGTGCTAGACGACATTGATCCGAATCCTAATAACTTAGTGGGGGCTGCCATTCTCCACATGTCCAATGATGGCAAAGTTGGATGTCTCCTACGAGTTGAACCTAACAAAGATGCTAAAGTATGTGATTTACCCTTCTATCAATCACTCAAAACTCAAAACTATTAGCTGTGTCGATTGACCGTAAGAAGTACGTCGGAGGATGTAGCAAGCGAAGTCCAAAACCAGATACAGAAGAGCATGGCTAGCGGTTTGTAAGATACAATAACACGATGCATATGATTCCCTAGTCTACAAGGACAAGATAGGTAATACACAATAAGTAGTTCATTAGCGAGGTCGACCACTGTTTTTGGGTTCACCCCCGAAAATGCCGCGTATGAAACTTCTTTTCCGCTTTGCCCCATCATCTAAAGACTCGGAAGCAGGAGGGTCCAACGATTTTTGTAAACTACTCCCTCCGGTATTCGTCACAACTGGATCTGCCTTCTCGCTCTGTGAGTAACCAACAGCAGTAGGATTCGTCGACGGGTTTGCTCGACCAGACAAAATCTCTACCACAGGCTGTAAAATGACCTGAGGCAGGGCTGTGGAAGCAGGGCGAGTTGAATGAATAGATATTTTGTGCCCTGAATCAAGCGCCGGTGTAGAAGTAAGTGGTTCTTGAGTTGATGATGAGTTACTTCTGCTCCAAGTCGTAGAAGTAAACGCCTTTTTCCTCTCCCGGGATAATTGAGTAGCCAGCTCATTCACCCTGTGCAAAGCTTCTCCCTCAACATCGAAACATGTAGAGCATAAATGTTCCAGATTTTGATCTCCAAGAACCCGTGGCCTGATTTTGCTGCTAGGGTCCCGGGAATGCCGTATAACATTCGAGGTTATGATCGCCATTTCACGAGAGGGATCGATATAATGTGGCGATGCTGGAACAGATTCTCGTTCCAGAGTGGAGAGTCTCGCCTTCTTCTGAATTAGATTATTTAGTGAATAGCGATCGTTGCGCTCTTCAAACCGAAAGCTTGAATACATGGAAGGTTTAGGCGTAGACACTGTTGCGAGATAATCCATCATACGTGGCATATTATCCTTGATAAAATCACGGATGCCACTCATAGATATTTCTCTTTGGTCAGCCTTTGGAAGGTTTGCTAAGCCTCGTATACTGATTCGAGCTCCAAATGCACCTACAGTATTCAAGTTTGCCATGCTTTGAATCACTTTAGCGACTAATTTCAAGCTGCGCTGAATAGCAGGATCGGGTAGACCTATCCAAGTCATACAGGATGTAATGCACTATAAATGTAAGACGTACCTGAGCAAAGCCCGAACAGATGTGGGTGAAGAATACCGGGAACAATAAAGCGCAAAAAGATGAAGGCAGAGACACTTTGCCATGGTCTTTGCTCTTGCATCTTTGCCAATATGCCGGTCTTCCGGCCATGTTCCTCTACTAGAATGCGGATTTTGCCTAGCAGGGAGCGAAGTTCACTACAACAAGTCAAGCTCAGGCTAACTCAACAGTCGGACACTTACTTTGGACAATCTTCTCTTACAGCGTAAATCTTTTCCCAAAATTCTTTGCACCAATGTATTAGCAGCTCGACATGCCGCCCAACATCTTTAGCGTTTTTGCCACTGCGAATAGGATCTACTTCTATCGCGATTTTTTCGGACAGAAGTCGCCGAAGTACGGTGCCAATACTCGCTTCTAAGAAAGACCTTCCGTACCAAGCTATGCATTTCTCCATTGTCTTCGTAAAAATTGTGTTACCTCGAAATATGGTTTGATGTGCTAAGGACAAGTCAATCTGCTGCCTGCGAATAATCTCCGAAACACTCACAAGCCCTTTCAACTTCCCATTCAGCGGCTTCCTGTATCTGTTGCACTATAGTTTCTTGCACAATTGCTAGATTTATCAAATGCTGGGACAGTGTTCTAATGTGTAGCGTGTTTTCCAGATCTTGCATCCACAACAAATAGTTCCGCTTATTAAGAGCCTGTGTCATGAATGAGTTTGACTTTGCGAGATATATGTGGCAGAACAACAGGCCTGCTGAAGACCTTCATAGGAGTGGTGTGGTAGTATGATCTCTCTAGAAAAGTCAAATATATTTCTCGATCTTTCGAATTTCCGAGGTGGAACGCACTCATTTACCCTGATCTTCAGCCTTAAATCTCCCGACTGGAGTTGCGAGGAGAAGTTGGTGCAATGCACAGGATACCATCCTTCCAGTAGCTCTGCGCGGCGAAATGTTACTAAGTCGATAAATACCTTCCCCAGGACCGAGGGTCTGAGAACTTTCTTTTCTTTGAATACCACGATCTCGAGACTCTCAAATGGAGGCAAATCGGAAAAAACGAACGATTCATGCCATTCAGGATGCCCAAGCCCTTTCTTGGTAGTGGTGCGGGCGTACGTAGTGTCATTCAGACGGACTTCACAGTAGACATCGATATCCTTGAATTCAGCCTCGTTGTCGATGTCCTCGAAATTGGTAGCCCCGAGGTCTCGTCCTTGAGTAACTGTCAATTGAACTTCGCGCCATATCCGGTAAGATCCTCCCTCCTTCTCTATCCCACTAGCGTTTAGCCGATTCAACCACCGACCGTATATTTCGGGGATGGCATATGATCTGAGTAACGATATCCACAGATTGCGCAGTCCAGGCCTTGAAATTTGCAAGTAAACAGGCTCTGCATTGTCGCACGCTACCCATTTCTGCTTCCTGTAACTCAAGTTAAGCGTTTACGCTGCCTGATATCGAAATCTCACGTACTCTGTAGATTGTATGACAACACAATCCTTGCGAAAAAACAGGGAATCATCTGCGGGTCGAATATCTGTCTGGCATAGCAGGTGAACATACACCGTTTGAAATAATATACTCTCCTGTAGCGTGTCAATCAGAGGGCAGGAATATATCCAGGAGTTGAAATTCTACATCAACGTAAATGTTGAGGAGACACCTCTCCACGTTTGATTCTTTTGTTAACTTGCAAATGGCTGGTCGCCAATGTCCGGACTCAGTTGGGAGTCCTTTTCCGAGGCCCAACCAACTAGGTTTATCTGATATTACTTCAGTCACCGGTATTGCGACGTAATGAAAAGGATGAAAAGTCAGCACCTCTGGGGCGAACTTCGTCTCCTTGCTTCTTATACTTGACCAGGTTAAGTTATGAGAGCCACGAAACGTGTATGGCTCACCTTGCGAAGGGTGGCACCAGCAGCATTGGATATATAAATCTCAGCGGCAACAAAGTACTCTCGCTCGGAATCACACTCCGTGAACTGTTCTCCACTGTCGTTAAAGTACATTGAATGAGACCTTGGTTAATGGGAGTAAAAGAAGAGTAGTTGTACTGCCTTGATGAAGCTGATGGAAATCTCAAATAGTAGCTTGTGGCTATGCTTATTCTCTCAAGGATGCATTCATCGCAAACGTCCCTCGACAATTATAGGTGACGGCGAAAAATGCATATGATCCATTAAAAACAACCATGCTACTACCCCCGGAAAAGATTATGGGTATAGACAATTAGCAACAAGGATACCAATTGAAGAATCTCAAGAGTCAGACCGCCGTCCATCAATCCGTCTTATGCCTAGAAAAACGTGAGATAAAATTTCGTATTGAATCTAAACACATACACAGCTTTCCCATTGGCATGACCATTGGCAACACCGTTAGCCTTCGAGGAGGTGGGCTTCTTGTATGTTTGGAAATAGAAGTTTATGAAGAGACCCAGGTAACTCGTAAGTAGGACACAACCAAATAAAGCAGATCCTTCTTGGCCGACGCAATCTCCGAGGTGGGGGAGATGTTGATAATATGTGAAGGCAAAATGTTCATAAGCTAATCATAGATGAGTCCGAAGCGATAGCGAGAAGATCCGGGATGCTTACTGCCGAAATACACAGCACATATATCAACAACGAATTGAGCGATTTGCATGGTTGTGAGATACTTCTTCCACTACAGCAAGATCAGAATATTGTATAAAGATAGAACGAAGCTTACCCAGAATCGAGCACCTCCTGCCGTAGCGTAGTAATAATAGTCTATCAAATACATCAGCGGAAGCCGGGGTAGAGGATCTGTAGACTTACACATCACGACATGCACGGCGAGATTCAGGGTAATGACAGCCCATGACTATGGAAATATGAAGAATGAAAATTCGGAAGAAAAGATAGACTAACGATGCTGGTTTTTCCATTAAGTTGAGTGAAGCAAAGCAAAGCTGTCGCCGAATGGTGGAAGACGTGAAGAAATTCTAACGATAACTAAGCCAAGCGTTAAGGAAGCATGAGAGAAGCCGAACTCACGCATTGGTTTCTTTTTCAACGCCAAGAAGACGGTATCAAAAAGTTCAACGTACTTGAACAAGTAGTTGACCATATAATAAAATTCCATCCTCTGTACACTGATGAGAAAGGATGTCACGAGTTGCTTTAACACTTACAGGGGTCCATGCCTCTACTGAACAGAGGGCACTGAAAAGGCCGTGTTTCAAAAACCGTGGAAAGATTTCCTCCAACATTAAGACGAGCAACAGAGCGCTCCCGGAGCTCAGAATAATATTATGTATTTGAAATAAAGTCGTTAGCTTGTAGGGTTGTCGATTCGTCATAAAGGCCTGGATTCCAAAAATGACAGCCAGATAGCCCGCCAGCGCGGTGACGACCACGGGAGTCGTAGAAAGAGGGGTCTGCCCAACGACATAAGAAGAAAGGTAACGAGGGGGTCTAAAGGGAATACAAGACAGGAGGAAGTCGGCCAGGGGAGCCATGGGTGCAAGAGAGGAAAGACACGAGAGCGAAATTTGAGAGCACCTTTCCTTGTCACACCATTGTCACACCGCGTTAGCACGTGTTTGACCTCGGTGCAGAGTAAAGTGAAGCCAGTACCAAATGGTACTGTACCATTATATCACCATGAAGTCTCCAACGTCAAGTGATAGAGCTCGTCTCGCATGCAGGAGGACTGATCACAGCTGTCCGGGTAGATTGCTCCCAGTAATGGAGTCACTCATTTCATCAGCGCATCAGCGCAATGATGTTACGATAGGTGACTAGTGACCGGTGACATCACCACTCCTCTACCGAACTGTAAGTTGTTAGACTCCCAGAAACCGCCTCGTCCCCTCGGCTTTGCGTATCTATCAAATCACAACGCGTCTCATACCAGCCGAGCAAGAAAAACAGAAACTTGTTCAGCACAATCCAGTGACATACACCTCATGTGGTGGCTAGATCCTGGAAAAGAACTTCTCCACGTTGTGCGTCTTGTGTCGCTGGCTCTTCAAAATTCACTCGGACTGATGCGGCCATGATTATTCAAGCTATTCAATCGAGTTCTCGCGCCTTATGTCGAGAACCTTGATCTTGATCAGGTCAACTACGGAATCGGTCAAGGTCAGGGTTTCGCTCAACAGGATTTACCCGACTGGACTTATCCTCATATCAGGTCAACTTACTCTACGCAAACTCAAGCTGAAAAAAGGTGCTCTTGACAAGTTCCAACTGCCCGTTGATGTTCTTGAAGGTATATGTTCGAAGCCTTTCCAAAGAAGGTCATGTACTGAAATGGACCAGGACATCTGGGGAAGTTCACGCTTTCTCTTCACTGGATGAACTTGGGCAATAGGCCAGTTGAGATATTGATCGAAGATGTTTACCTCCTTGTCGTTCCAACGCCAACAACCCAGAGTGACCCAGAGGAAGAAGAAGAACGAGCACAAGCGGCCAAGGCTGAACGATTAGAGAATGCTGAACTGTTACATATTCAAACTCAACCGGCAGAAATGCAAGGTATCGCCCGTTTCCTGGACTATCATTGTTAGCGATTAATCCATCATTTACAAGACTCCGAACAAACGCAAGGTTTATGGCAATCTCTACTCAACAAGGTCATCAACAATGTTCAAATCACTGTCAAGAATATTCACGTACGGTATGAGGATAAACTCAGCGTTCCGGGGGTGAGTCAAGCAAGCTGTATTTTGGTCAAAATGTAGACCGATTCGTGTTGCAGCATCCTTTCGCGATGGGACTTACTTTGGCGAATTTTTCGGCCGTGTCTGTGAACGAACATTGGCAGCCAGCTTTCATTGAAAGTACCGCCGGTCTTATTCACAAGGTTTCTTAAATGTACATCCTCTTCTATCTTGCCTAACGTGGCATTCCAGCTCTCCAAACTGGAATCGCTTGCTCTTTACTTCGATACGGATTCCGGAAGTATGGCTGGTTTGCCACCCAATGAAGCATTGGAGAAGTTTACAGCTATGGTGATGAACGTATTGCTATACTTCCTTTCAATCATGTTGACAACACGGTTTGCAGATTACGCATGGTCCTGCAAATTCAAAGCACCAGTTCATCCTTAAGCCTGTGTCCGGGGAAGGGCGGGTATGGTTTCACGACCTTATGCCTTGGGGTAGTTGCTTATACTTGACATAGATTGTCATCAATAATAAATTCGATAGTCATACACCTCGATTTGACGTGCAGCTGATTTTCGATGAGATTGGAGTAGTTTTGGATAGAGACCAGTACCGGGATATTCTGTCTTTGTTAGACATGTATCACGTCTACCTTCGCCAACATCAGGTAGGCTACATTCACTTCTTAGCTCGGTTGTTCTTGCTGAACTACTGTAGTATCGGAAGTACCGACCGAGTGACGAGGAGTTTGAGTCAAATCCTGCTCAAGCCCGGCTCCAATATGCTGGAAGTGCCATACTTGCAGAGGTGACAGAGAGGAATCGTAAATGGACCTGGAAGTATTTTGCTGAGCGCCGCAACGATCGCAATGCCTATATCCGATTTTTCCAGAAAAAGTTGTTAACACCTTTGTCTGGCACGGTCTGTCACGTATCCCTTTCTTTAACTAATACTTACGGGTATGAGCAGGAATTAGAGGAATATCAAGCTCTTGAACGAAAGCTGTCATATGAAGATATTCGTTTTTACCGCTCTCTGGCTCGTTCTAGGTTGAGAAAGGATGAGGCATTGAGGCAGAAGGTAGAGGAAGAAAAGCGCCAGCAACAACTTGCAAAACAGAGTTGGTCGAGCTGGTTGTGGGGTGGTTCTTCACAATCCACCCAGCAAATCGATGTATTCAGCGGAGAAATGACGGAAGAACAGCGTAAAGAGCTCTACAATGCTCTCGATTTTGATGAAAAGGAGGCAATAGCCAACACTCTGGATATGCCTAGGGATACGCTCAAAGCACGAGTCACTGCCAACCTTCGAACCGGGTCTTTTGCTCTGAGAACGAGCCCTTCGGATGATTCCAAGGATATTCTATCAATTGTATTTGATACATTCCATGCTGACGTTGTGCAACGCCCCAATAACCTAGAGGCACAATTGTCCCTGAAGGCTTTCCAAGTGTTTGATGGGACAACAAAAGACACACTTCACCCTCAGATAGTCAAGGTCAAATCTTCGATGGGTGTACATCATTACCGAGATGACGACGAACCTTTTTTCTTCTTCAAATACGAAAATAATCCGCTGGACGATCGAGCAGATAATGCCCTGACGATTCGCATGCGACATATGGAAATCATCTATCACAGAGGCTATGTAGAGGCTGTTTTTAAATTCTTCAAGCCACCGCCTAGTCAGCTAGAGTCTGTTGAAGCCTTGTTGGTCAGTATAATCTCCTCGTATTCGTCAAATCTGGTTTGACATGTTTACAGAATGCTGCTAGTCGGACTTTTGAGGGTCTCAGAAAAGAGACGCGAGCAGGTCTGGAATACGCATTACAGACTCACAAGACGATTGACATTCATATGGATCTGAATGCACCCGTTATCATCATTCCTGAAGAGTACGTTTGCTCTTTATACCCGGCGTACATACTCTTTTGTTGACTTCCTTGTAAGGATTACCACTCCCAATTGCAAACATCTCGTCATTGATGCTGGGCATATTTCTATTGAAAGTGATCTCGTGGATAAAAGTGCGGTGCAGTGGGTGCAGCTGAAGCGCAACCAACAATACAACGACGAAGACTACCGTCAGCTGGAATCTCTTATGTATGACAAACTGACTTTGCGCCTCGAGGATGCACAGGTAACATTCTTCTTCCAGCTAGTGGAACGTAAACTCAACGGGATGTGTTTCCAGTTTGTCCTTGGTGACAGTCTTTTTGCCTGCTTGGACGCGCTTTCATCAACATCGAATGACTCCCTCCATTTGCTAGAGCGCATCAATATCCATCTTGATATTCACCAATCTATCGTTCCGACGGCCGTTAATCTCGCACGTTTCAAAATAGCAGGAAATCTTCCCTCGTTGCACGTCAACATTTCTGATTCCAAGTACAAGGCTTTGATGCGTTTGATTGATACATGCATGCCTAGCTTCAGTGATAATGGCCAAGATTTGAATCCGTCTATGACGAGGTCACAAATCCATCTTCCTACATTTCAGATGCCCGTGAACCTGTTTGGGTCGACCAGTCCTGATCTCGACATTGACATCGAGGATCAAGAACGGGACGAACACGATGACAGTGGCAGTGTGCACTCAGATGCCTTCTTTGAGCAGAGGAGACTTTACAGGCTGTAAATACTCTCACCCTCTCAAATATCTTGAAGCGGTTTTTCTGACTTTCGACATGTAGGGACAACCCCATCAGCAACAGGTTTGTCAAATTGATTTCAAGGTCGGGGTTCTTCAGGCGTCTCTCTTCAAAAGTGGGCCCGTTTCTGAAAGGAGGCTGGGGGATCTTACCCTAGAAGGATTTGCTCTGATATTTGGAATGACTGACTACGTCATGCAAGTTGGCGTTCAGCTACGGTAAGCTCTACCCTTACAAAACCCACATCATCTGGCCAATCTCGTCATTCTAAGCTCGGTCTCGATGGGATTAATGGCGTCGAATACTCGAGTCACGGATGTCATTACCTGTGAACAATCCACGACTGGTCCAAACACCGATCTTCTGAGCGTCAAGTACACCCGTATCCAGAAAGATTCCCCCGAGTACACCGCCGTCTACGAAGGTGTAGACCAGAACGTCGATATCCGTATATCTACTATCGTGTTCCATGCGGCCCCGGAACCGATCATCTCTTTATATGATTTCATCATGGCGACGTTTGTGTCCACTAGTGAACAGACTACCTCGACTTCTGCCAATCAGGATCCCCCCCAGGACACAAGCCAAAGCATGTATGAGTCGAAAATCAAGGTTGTTATAAAGCTGGACAGTGTCCAAGGTTTGCCTGCACCTCTTCATGTTCAACTGACCTTTAACTGAACGTCTAATGTCAGTCGAGCTGGTCAATGAATCGGCGTCCCTTGCAACGCTTGTTCTGTCAACAGCTGACGTTGCAATCTTTTTGCGTCCTGCTACTATGAGAATCGCCGGGAGACTTGGTAATCTGGCTTTGGTCAACGGGCCTGCTACGAGTAACCTACGGGAGGAATTCAATCAAATGCTTTCAATCGAGGGGAAAAATTTTGCCGAGTTCGCATATCAGACGGAGACACTTTCATCGGCTGGATTCGCCTCGTCATCGTTTACGTTAAATGCCGCATCACTCAAATTCTTCTTTCTCGAACAACCCCTCCATAACATCTACGTCTATTTAAATAAGTTAGCAAAACTCAAAGGCATTTACGATGCTGCGACACAAGTTGCGGCTCAATCTGCCCCCGATATTGGCCACCTGCGGTTTGAAATCACAATAAAATCGCCTATCATCGTAATACCATCGAATCCATCGCTATCCGGAGATGTGCTCGTCATGCGCTTGGGTGAGATAGACGCCAGAAACAAGCCTGACCTGAAGACCAACACCGTTTCGGCGAGCTTGCGCGGAATACAACTCGTTTCTAGCTTCAGCTATGATGGAAGTGTCGATGATCTCAAAATGATTGACGATATCGATATCAAAGCTGATGCCGTGCAAACCTTCGGTCTGGACCGCAGCAATGACATGAGTTTCCCTGATATACAGGCGAGTGAGACCGCCCCTTATATTACATATAACTCAAACCCCATTACACACGCAGGTCACGGTACAAGTTTCAGATATAAAGCTTCATATGACGCAAATGCAATACCAAGCTCTTCTCAAGTTATCGAGTTCCGTGACCCGAGTCTTTGTGGTTCAACCGGAAGTCGATGATGCAGCTCAAGATAACCAAGTCACGTCGACCACCTCATCAAGCGACCACCTGCATGAGGGCGTCAGCCCAGAGCTCAAAGTGCCTAGAGCGGCCGCTCCCGATGTCTGGACAACCCTTGATGTGGTTGTCTTCGTAAATGCGGTCAAGCTACACCTTTACGACGCTGAAGCAAGATCTCAAGCCAGCTTTGAGCAACATGGCATTGCCCGCTTTGCTTTAAATGACAGCACTCTCCGCTATAAGTCGCTGTCTGACGGTAGTCTGGAAGCTCAGCTGGTACTTCAATCGTTTACGATGAGTAACACCGAGCCAGGCAACACACGATTCCGCGAGATCATACCTGCAGCCCAACATGACCGCAGCCAGTTCATGGTACTGTATACCGCTACTAGTCAACCAAGAGCAGCGTTGGCTGTCGTCACTGTTGACTCCCCACAGATCATCTTCTCTTTGCATCCTCTTTTTGCTCTCTTGAACTTTTTCACGAATCAGGTTCTGGAGACATCTACCCAAGCGACGGTAGACCAGGAGGCTCCCCCGTCACAACCAAGCACCTCCGGTGTTCAAGCAGCATTGGATTTTCGGCTTGACTTTCACGATGTGGCCATCAGCGTACTGGAGAATGACCAAGATCCAAACACTCAGGCTATCAGGCTGAGCATCCGCCAAATTTCGGTTTCGCAACAGGTGCGGATTAATCAACGTTTCATACAGTCACCTTGACCATGAATTCTTAGGGAGTCCTTGCTTTAAAAGTCGACCAGCTGGGAATGTCACTTATGCAAATGGGCGACAAGATGGAGATGGTGAAGTTCCTTGACGATTTTGATACGACATTCTCGCTGGATAGTAGATCATCGGTGTCCCAACAGATGATGAACATGGAGTTATCTGCTAAAGCCATCATCATTCGAGCCTCTTACAGGGATATCAGCCTAATCACAAATATCGTGAACAAAGCTTTCGAGCATATTGGTTTGTCCGGTAGTAAAGATGGTGTAGTTGATCAGACAACACAAAGTCAGAAAACCACCATCTTGGCGAGATCGACTCGGTCCAGGGGGCAGCCCATAGGCAAGGCTCGTGCCCTGATGACGATGCAACAAGTAAGTAGTAACAGTAGTCCGGAATGGATTTGCCTACCAGTGATTATCAGTTCAAGGGGTCTTTTGACGGTTTCAGGCTAGTCATGATTGGGGATTTACACGAACAGCCGATGCTACATATGAAAATCAAACCCTTCATAGTAAGGGCACGAGATTGGTCAGCTGAGGTAGGATCTTGTTGACGTTGTATCAGTGCCTTCTACCGCTCACTCTGTAAAGTTGCATGCTACAGTGACCATGGCACTTCAAATCAATTTCTGGAATCTGATGAACAGCCACTGGGAACCCTGTAAGTAGGCATGCGTTTTTTCTTTCCCTTCATTTGCGGGGCTAATCTTAGTCAAAGTGATCGATCCATGGACATTTACAATAACGGTATTATTGCTGAACTCTAATTAGTCCAACAGCTCATCTATTTTAAGGCTAGCAAAGAGAAAGCAGAAGGCGGATTGAACTTTGGATTGTCCGCTCGTGATCGACTTGACATCAACTTGACATCCAACTTCGCAGAAGTTGCCACAACGACCCTCAACATGTGGAGCAAGGAGGGAATGTCCGTGCTGCAGAAAGCTCGAGGCACGTATGCTCCCTATCGCATCCGAAATAAAACTGGTACCTCCATTCTCGTATGGTCTGAAGGCGATGCCGGCATACACGCTCCTGAGACCGAGGCGATGCCAGTTCATAATAATCGGACGATTGACTGGCGCTTTGATGACTGGAGGACTACTCGAGAGGTAGCAGTACCTCCGATCTATGTCCCAAAAAAATACTAAGTGAAGCGTTTCCAGATCCACACGTCGGTTGGAGAACATACCCTCGGTGTTCAATTTGCCAACAAAGCCTGGGAGCAGATACGAGGAATTCCAGTCGACCGCGAGGGTGAATATGTATATTCCCTTCGGCCTCAGAGCGGCAAGTACCCAGAAAGGCTACTTTGCGAGGTCAAAGTTGTCGAGAATACGAAGATTGTAACGATCAGATCCACATTCAAAGTCGAAAACCTTACATTGTACCCCTTGGAATTGATGTTGGTGGACGAAGCCGGTCACCCTGTGGCTTCGCTCGAGAAAATAGCTCCTGGACAAGAGTACGCCCTACCAATAGATGCGGTCGCCAAAAACCGAATTCGCATTCAGCCCGACCGTGCGTTTTTCACATCAGTGACTTTGACTCGATGGTGACAGCGTCCTAGAGGGTTTCGGCTACAAGTGGAGCCCCGCTATCCGTTACGATGATTTACTAGCCAGAAAGGGGTTTAGTATCAGGTGCACTCACTCAGACCCGCGAGAGGCGGCTTTCAGGTTCCAGGCTTGGGTACACACTGACGCAAACGAGGGGAGCGCTCGGTGAGTGTAATCGTGATTGGATCGCGAGATTTTACATACCTTGTTTACTCCGCAGGAAACTTCCCAAGGTTTCGTTGAAACTTCGGGCGCCATTAGAGCTTGAAAATCTTCTCCCTTACAACCTAGAATATCGTATTTATGACAAGAACACTGACCAGAACTGGCGAAGCTATTTACGAAAAGGTGGCGTCATGCCCGTCCATTCAGTGGAGCTGGGTCATTTTGTCCTCCTCAATGTCACGATTCAGGACACCGGTGAGATCTCCTTGATGTTATTTAAGTTGCTTCCTGAAAAAAAGCATGAAGTTTTCAAGCCAAGCGATTTCAGCATAATCAACACTGATGGTCATTCAGATTTTGACGTTGAGAATAAACTTACTTTGCGTGATCAACAGGGAAGAAAATTGGAGCTCAGGCTCAATTATATGTAGGCCTCTCCACCCAAAGCACTTATACAAACTCACAGCATTGCTCAGACGATATTCCGAATCTGGTGGTGCATTCAAAGTTCAGATTTTCAGCCCATACATTCTCCTTAACAAGACCAGAATTCCATTTGGTATCAGGTCGAAGTCAGTCAGAACCGGCTCCCAGGACGCCGCAGGGGACAGCCGCCCAGGTAAAATCTAATTTAATTTGAGTTCAACGATTTAGTGAACTTTGGTATAACAGAAATTCTTGCTGAGTCGCAACCCTTTTGTGAGCGACAGTGGTTTACTTTGTTTTCCTACTCTGAGACCGAGAAGTGTTATCGCATGCACAGGAACAAGGACACGAATTCTTCTTCAAGTTGGCAGACACAACGTGGTCCAAAGTACGATATGTCGTGTTGTAGACTTTGCCCCACTAATGTCGACTTCAGCCAGTACCTTTCGAGGCTCCCTCAGCAGAGAGCGAACTTGTCCTACCGTCCATTACACAAAGAGCAGATGAACTTCATCTTGGGCTTTCATGGGCCGAAGGCTCAGGAAAGTATAAGTTGACCAAGGTCATAACACTGGCACCTCGTTTCTTTATCAGGAACAGGTTGCAGGAACCTATTGCATATAGAGAGCACGGAAATGTCCCTCGTGATCGCTATGTTTTAGAACCCGGGGAACGTCAAGCCTTCATGGCTCTCAGAAAGGGTACAGAGAAGCTATTGACGATTGCTTTCCCGGGTTTGAATGCACAATGGTGAGATTTCTGTTTCTCCTTTCTTGTTTTGTATCAACAATACGTATCTAGGTCTCCTCCGATCAACATTGAGGATATAGGATCTGTCAGTCTGCGTCTCCAGCGGCCCGGGTCAGATCGACACAATTTCCTTCTCGTTCAGATTGATGTTCGTATCCAGAGTTCCACTATCTTCGTCGTCATTGCACCCGCGGACAAAGGTTGGCCCTTTGAGATTGAGAATTACAGTAGCTACACCTTCTCGGTGGCCCAGAAGGTGAATGCTGCATCTTTCATTGGACATCCTTTCTAACATATTGTGCATCAGGAGTCAGATGACCAACCAGGTCTCGCAAGGGAAGACAGGTCCTACACTCTTCATGCACGCACAACCATGGAATACGCTTGGGATTTTCCAGCAGTCAGGGAAAAGAAACTGATTCTCAGTATGAATGGGTCGAACCGAGTCATTGATATTATGGAAATCGGGAATCTGGTGCCATTCAAATTCAACGTAAATCTTTTTTATGCCTTAAGTCTTATCTAACTATGGTACGATAGGACAATCAACGGGCGAGAGCCGTCTCGCTCGATGTGAGAGCTGACGGCTATAAACAAATACTACGTATCACCAATTATGTCCCCGAGCAAAGTCTTTACAAGCCCCGGTATCGAAGCAACTCACTTTCGAGACAAGACACAGTATCCAGTGCCGAAGCCTTCGAGGCAGTAACAGAGCAAGTGGAAATCTCTCTCTCAGCGGTGGTTGACCTTGCGGGGATCGGTATATCTCTTGTCGATAAGCGAATGGTTGAAGTCATCTACGCAACTATCGACGATCTCAAGTTCGAGTACACTGAATCTACTACGGCACAAGCTGTGAACTTATCGTGCCACCTGCAAGTCGACAACCAGCTTCACGATGCTTTGTACCCTGTCATTATCCAGCCTACTCCTATACCCGAGGATACAAGTGGCGTTGGAACTCTACCTACAGTCCAAGCCTCTGTCATCTGGCTCAAAGATAAAGGTTCAAACATTGGCTCGATGGACAATATCTTATGCTTATGCACACTTCTTTAGAGCATGGTGTTCTCTTCGTCAAGTATTTCTCTATCCTACTGCAGGCGTTGACCATCGAAGCGGATGAAGACTTACTCTTTGCCCTTTATGATCTCTCTCGGATCCAGGGTTTATCTTGGGACGATCCTTCTCAGGAGTACGTTGCCAGATCATGAGTTCTTATCCAATTTCTGAGACGCTTGTAGCGCCCTCATACAAATTGATGACTCGATGCAGGAACCTGACGACACTCGAAGTGGACAAGATATATACTTTGAAGTGCTTGAACTTCAACCCATCCAGCTATCCATCTCTTTCATGCGCACTGAAAGCATTAATAGCGAGGAGAGGTAAGCAGATTTGGCTACGTCCTCAGTTCGTCGTATCTTATATTCTCACCAGGTTGAACCTTCGTAATCCCCTAGCTGTGGTTGTGAATGCCCTCACCATGACGGTGGGAAACGTCAACGATGCCCCTCTAGAAATGAACGCTCTTGCAATCAAAGATATGCGTTTGACTCTACCAGAACTGCAGACACGTATTCTATATCACTATCGCCAGGAGATTCTTCGGCAACTATACCGTATACTTGGCTCGGCCGACTTCATAGGCAATCCAGTTGGCTTGTTTACCAACGTCAGTTCCGGAGCTGCCGATATATTCTACGAACCTTTCCAGGGCGTAGTGATGCATGGAAACAGAGAATTAGGAATTGGTTTAGCGAAGGTTTTTCCCTGTTCTCCCCTCACTTGTCACTGTATTCAAGATCACTCCAGGGTGCAGCAAGCTTCATGAAGAAAACAGTTTTCGGTCTGAGCGACAGTTTCACGAAGTTTACCAGCAGTGTTGGAAAAGGTCATTAGATCTCTTATTCTAGGAAAGGTTTTCACTGAACCGAGTATTGCAGGGTTGTCCGCCGCTACCTTTGATACAGAATATCAAGCAAAGAGACGGATGACGCAAAGGCGCAATAGGCCGCGACATGCTATGTAGGAGTACGTTTCTCAATCCGATCTGTGCCTTACAATTTTCAAGATATGGTGTTGCCGCTGGTGGAGAAGCATTCGCAAGTAGTGTCACTAGTGCCATGGAAGGTGTTGTCGTGGGTCTTTTTCTCCGTTTGGGATTATATCACTTATTCAATCTTTAAAGATGAAACCGATCGAAGGTGCCGAGTCTGAGGGTGCCTTGGGCTTCTTCAAGGGCGTTGGAAAGGGGTTAGTTGGGTGGGTGTATCAAAATTTCGATGACAATCCAACTGACAACGCTTAGTGCTGTCACAAAACCGGTCGTTGGTGTATTTGATCTGGCATCGAATGTTTCGGAAGGTGAGTCCATGCTCCTTCCTATAAACTGAATATCTAATTCTGGTCGACTTAGGCATTCGAAATACAACCACCGTGTTTGACAACCCGGAGCGAGATCGAGTTCGATTAGTAAGCTATCTTGTTGCTTTGCCTAATCTCCAAATACCAACACACTCTCGGTATAGCCTCGATTAGTCCCAGCGGATGCCGTGCTTCGGGTAGGTGGCAACAAAAGGCGCAGCAACTACCATTAATGACATTATTCGACAGCCGTATGCGGCCAGAGAGGCTATGGGTCAGTGTTGGATGAGGGATTTGAACGATGGTGCATATCGAACTGAGGCGTATATTGCACACATTAGTGAGTATGCCAATCGTTTGCTGAATTTTTGGTTAACCCAAGCATGCGTAGACTCACCAGGTGGTGACAACGTTATTCTCTTGACTCGGTCCCATGTCTTGTCATTCTGGTCCAGGAAACTCAGGCTTGATTGGGAGTTGCCTTTCAGCCAGGTCCAGGGAGTGACCGTCGAGGACACTGGAATCCGGTTTTCACACAAGGGAGGAAGAGACCAGGATAGATTTGCTTTCATCCCTGACAAAGCATCCCAGTCGTGGTTTTTCAAGCAGGTGGCTTCCGTTGTCAAAGCTTATAACGCTCGTAAGCGGATGGATATTTGATGTAGACAGGTTACTGGTACCGTAACATTACAGAACGTGAGATGTTCAAATAGCAATTGTATTCAATCTAAATATTCGAGGCAAAATATGCTTATTGCAAAGTAAAATATTGACGATTACAAAATAGAACGAACTAAACAAAGGGATGAAGAAAAACATTAGCCAGTGGTAATAGGGGTGCTTGTGGTATCTTGTAAGTCACCGTCCGCTTGGGATTTGACTATAGCATGATTATCGGAATAATGATATTCAGAAGATTGTGAAGTGGAGATTAAGCCTTGCTCGAGATGTTGAGATTGACGATAACTATTTCGGGGACTAGTGGAATAAGCGCTCTGGAAGTCGGTATCCGATTCATCGGCAGTCCCAGAGGTAGCAGGGGTAAGTCCCGGAGTAGTTGGAGTTTCTAGCTGCTGGGACACTGAAAAGTCGGGACCGGGCACACCCTCTATCTCAGATAAACTTCGAGAAGAATGAGTGCCATCAGGGAAAGATGTACGGGTAGGAGTCTTGCCCTCAACTTCTGCGACGGCCGCTGATGTCATAATTCGGACAGGAGTGGATGTTGCATCATCATCAGCGGTAGTTGTACTGACTCCGGCAGACGAAGCAGTTCCACTTCTTGTCCTGCTTTTGGTACTGATTTTTGAGGGCCTCTTATGGTGTTGTTTCTTTCTGGGAAAGGGCCGGACGCTAGTGGCTTCTGACTCTTCGTCCGCACTGTCTGAGCTCCCCTTCCTGCGAGGGCCACGACGCTCCTGTGCGAGAGCCGACTCAAGCTGGGACAGATTTAAGCACCTGATACTCGTGACGCTAGCTCGGTACTAACTTTTTGTTGAATTTCCAAGACCTTCTGGGCAATTTTGTCACTCTTGAGACTGATTCCTTCGTCTACAGCATTCATGCCATCTTGGGGGATATCAACATCTGAGGCAGAGAAGCGTTTCTTCCTTGGGAGAGGAGAGGAGTCGGACTGGGTATTTTCAGGAGGCTCTTTCTCGCCCATCTCCTCCTTTTCCTCTACGTCTTCCTCATTCTTCTCCGCAAGAGTGGAATCTGTGGCAAAAGAACGCAAGGCTTTTACCTTAGTTCCTGCGTCACTAGATCGCCGCGATCGCAAGCCCGAAGTAGAAGAAAGGCGACTTTGAGGTCGTGAAGCTGTGTAGTCGGATTCCTCAAGGTCGACAGCCATGGATGCAAGAGCACGTTCAATCTGCGCTTCAACTTCTGCCACCATCTCTGCCCGTTCAATTTCCATCTTCTCCATGGTCTCCTTCATCTGAGCGAGTTCTTTCACAGCATCATGATGTGCTGTTTCAGTCTCGCGAAGTTCTAGCATAATCCAGCTAGGTCAGCATCAAAGTCAAGATTCACGGAAAGATACTTACGGTTTTGGAGCTTGGCTTTCTCAGTGGCCGTGAGGGTGACTAGCCCAGACAGTCGTTTCGTCTCACGCTGTTCTTTATTGATTTTGGTTCTAAGTTGGTTGGCCTCTGCGCTAAGCTTCTCCGCGTACTGCTCAAAAGTGACAAACTTGTCCCGCCAAAGATCTGACTCAGTCATGAGGAAATTGAGTCTTCGGGACAGTCGACCAATCTTGGTCTCAAGATCATCTCGGGCATCGACAAATGCTGTGGCACGTTTTCGGATCGACATTTGAATCATTTGCTCGGCAGCAGTCAACGAAGGTTGTCGTTTCGGTTGGCCAAACATACTCAAACGTTTTAGAAGCGAGGGTTTTTTGAACTTTAAATCCGAATCCATCAGTCTCAAGGAAACGGTAAAGCGATATAAATATTCCTACCTTGTCTTGTAAGACGGAATCAAATGCTTGAATAGTGCGCGTCGAGTGCCACCACTCGGGAGGTTTGATCTGATCAGCCACGGCAGCTGATGAGGCGCCTCGCTTTGCTTGAATCTTGCATATCGGACGGAAACGTCCAGCAGGGAAAGCTTCTTTGAACTCACTAGATGGTTTGACGATTATGAATCATCCTGCACAATAACAATGGTTACAGACCTTGGAATGCAATGGTCGGGATGGTAGTGCCCTTCAAAGGCTGCTAATAAACGCTGTCGGAACCTGTCCCGTTGCTGCTTTTGGGAGACAAATCCAACCGGTGGCGACGAACAACTCCTGTGATCTAGTCAGCTAGGCCCTTGAAACATTTGCTAACCACGTACAAATAATTAACATCCCTGGTAAAAATTAGAACTGTTTCAAAAACAATAACAAGATACGTACAGGTCGCATACACAAACCTCGGACGCAGGGCGAATGCTATATCTCGCTTCGGTGGCTAGACCGATGATCCATGGCCCAGGATCATCGATATAGATTTTTGCATCTCGGGAATGAACGGCAGGGAGAGCTATACCATCCCATCCACGGAGTTCGACGAGATACCGGATCGTATTTACAGCGATCTTAAACACGTTCAGCACTATATTACTTGGGGGAAGCATACACACTTACACCAAGCATCGCAGGATATCTTGAGAAAAATAAGATACGACCTGTGGGCGCTAGTGCGATCTGGACTACCATTGAGAAAGCAAATTCATCTAGAAAACGCGGCTGGACATACTTCGCAAATAGTCAGAATATTGTCAATATTAAGGCACTTGAATAGGGGCCACATTGTGAAATTTATGTCAACGAGTCCACGGCCAAAATCTAAACCCCCAGGGAATCGAGCAATCACTTCAAGGCTAGCCTCTACGTCATTCTTGGGACTAGCATCAAGTTTAATCAGGTCTCCTGCCCTAGGAGCCGGATGGGCCAGTATCTTGGAAATTTGAAGGGTATGCGACTGAACGTCCTTGGAGAATCGTGCCCATGACAATGTCAAATAATCCCTCATGAGATCATATACGGGATGACGTGAAACCAGAGCTGTTTATGAAACTTGGTCAAGCTTGTTGAGATAGAAGTTCAAATCACTTACTGAGAGCGTATGGCAACCAGAAAACAGTGTCGCCTGGAAGGAAAAGGGTGCTTTCACCTGGGCCATGCCCTACAGTGCTCGCCACTTCAAAGTCGCTTTCACTAAATCCTCCATCGCCCTCAGTCTCTGGGTCGGTCTCTGCATCGCCCCATGGTCCGCGAGCGTTTTTCTTCGCGTGGCGACGAGCTGGGATTGATGGATCCTGACTATCACTTATGTTACCGGACATGTCAGTGCGCAGATTTTTCAACCGGGCAGCTAGCATAGACTGAGCGGACTCTTTACGAGAACGTCCGGCCTCTAAGGTGCGCCGAATAGCGCTGCTCCGTTCCGCATCAGCGTGCGACCATACGGTCAGGCACACACCGTAATAAGTTACGATATTACTGGAAGATTGGGCGACATTTGTTGCATTAGCAGTAGCAGTAGCATTGTGATTGGCATGTCCCATGAGACTGGGAGGGCCTAAATATGCAGAAGAAGGTCTTGCAAACGGATCATCTGAGTAAGGGTAAGCAAATGTAGCCGCGGTAGAACGGTTCTCGGCAGTTGAGAGCACTGAAGCTCTCAAGAGATCGCCGGAAGGCGTCGGGGCTAGGGGAGTGCTTGGTGCTGGGAGAGTAAATGTGAATGTGTGAATGGTAGATGCTGGTTGAAGTGTCGAGGCAATAACTTCAACTTCGCGTGTGAAAGAGAGCTAAATTGTTTAAGATATAAACTGGCAGCAGAAAAATATAAATCAAAAACATACTTTGAGTGCCTTGGAAAGCATTTTTCCGACTTCCTGCTTGCTGAGAGAGCCCGCACCCTTGACTACTTCTTCCTTGCCGCGGTTCTTCTTCTTCTTCCCGCCACCTGCACCTGGACTTACTGTACTCCCCAGTACCTCCGGTCTCCACCAGCGATTGACTGCGCCGTCGCTGTGATGGAGACCGAGCACTGAGTCGGGGTCAGCAAGCGTCCATGTATGTGGTGACTTGGGGAGTCCCGAGACGACATAGAGCGAGGTGAGAGGGAGAGTGGGAATGTGGGAACCAACAGGAGCTGGCTCTCTAGCCGAACGCGTAGAAACGATGGAGGTACGGGTTGAGGCGGGTATGGGCTCCATGCTTCTGCGGTGCTTAATGCCAAGAACACGGGAAGCCTTGTCTGTGCGGTACTGTGCAGAGGCGGGGGGTGCGTCGACGGTGATGTAGTCTAACTCATCCGCGAGTGCAGGGTCCTGAGAGGGAGCGGAGGTGAGAGTGGTAGTGGGAGAAGGAGGACGAAACTCGGTGGGATTCTCAAACGAGATGTTGATGATCGGAGAAGTAGCCGGGCTTGTTGGTCGTCCTGTCTCTTTTTTTGGATCCAGTCTACCTCCAACGCGTATCCTTTTCTCTCTCGCATTCAGCGATTGATCAGAAAGGGTCGCCTTGAGAATACGGTCACTCGGAAGAGGGCTCGCAGCAACAGCCGTGGCGGGTAAAGTTGGACGGCGATAGGTCGCCATAACAAGGGGGGAATAAGAAGGAGCGTAAAGGCGCGAACCTTGCGGTTGCGAGACAAGGCTGGAAAGGAGTGGAGAGGTATTAAAGGCAAACGACGAATACAGGATAGCAACAATAAAGAAACTTCTAAAAACATATGTACCCCAATGCCGTCACACGAACCCACCCCTCGCCGCACAGGCCATCCCTCCCTTGTCCACAAACATAGTCAATGCAGCGGCGGCGGCTTTCCATGTTCCCTCCTTCAACTCCAAACATCACTGTGCCCAACGACTGCGGATCCAAGCCGAATTTCCGCCGCATAAATGTAAAGGAGAGACCCTGCCCATCCCACGGTTGAAATTTTCATATGAGTTCTTGCTTTCTCCATTTTACCCGTCAATTCGCTTCAACTGGTTAAGCGGAATTCATCGACGCCTCAAACGCCGTACTATGTACTCATTTCTGAACCCGTAATTATACTGTACATACTCTCGAATCTTGGCAATAGCATACCAGTACTATTATTAGAACAGGAGTGCGCTCAGAGCAACAAGTTCTTCAGCCATTTCCACCGTTGCTGCCTCCTGTCTCCAGCGCCCAAAGTCGACGCTGCCTCACCGCTAGGACTTGCACCATTATTTAAGATTTCTCCGTCAACATTCGTCTGTTCAAAATTTCCACCATTACCCTCCCTAGAAACAGCTCTTTCACGCCAGTTCGCCTCTACCTCGGCGATTCCAAGCCCCGGTCCACTCGTCTTTCTCCTCCTCTCTCGGGGCACGATGGAGAACCCCGGACTGACAGCTGATATTCCAATCTGTAACCCTGCCCCCAAAGCTGACACGGTGTTGAAAGGCGGCGCAAACGTACTAGAAGGATGCGAGCCGAGGCGCTGGTGCGATGAGGAACAATAATGGCTATCGCCTTCCGATGTCGACGTCCGTCGATGAAATCCTAATCGAAACATCGGAGGCGAGGCGAGGGCATTAGCAGGATACATCGTATGTCGGTGACGAGGGAATTGCGGGATCTCAACCCTCGGAAGCTCTCTACCCAAAGTACGGGACGACGATGCGGAGAGGGCCTGTAGCGGTTCAGACCTTGTGGATCGTAGTTTTGGAGAACTGAGAGTTTGCTCGAGATTAGTGATAGAATTGATGGTGGCCTCAGAATCGGTTTCTTCCAACACTGCTGCGTTATAGTCAATGACTTCGCTCTCACTCTGTGCAACATGGAGGTCCGCATCATCATCAGCGATATCCTCTGGACCCCAAGTGCCGAGATCGACACCTCCATCACCCGATTGTACGCTGACCACCCAAACACCTCCTAGCAATACGGCAATACCGAGAGTGACCAACAACAAATGAGCAGCCTCAATCAGCTGTAATTGGTTGAAATAAACGAGCCCATTCACGATAGACGAAAGGTTATAAAAACAAAAGGCGGCTACAGCCGAATGAGCCAAGCACATTTCAATCCAAAAAGGGTTGACTTACAGGGACAGACCAATGTGGGGTCGGCCAAAATAAGCGCCTTATGAAGATACCACATTTGAAGAAGCGCGAAGATGACGAGCGCAGACACCAAGGCCCACGACTCCCAGCGGCGGAATTGGTTTCTACCTCCAAACGTCAGCAGTAGTAATTCTACACCGCTTTTCGCGAAAATCAAACACATTCCAGATAGAATGCCAGAAGCTGATGCATAGGATATAGAAAGAAGGATTCGTGTGCGATCCATAGAATCAAGTGTAGGGAGCTTGCTGTTAGACAGTGGTCCATGCTGAGTTTGTTTCCTGTCCAATAGAGGGGTAGCTTCGGTGATAGTAGAGTTTTCTGACGCCGTGCCAGCGGTGTAAATTACATCGGTCTCGTGGCGATTGCAAGTCGAACCTGCTGGAAGGGCTTCTAATTCCAAAGTAGGTTTCAGTCGACGACTCCAGGAGAATTCACCGATATGTGTCTAAACTTGACATTAGAATGGAAATTCTGCTGGGGAGGGACACCCACATACTAAAGCAAGGCAAACCACAACAACCGACCCCAAGATTGAGAAATACGCGACAAAAGCTGGACGTCTAAAGAGCTCCAGCAGGTCCTCCAATGCATGCGTAGGTTCCGGTACAATCCCAAAGATAGCGATAAGCACTGAACCAGCCGCTATTAGAATGGTGCCAAGAACCATCCAAAGAGAAAACACATCGCCGAGAATTAATCGAGCGAAGAACGCATTCCAAAGCAGAGAAACGGCTCCCAGAGGAGCGAGGATGACAACCGGGAGCGAGGCGATCTGGACGAGGGAGCCGATAAGGTTAGATGTTATGAACGTAGCAAACCCCAACAACCAAAGTCTATGATTCAGTTATGGCCAATGTCAGCGGCCTGCCATAGAAAGTATGTGTCAAAACCACGAACGGTCGTCGATATTCCAAGCGCTGCTGGGGTTTAGGGAGGTCCTGGTTGAGGATATGACTTTTCCTCTGGATGGTGAGGCCTAGAGATTGAATGAACGAAGCAAAAAGCCCAATGAGGATGCCGAGAGGGATGGAGATGGAGGAGTCACTGAATGATGGTGGGGTGGTTGATAACATTGAGAGGGATGGGAAGTGGGCATGCAAAGTGATGTATGAGAGAGCCAGCTATCTTGAACATATATGAAGACAATAGACGAGATGAACCCAACAGCAATGTTACATCAACCTGCTGTAAGTCCATGCCTGCACTCGGTCACGTGGAGATTCACGCCAAGCAGCACTGAGTGCACCGACAGCGCAGTCCTTTACCTTCTCCTTCTCTTGAGCAACTATGGATTTCGTTCAGGGACTCGACCCGTCCAAACTCGTCCTCGGTGGTGTCGTGAGTTTCTTTATGATTCACCGATCCTGACGTTACCGACGCTCACTGTACCAGGGACTCTCATTTTTCTTGTCCTTGTTCTCATCCCCTCCATACAACCTCCCGATTTATCTGTTCGGCGTTTATGCGCAAGAGCAAACCGAAGCCATTCAGTCGCAGCAGATTGTATGTCAATTTGTCATTCATTTACGAAGAACACTTATCGCATTCCTTAGTTCACCGGCTTGCTAGGCGCTTCAGCTTGCTTCGACGTCATCTGGATGATACGCAACGAGCAAAATGGATTCACAAAGTTCATGACTGTTGTTCTTGCACTATACAAGGTTCTCTTGATGTTCTCTAAAATCTCACAGCAACCATTGATTTTGCATAGATACCGACTTTCCTTTCCTTCCTTCTTGTCATGCGACAAAGAGGTACTCCGTTCGGTGGCTCTGGTCAAGGCGTCACAGGTATTGCTTTATTGATTTTGCCCTACTTGAGCCTCATGAAAGCCGACAGTATGGTCTATGCCCGGTGGCTTCACCTCCAGCGGAAGGGATGGCTACCAAACCGTAGATGACGACAGTTATAACCACCAACCAGCAGTTCCTCCAAAACCCGGCCCGACAACGAATTCGTCTGCGCCAGGCGCCTACCAAACGGTTTAATGTCATTTTCTTGTCTCTGTACACTACATTACATTCTAGTGAGGTTGGAATCTGAAGCGCTATTTGGACTCGCTGTAGGGGATCTTGAAAGTTTTGAATCAAACTCGTCTATCAGGATATCCATGGTTTCGATCATGTCTAATTTATGCTCTGCCCTCTTTCGAGCGTAAAACCATGGACAATCCAAACACTCGCATTCGACTGGTTCGCTGGGAGCAATACTTGTGCAAGTCACGCAGACCTTGTGTGTGGTCAGCATCCGCTCTTCTCGTCTGCCGGTTTTCGCTCCAAGAATGGTCAGACTGGTTTGAGGTAAGAAGATACACTCCTCGCATAATTCTGTTCTCTCTGTTTGAAAAACTCGGCGCACAAAATTTAACCAGACATACCGGTAAAAGAAACTTCACCACAAACAAGACATTGATTGTTTTCGAGGTGCTCTTCGAGGTCTCGCCGACCGGGTGAGGAAGGTGACTCTTCTCTATCACTATCTTCCACTTTTCTACGTCTGCCTGGCGAGGCTAATGCTAGCTCTGAGACAGTATTGCTAATCTTTGGCATTTCTGCAAACCATTGCCGTACGTCAGCCCCTACCAGGTTGAACACTCGTTCCAGGGGTGGAATCAAAACGCGTGTGATATAATATAACGCGTCCAATTGAAGGCGGCTGCTTCGAGTGTCAGACAGGATCCTTGTTTCGGCGATGAGAACTCACGGGTCATTGATCATCTCAAGCGGATCCAGCGCCCGTTCTGCAAGTAATGCCCCTGGTTCTCCCCGACTGATTATATACGGGATTCGATCTCCATATTGAGGTTCGTCGTTCGGGTCAAGCACCATTCTACGAGCAGCTACCACAGCCCCAGGTGGTGGCGGTCCTTTCTCGCTATGCGACAGCCTCAGAAAGAGAGATATGCTAGATTCAAAGAAGCCAGCCCACCTATACGTTCCCATTCTCACTTCTTTGGCAAATATAAAGTCCTGAATAGGAACTTTATTCTCCATGATCTGGTACCAAGAGCGGCAGCAGTAGTCTTTGACCTGGCTAAGATCCTGAGTACGAAACAAAATCCTAACATGCGGTTAATATGAAGTGGATATCAACAAGGATAGAGGTGCACTTTAAGGAGTTTTCGACGAGTTTTCTTTGGGCTAAAACACCGTCTCTTCGAACGGTTTCTATGCCTTTTGCGTCAAACTCTGGTTCCGTTTCATCAGGGTTCTCGTATTTGAATCCGACATAACGTTTTTTAGCCATCAGGACGCAGGGAAGGTAGACCTACTTCTGCTCTAGTAGGAAACCAAGACTGGTGAGGAAAGCCCACCTTCTCGAACTTCAGTTTAATAGGAACCGGATTTTGTCTTGTGACCGCGTCCGCCATCTCATTGCCAATTCGAAAAGCTTGCTCTCTCGTTTTTCCAGGAAGGTAGCTGACATCAAAAGTAAGGATACGCCGAGTAGTTTTCTCCCGACTCACACAAACAAGCTATCAGTGTCACCATAAACGACCTAGCAGAGCATCACAGGGTCATATTCTTTTAATTTGCTTGGATATCTTACCCTCGCTCCCCATTTTTCACTGCCGTTGATAAAGTCGATAGCCTAGAAAAGTATAATCAGAGACGACTTCGTTCAATCCGAACGAAACGCCCCCCACTTTTTCAAGTGTTTCCCTGCCTGTTTGGACAATACTGTCGGCAATTTCTACGGCGGGCATACGACCAGAATAAGTTGCGCTAGTGTATCCATAAGTAACATTCGCGATATACTTCAATGCGAGTTGGCGTGCATGAAGAACACGAGCTAAGGCCTGCCGACAAAGGATAAGCATATTGGAACCCTTCATTGATGAAAGGATAAAACCCGCCTTGTCAGACTTCGCAGATTTCAAAGCTTGCTTCACCATCACACGTGTGTTCAAAAGTTCAACAAGCATACGACCTAACAGACCCTTTCGGACGTTCGATTTGACGTACATGATACCGTTCGGTGCGACTGTAAAGTACAGGAGTCAGGCAATTGCATGAGGGACGAACCATCATCACTACCAGTGATATGTTCCTGCAGCGCGTCCAGAATACCAGGACCTAAATCAAGATTGGTGACCCCGAATTTATAATTTCCTTGGAATGGTTTGATACGACCAAGACAAGTTGAGTAGCAGTAATTATAAGCGATCATGACAGAGGGATAAAGAGATTGAAAATCCAAAACGACAAGAGGACTTGTGTAAAAGGCCGACATGGGTTCCATGATGAGCGGCATGCATTCGGCTGCATTTTGCAACCCTACCTGTGATGTATGCCTTGAGATCTACGGCCTTGGAAGAGAAAAAAATACAGACATCACTTTTACTCGGGGAGAGCAAAACAAAATTCTCGGATTTGGCAATACGGAACATGAAAGATTCTACCTTGAACTGTGACCCGCGGCTGATGACAGAGTGGAAATCCACGCCGAAGATACGAGCAAATTCCCTAGACATTGAATAAGTTACGAGATATTGTAGATAAACAACAGACGTACGCTGTCTTGGTAACAAGTTCAGTTGCTTCTAGTATTTGAAGAGTTGCGCAGTTCCGTTGTATCAGGTAATGCATTAATGCCACCATGTGGCTTGGTCCCGTACTATCATACCATCTTGATAACGTTGCAAAGCTGTAGAACGGTACCCTGGACAGCGATATCAGTAAGACCGTTTGCGGAGAGGTATTGTTTGACTCAAGTAGTACCTTTGCCGCATGACATGAAAGGCTACGTTGGACAGCGTATAGGACGTCAAGGCCAATTCGGACCTCATAATACGCCAGACGTTCAAAACGTGCCTACCCGCGACCTTGATGTTCGATGTTGTTTGCCCGTCCCAACGGTCATTGCTACCGGCTTTTAAAGGAGGGGCTCGAGATAGGAAATCCTGAAAATCAAAATCTGTGAAGCAGCCGTAAGCACCTGAAAGGACGCATGAGATAATAAAACATCGACCGTAATGTTTTGCACGCAACCAGAGGTATCCCCAGGATGCCTGTTGTACCTCCCACCCAGTAAGAATATCAGGATCGAGCTCAGCAACAATATCTGATAATCTATTCAGGAGATCGAGCTCTGTATCGACAATTTCCAGGTGGAAGTCTCGTATTCGTCTTGGATTAAGCTGGATGTTTTGAATCGCAATGACCCCGGTGTGAACATCTTCAGTTCCAGCGACTTGAAATCCATAGACAGCGATGCATATTGGATCACTCTCAGGGTTCGGAACGTTTTTTCCATGAGTAGGAGCTTCGGAAATTAGTCGTAAGATTCTCGTCTTTGATGAAACGTAGAAATTGTACCCATGACTTCGACAGACAAGATAGTCATACTTTGTTTACTCCTCGAGGTAGCATAAACGTGCGCTATCGGCGAGCCTTTAAAACCATATATATTGAATTGCGTGGGGCCATCGATCTTAGTTAAAGCGAAAATTAAATGAATAAATCTGTCGTCGTAGAACGGAAGGAGTCAAACCTGTGAGTGGGGCATTTTTGTGGACATTTCCTGCTTTAAATGTCCTTGATGCTGTAGCCAGTTCTTGATGACCTTTCTACTAGGGGGCAAACTGGCGTATTCCCACCCGGTACAAGCATGGAACAATAACTTGTCCTTGTCATGTTCGCCTGCCATGCCTGTAAAAGGAAATGCAAAGCCTTCGAGCAGCGAAGTACCTTCTCCTCTCAGATGATATACTAATCCTGAGAACTCTTTAGGCTGTTCTGGCGCGTCATCCTCATTGGAATAAAATGGCGGTTTATAGATTTTCGACGGCAGGCCCAGTGATTCAAAGCTGGTCGTAATTTCAGCTGCTCCGGGGGCCTGCTTATAATATGCATAACTGTTTTGACTACCTCTTCGACATAAGTTATATGCCTTCGTCAGCTGCGAACACGAAATTCGAATTGTCGACGCTAAGGGTATGCTTTGAAGACTTTCTTTGTCATCAGATGATAGAAAGGTAGGTGTGCTGCGTTGTTCTTGTAATTGGGCCTTCCTAGCCGTAGGTGAGGTCTCCATACAGAAAACGCGGCATCAGTACAGATTATCGGAGGCTCACTTTTGCTTATCATTTTCCTGTATTTCTGCACTTTCTTTTAAGTGAATATCCGGTGTTGCCATTCTGATTTCGCGTTTCCGAGACGCGTTTTCAATCCACTTACCTCTGGGCTTGGCTATCGAAATGGCTCAATCAATACGCTCAGATGATGATAGCCGAGTCCAACCTTGAAGAAAAGAGACGAGAGCACTTAGTTGTCCCATCATCTAAGAAAGGGTTGGGGGACGAAGATCTGGTGTAGAGTAAGCGAGCGGATCAAGTTCTAGTATTTCACACACCAACCTGGAAGCTCCTCTGTTTCCCGATGTGTCTTCGTCGTCGCTTTCTTCCTCTATTTCTTTGACCTCCGCATTATCTTCGTCCAGGTCTCCGTCCGTGGGGTCGCGGTCTTCGTTATAAACCTCATCTTCTTCCATGTCCCCAAGGTCATCGATCGTCCTGTAGGCCAGTAAATCCTCGTTCACATCCACTTCGCCACCTTCTACAACTTCCTCAATAGCCGACAAATCCGACTCGTTAAGAACTGCCTCATCACGTTTTGAAGTCTCATACATTGTCTGCTTGTCAGGTTTCCATCTTCTGTAACTTGATTCCCAAAGTGCCTCTGTGCTCTCGAAGATAGACATTACTTGGCTCTCCCACGGCGGGGTACTCGAAGAATGAGATTGATTCACTGGGCGCTCGCGTTCGAGTCGAGAATGGATCTCATCCCACCAGCGAGCTTCTGCTATCCAACCGCCGCCGGTCTCCCTGGACCCCTCGCTTGGATCTTGGGGCAGCTCGGGTGAAGGTTCCATACCAAGAGCACGACGACGCACGCGTTCTTCTTCCCATAACTCGCGAATACTCGTAACGATCGGTTCGGATGGTCGCTCAGGACCAGGTATCACAAGGCGATGGTGAAGGCAGCGCTCCTTGATTTGTGTTCGATTAGTTATTTCTGGCGAGATTACGTCCAGTTCTATGGGCATGTGCGACTGTGGAGGGTAGGGTGACGGTTCAAAAGACGTGACTTGCTCCGGTAGTATATCTGTCTCGGACCCCAATACAGCTCGTCGATAAGCCTTGCTGATTCCAACGGACCCACATCCGTATAGACCGAAATCGCACATGAACTGCAGAGTGAAACTGAGGTGACTTTCATACACTGGAAAGCGCTGACTCATTACCGAGCCAGACTGTAAAATGGTGGCCACACGATTCATGAGCCGTGGGTCTAACAGTATTATTTTCAGGAATGGCGAATATTGCGAGTGGAATCCATAGAATTTGACGCCTTTAACCAGCACAACGGCACAGACATATTGAGATTTGGTGGAGTTAGGGTCTCGTTTTAAAGATAAAGCAATGGCATGATTTAACGACTTTTTGAATTTTCGGACGTATTGTTTCACTGTGCGGGGCCTCAGGTTGATAAATACTGGACAGCTCATAAACGTACCATGTCGGAGATCGAGATCTCCTTGATATTCAATATAGCAGTAAGGATAAACTTGGTGCACATGAAGGCAGGTTCGCAATCCAACAGAAGACTGGCCAAATATTCGCAGAATAGGCACCCTGGGGTAGTGAGAGCGGTCAAGCGGGCCAGGAGGAGATAGAACGTAGTCAATCTGATATATCTGCACAGAGAACATAGCGGCCAGCATCAGATATTCGATAATATTCGGAACTTAGAAGTGTCACTCGGTGATATTACACGTGATTTTGCTCGATCGGAGTCCGGAATCCTGACACTGATGATAAGTATGCGAGCTTTCGTTACACACCCATTCGAACCGGGTATGTACATTTTACTCAACTAATAGTCGAGGCATCCCCATGGTCAGTTGATGATCACGGGTTCAGTCAAGTTAATATCAAATACGACTAAAAGTTGACTGTTTCATTATGATGAACTTAAGTGATAGACAGACGATATACATCCTTGACATCGAGTTGACGTATATTCCAAGGACGCGAAGAAGGACCAAGACATCAAGGTTCTCTGGGTGTATACACTGTACATACTTAAGTTTTAATAGTGAGGGTCTGTTGGCCGATCCACTTTTCGCCAGGGCTAACTTTAACAAAGCCCCGAACATAACCAGGTTCGACACAGACGAACCTTTCCCTGAATTGGCGGTCGCACCTGAGTTTGAGGACTTGTTGAGATTTATATGAGGACGATCAATACTCACCAGCCATTCTCCTCCATATCCGCGATCTTCTTCCCTCCTTCCTGAGGATTCCAGACGACGACATTGTCCAAGCTTTTGGTACGGATGTCGATTTCCCCACCAGACCAACTCACCTGGTAGTCCCCAGGCGAATTCTCATACACGGAATCGGTAAAAATATTGACGTCTACCTCGGCTCGTGATTCGATCCTGCGGAGAGCCTTGCCCTCGTCAGTTTGTTGCGTTTTGTCGTAGTAACCCAAATTTTGTAGCGGTTTAATTCTAACTGATGATGCAGGGGCGCGGATGTAATTATGGAAAAGTGCCTGGAACTCCAGGTCATGAGAACTTTCGGATGGGTTATAGACATGGAGATCGGTGCTGAGTTGATGCTCCGCCAGAGTGACGACGTAAGCAAGCTTGAAGTTTCGTTCGAATTTCGAGGCAATCCGGGCGGTGGGACTCAAAGCTTTTGAATCAAAAGTATATGAGCGATTCTGCTCTATCGATAGAAGGGATTTGCACTAACTGAGCCGAACGGAAACACCGACATCGTTGTCAAGTACGATACTTTCGAAGGACCACTCTTCGCTCCTGGCGAAGCCGTGCTGGGGAAGTTTCATGTGGTCGCGATGGGTTGGGGCTCCAAAGCAAGGGAAAACAACAGGTATACCGCCTCGCACTGGCTTTGAACCGTCCAGAGACGCATTGGCGGATACAAATAGTCTTTCGACGCCCTGAACTTTCCAGGATGTCACAGTAGCGCCGTAATACAGAACCTCGACTGTAGCACCCTATTTGCAAACGCTCAGAATAGGACAAGCACTTGCGGGGCAGGTTGTATACCTTGGGGTGTCTGAGTACGACTTTATCTTCTAATCGGTCGACCGGCATGCTTAATGGTGTGGTGTAAGAGTGAGCGCCTGAGTGGAACTCGGTGCCGCTCAAATGGGGAGCCGTTGCTCCACCAAATAAAAAATAAAAATAAAATAGAATAAAATAAAATGAGGGGCCGTTCCGGACCGCCTCCGGGCAGTTTACGGTGCTCTCGACATGTAGGAAGCAGCTGGCCAACACTACTTTAATCACAGAAGGGAATTGCGGGGAGATCTCCACTGCTAGTATTGGATTTTCGACCTCAGGGATTTCTGAGAGGTGCATCAGCAAACCGGTTCAAAGATGGTTTAGCCTTGTAGACCTTACATACATGTAGGATGATTACATAGCCATATAATCATTTTCGAGAGATTAGAATCACAATACAATTATAGTAGAGGAATAAATGATTATCTATTATTTCGTGACAAGATTACAAGCATTTTAAGAAGTATACATACTTACCACCATTTTTGTAGGGGGATTACCCTTGTTTGTATTACAATACATGCTTATTACATTGAGGGGTAGGTTACTAGGTAGAACTTGCTAGTTTTCTCGAGTAAGCCACCTTTCGATCGCGAACGATGTCAATGTAGGTGATATTAAGCGAGATTGAGATGCGTGGGAGGTTTGACTAAGTCCTAACCTAGCTAAATACTATATATACTATATATCAGTTGTAGTATTAATTAAACGCTATGGCTCAGTGGTCTAAGCGCCTAACGCAACTCTGTCAAGAGGCAGCGGGTTCGACTCCCGTATGCGTTGGCTCGGGCTGCAACAGCCGTATGTTCACACGTTCAACAGCCCGCCCGGTAGAAAGCGGGCAGCTCAATATTTTGTCACTCGGTCACCTGTAATAATGTAATGTCCTACATTTAATTGTTATGTTTGTAATCTACTCAACATGATTGTCGATTTAACTTGGGTTGGTTTGGCCTTGTGGTCATTGTGGGATAATTGTAGACCTTACCTAACTTTGTATCACCTTACAGGCTTTGGTTCGTTTTGCTGATGTGAGCGCTTGAGCTAGGAGAGCCTGACGCAGAGATGCACGTGATCACACGGAGGAATCTCATACCTTAGTGCTTTTGGAATGCTTCCATAGTACTGCACGTATCAGGACACAGCACACACCATCAAGAGTATTTCCAATCCAGACACTTTTGCACGGACCCGCAACCCGAATACCTCAGTACCTAGTCTGTAAAGAACACAATGGATCCATCGATGGGCATAGAACAGGTGTGCTTTCGACCACCCGCGAGATCTCTCGAATTCAACTCACGGCCTATCTAAGATTGCGCCGATCGCCATGCTCATGGATGAGTTACGTTCGGAAGACGTTCAGCTTCGTCTGAACGCAATTCATAGTCTACCCACGATAGCACTGGCGTTAGGTGCAGATCGCGCGCGGGATGAATTGATGTCTTTTCTTCAAGATTCTATTGATGATGAAGATGAAGTTCTTCTTGCTCTTGCGGAAGAGTTAGGTAAAAGCTTTGAGGAATACGTAGGGGGTAAAGAGTATGCCCATGTTCTTCTTGGCCCGCTAGAGAATCTCTCTGCGGTGGAAGAAACACTCGTTCGGGATAAGGTACGCGGTTTCTTTGCATCTATCATGCATTATATTCAAGCCGTGACAGGCCGCCGAATCAATAACGAAAGTAGCGGAAGTGTTAGCTCAAAGCCAAGTAGAGCAATACTATATCCCACTTTTGAAACGACTCTCTGGTGGCGAGTGGTTCACGTCACGGACTTCTGCTGCTGCACTCTACGCACCGGTTTACTCTAAAGTTTCCTCTGGCATTCAAGATGAATTGCGCAAAGCATATGCAGCTCTTGGGGCAGACGATACACCCATGGTTCGCAGAGCCGCTGCAAAATCTTTCGGGGTCAGCAGTCGTTCACTGGATCGAGTTTCCAAGCTGACAGGCACTGTAGCCCCTCCTTAAACAGTATTCCCAGCAGCATATCATCTCCGAAGGCTTGCAAGTTTATAGGCGGTTGCAAGCTGACGATCAGGACTCCGTCCGACTGCTGACTGTCGAGGATCTCATTGCCATCGCGCAGAAACTCTCCCCGACTGAAGTTAAGGATCTCTTGCTGAAGCAGACTAAGCAAAGTATCGGTGACAAGAGCTGGCGAGTGCGATACATGGCTGCAAGCCATTTCAATGAGGCAAGTTTTTTTTACTGATCCTATAAATGCCTCATATTCAATACATTTCAAAGCTTGCGGAGGCTGTTGGGACAGAGTTGGTGCGAGAAGAGCTGCTCGGTCAGTACATCCAGCTTCTGAAAGATAATGAAGCAGAGGTACGAACAGCTGCGGCCACACAAATACCGGGTGAGTTTAGCTGAGGAAAATGATCACATAACTTAACCAAAAGAGTTATAGGCTTCTCCAAGCTACTCGACAAAGAAGTCATCTTGGCCAGAATCATTCCCTGTGTTAGAGACTTGTCACAAGACACGTCTCAGCATGTTCGTGCGGCCCTAGCGAACCAGATTCATGGTCTCGCGCCTTTGTTGAACCGAGAGCCAACTATCGAACATCTTCTTCCGCTTTTTTTGCATCTCTTGAAAGATGATTTCTCTGAAGTACGATTGAATATCATCAGTAAACTCGAAACAGTCAATAATGGTATGCCTTGCCGCTCATTTTCGGGTTGGACATCAATGTACTAATCACCCACAGTAATTGGTATTGAGCTTCTTTCTGAAAGCTTGCTTCCGGCTATCATGGAGCTAGCTGAAGACAAATCGTGGCGAGTGCGACAGGCGATTATTCAGTACATTCCCCTCCTTGCTACTCAATTCGGTAAACCCTTTTTTGATGAAGAACTGGGCAACCTGTGTATGTCATGGTTGGGAGATTCGGTTTACAGCATCCGGGAAGCTGCGATCGTCAATCTCAAAAAACTGATTGAAGTCTTCGGCGTTGAGTGGGCTCGAGCAGCTATTGTACCAAAGGTGGTTGGAATGGGGTCTCATCCGAGCTTCCTCTTCAGGATGACGACTGTTCAGGCAATCACAGTATGTTAGTTCATCATCTCTTCTGATTCAGACTTAGTTCTTGCCCAGACGATTTCACCTTCTTTGACGCTTGAGATCTTGCGAGCGGACATAATCAATCCACTTCTGGAATTATCGAAGGATCACATTCCTAATATTCGTTTCAACGTAGCGAAATGCCTGGAAGTGATGGCAGCATCTTTTAACTCTACGCCCGGGGGCCGTCAATTCGTCCAGGAATTGATCCTCCCTGCGTTAGAACGACAGAAAGATGATGTTGATGCCGATGTCCGGTACTTTGCCTCCCGCGCACTACAGAAAGCTCTCCCAGCAGATTCGTAAAGGTATGATACCACAACAATCACGATACTACGTATATTCAGTCGAAATTTAGACAGGTAGAAATGGCTGTAACAGATTTTATCATTACTTTGTGTCATCAATTGTGTTCTAATCAGGAGTCGTTAACTACCCTCGAGTCTCCAGCGATTGCGAGATTTCATCTTCATCTCTGGCATATTGACTGAAGGTTTAAAAGTCGAAAATCCTATTGAATGGGTGGGTAGAGTTGCTCGAAATAACTATGTTGCCTGGATACCGCCCTGGGATTCAAAATGTCTAAAGAAACAGCCAATACTGTACCGTCTCCTGTCATTTGTTGACGGTGTCAGTTCCCTGGGTACTTATATCAGCACCGATATAGAACAAACTTGTACGTGTTCAGTGGTCAAATCGATGCACCTACCAGCTAGTACACAACCGACCCGAACTTGAGGAGAGCCCTCGATAATTGTTAGAGGGGGACGTCAATTAGGGGCCGCTCCAAAGGCACCACAAAAGGTCCGGTGAGGAGGTTGAAGGAGGTTGATTAAGGGTCAAGCTTCAAGTACGGAGGTTAACGTAAACCGTTTAGCTAATGTTTCATTTGACTTGCCGAGACATTTCACAATCAAAGAAACTGCACTCCTGAGAGTTTGGTCCCAAAATGCTCATGATATGATATAGTACTATGTTTGATCAAAACACGCAAGCACTTATTTTTTTGAATGCTGATAATTATAACCAGTTGATAACCAGACCAAACAGTCGGGGTATAAAGACTGGGCTTTGTGCACAATGCTCGATATTCCCTATTCTTGAGACTTCCGGTCTCTCTGTTACAGCTTCAGACGCTCACTTGAAACTCACGGCTAGTAATAATGCGCGTTTCAAGCGCCCTCATTGCGTTGTCGACCCTCTTGCCATTGGCCGCGTCGTCCTACGTTCCCAGCGAGAGGTGCAAGTCTAACGAATTCTGGTGCGTCATTCTTTAAACTGGGCCTGCGTTGAGAACAAGTACCAATTCTGGACCAGGTGGGACGATAAAAAATGCTGCTTACCCTATGGAGGCCCGAACTCCCCTCCTCAGCCTCCTAAAGGTACCTATTGTCCCCCTAGCGGTTATTACTGGCACAAGGATAAGGGTTGTTGTGCTCCTAAAAATGCTCCTCAACCGAATCATCCTGAGCCGCAGTGTGGCAAAGGCCATAACTGGTACCAGTCACTCCACTATTGTGTACCTGAGCCTCATCATACTACTACTTCTACTTACCACAAACCGTCTCCCACTCCGTATTATCCCTATGGAGCCCACCACGGTAGCCAGCATGGTGGCGAAGGATCTTACGGTGACAAGGGAAGCGGAAAGGATGGGGAGAGCAACAAAGGTCATGGCTACTCGGGGCGCAGTGGAGATTTCTGAAATATCCATGATCAACGACCCAATAGGACTATTCTTCCCTATCGTCGCTCTTTATAGAGCTGAATATCTGTATGGACACAGTCGTATACCAGCTTTTACTTGTTAGTTTCGGAAGCTCGGTGTATACAGTATTGGTTTGACGACCGAGTACCTTTCTCTCGGGAATTATATATAGAACCGCTTTTTTTACTTCTGGTTAATTTTAGACACTCATACACGTCATAGAAACGAGCCAAAGGTCAGCAAATAAAGGACTATCTCCATAAAAGGCGAAGTGTGGTGTTCGCGTAGTATTCCAACGATTGGCTTTTTACTCTTCATTTTACCACTCCGAATCGTCTACCGGCTACCCTCCCTTCTATAGAGGTCGAATTACATCAAAATGCTGCTTGCTATGGTTTATGTCTTACTGGCGGGCCTTTCATTGGACTTATTTGTGGCAGCATCGCCATTGGCTGTTCCTCATTACTCACGCGAAGCATTTCCGTTGTACGAAAACGATCGTCACACTCTGGGTCGTAGTCTGGTTTCTCGAATCCCTCAGATCTTAACCGCCTCAGATCTCGGCAAACGGGGCTTAGGGACCACCGAACCACGAGATGTTTACAATACTCTTGTCAGGCGTTATCAGGATGTGCTGTCCTCATCTCTACAACTGCGTGCGTGCGAGTGGGCTGTTCTTACTTGGGTCGCGCTTAATATTTTGCATGTCAGGCGCGTTGTCCCAGGATTCTTCCGTTGCGGAACCCACTGTCGTTGAAAGCTTGACTACGTATAAAACCAGTATATCGGAATTTCAATCTGCCCTTGCATATCTGGGACGTGACAAAGGACTGGCCAATTACAATAAGGATGACAAGCTCGAGACTTTACTCAAGGACCTGGTCAACCTTCACAAACACACCCTATCCTATATCGATGTAGTCGTCTATCAACTCCCGGTGGTTGGCCCTATGCTCGGACCCAGTGAGCTTAGATTGCTGCGCATATATCTTGTGAGACTGATCCTTTTCTAGTTGTTTACGATATCAAGTGCATCCTGGACGAAGTTCTTAACGCTGTAGAAAACATCAGTGACGGCCTACTCAACGTCCTCGATCCTCTCCTAATAAAAACTGTACAGGACACACTCCTATCGGCCTGCAGTCTTGGCCTTTCGATTTTAGGTATTTGTGCCTGAGTCGCTTTTGCTATTTTCCCCTGTAAATATTCACAGCCTTTCACATGTTCCTATGCAATCCGCTCTTTGAGTTGTTTTGGTAATAAGATGTATTTCTACTCGTCGCATACCATCATGTTTACTAATTCATGTACTATCGAGTCTAGTCGTCCCTAACCCGTAATGATATTTCGTTTCAAAGGACAAGTGACGCTGCTGATCTTCAGGCTCGCGAGTCGCGACGCGCCAAGCATCACGTCGATTTCATGGATGCACGTGACATCAAGATAGTCGGCAACAACCGTGAAAACTGTACAGTGTTCCCAGCCACACAACGTTGGTCAAACTGAGTGACTGCATCAACGACCTCAAGAACAAGGTATGTCTGCCGTGTTACTGTGAAGTTTCATTTTGCTAATACCTGGCAGCGGCTTCGACTCTAGCAGATCATTATGGTGAGTCTCTAATGTGCTATCATGAACATCGGGAAAAGTCAAGCGATGGGGTATTGGACAATAAGAGCTGATTTATCAAAATCTAGGCAGATGCTACGCCTATAACGTTAAGAACGCGCAAGTTCATCACCAATCGCCTTCTGTTGCGCCGCCAATTTGTCGTGGAAGTGCTTCACCCTGGCCGTGCGAATGTCTCCAGGACCGAGCTCTCTGAAAAACTCGCTACTTTATACAAGGCTGACAAAAACCGAGTGATTACTTTTGGACTACGGACGCATTTCGGTGGAGGCAGGAGCACTGGCTTTGCCCTGATCTATGATGACGAAGCCGCTCAAAAGAAGATGGAGCCGAAGCACCGTCTCGTTCGAGTGCGTTTGCAGTGATATCCCTTTGGGAGTGACGATTGACCAAGGTTTAGGCAGGACTTAGACCAAAGACTGACAAACCTTCTCGCAAGCTGCGGAAGGAGCGAAAGAACCGTGCTAAGAAGGTATCATTGATTATTCTTCGCCCTCATGCATATGCTAAGTCCCCTTTTTCTAAAGTTCCGCGGTACCAAAAAGGTCAAGGCTGCCGAGCCACCGAAGAAGGGAAAATAGTCGTCTGGCTCTTTGGTTCGGTGTCTCTTTTATGGCCCGCATGTACTCCATGATCAATTTATTCTTCGTGTCTGCTCTCCTGTCGCCGATTATAATCCACATGTGAGTTATGGAGGCGCGTAGTAATGCCCCAGAGTGTTGCTAGAGTAAGATAATAGATGTGTGTAAGAAGGTATCAAGCAAGTCAATAAGTAGCGCAAGAGTTTGAAGGGTATAACTAAGAGTAATGCGTTTATACGCCTTAGAACCCTGCTTTTTTATGAATGATGTCTGGATCCTCTTGGTACTCCTCGGCTGAAACCCACATCTAGAGAGCAAATTAGTCTTGATGCGGATGCTCAGAATGGCTAGATTTGAGATACCTTTTTGAAGGTGTTGAGGCCTGCTAAGATAGACCCGCCTATCCAGGTGGAGTATTTGCGCTCAGGTGGAGCATAGATCTTGATCTTGATATCTTTCAGAGCCAGCTTTTTGACTTCGTTGAGGAGACGGTCACCAAAACCTAAAAGCGCAAGATGAGTGGATGTGGTCCAAGGATAAGATCATCATCCACCTCTGCACAAAGTGCTGCCACCGCTGAGAACGATATTGGAGAACAAGCTCTTGCGAAGGTCTAAATCGACACGATGGATTGAGTCAACGATGACTTGATGAACACCAGCATACTCCTGGCCGATCAGCTCGGGATTGAACAAGATTTCTGGCGCGCGAAAACGTTCAGGACCAAGCTTTAGAGCTTGCATTAAATTCAAGCTCACGAGAGGTTCTGTGAGGGAACGTACTTGAACGATATTTCCATCGGGGAGAGTAAAATCCTCGAAGCGGCCAAGGGACTCTTTCTCTTCCTTCGAGGGATTAATGGCGATATAACAGCACTTTTCCTTCATTGTTCTGACGACTTCGCGCTCTGCCGTCGTGTGGAGGTGGTGGCCCGCTTTTCGCAAAAGAAGTTGCAAATAGTCTGTGACATCTCTAATGGCGATCGTTAGATTAGGAAACTCCGGGGTTTGAATCATCTTGCCTTCCAGCAATGTCAATGCGACGGATAGCGTGTGGCATCGAGAAGCCTTCAAAGACCGGGACGGCATGGGTGACTCCATCGCCTGAATCGAGGACAATACCGGTTGTTCGACCAGATGCGTACCTGTCAACACAGGAAATAAGTGAGCTCATCATGCAAACTCGCACTATGCTATTGGGGAACGGACAGTGACAAGACGGCTTGGACGGAGGTGAAGAGGGCTGGGACGTTGAAAGTATCGAATAGTATTTGAGCGGCAACATCCCTGTTACTTCGAGGATTGAGAGGCGCCTCGGTGAGAAGAACAGGATGCTACAACATGTGAGGATGGGTAAGATGTGAGGGTTACACGATGAAAGTAGCACCTCTTCACTTGGAGTTGCGAGTTCTTCGACATAAATCCAATTCCAGATCTTTTCCATATCGTCCCAGTCGGTCACGATGCCATGCTCCATTGGATATTTAATTTTGAGAAGGCCACGATACTCTTGAGCTCTACGACCGATGAAAGTATCACCCTCGAGGGCACCGGCCATTACGCGTGTATGCTTCGGCCGACCAACACTAACGACCGGTCATTTGAGAAAGCTGAGTGACTACGAGATGGCGCACAATGAGGGAAAGAAGCAATTGGGTCGATCCTCACCAGCAAAGCCAGCCTTAATGGTGCCGGAGCCCTAGAAGAATGGGTGACGCTTAGGGAGAATGTGTCTGAAGAGGACGCGACTGACATTGTCTATGACGACGGGCTGGTTTGTCAGGACATTGTCGAATTCTGCGGACATGCGGGGAGGAGGTAGGGGAAGACGCGGTCGTGTGGGAGACGCAGCGACAGCACTGCCGCTTTCAGACTCCTCCTCCTCATGCGTCTCTCCTCCCTCCCGCTCCTCTCCCTCGCCGTGAGTCTCTCGTCGTCGTGCTGCATCTGTCTCATGCCCCTCCCCAGACTGTCGCCTCCGCAGCTTCGAAAAAGTGGGAGGCCACCAACTTCTGCAAATGTATTGTTGCTTCTTGGATCTGCGATGTATTATTCAATGCTCTCCCAGGCATATGTTTTCAGACAAACTCTACAATCCTTCACCTCGATCTTCCAGATAACCCTGCTCAGCCCTGCCTGTCCTGCACAAAAAAGTGGTGTCTTAACCAGAATCTACCCATCTGCGCGGGTGCCTCGTTAGGGGACACCAACCCCGACACCGCCACCGGTAAAGAGGGAGATGTAGAGGCAAGATGTTTCCGTGCGCAAATTATGGCCACGAAGATTGCATTCAGCTTCTAACGGTATACAGAGCGCGACTCCCCCAGGGACCAGCTGGTGGTTACACTTTTCCTACTCACAGTCTTCGGTCTGCTGTTAGTTGCGGGAATAAAGAACCGCATCGCAAAGGTAGGTTTGACTTCCGAACTGCCTTGGCAAAACGGGCGACGATGGTTGGAGGTGAGACTCTGCCGTGGATGACTGCAGATGCTATGTGCTGAGGATATCTTAGGAAACATTCGTTCCTGGCAGACAAAGAGAACGGTTCCGCCTTGGTCAAATCCACCGAGATTCAGACTATGAAAGGCTGGAGAGAGAGAGAGAATCTCAGAGCGATAACGACATTCCTCTCCGTCCATAATCTACCATGCCAGTGTATTATTTCGTGTATTGATCCCGTGTGAATATGTCGTACCCAGTGCCGCTTATATTTACTGCTTTGGCTCTACTCCCATCCGCTGCAACCCACCACAATATGGGTTCGCTTTGTTCAAAGTCGAGCCACTACCAGGGTGGCCATATTGTATTGGGTACTGGTGCAAACACTACCGGTGGGAATCCTAACAGTGGAAATACTACCAGCGGAAATACTACCAGTGGAGGCGCTCCAACATCTGCTCGCGATCCTCGAACAGCGGCAGCGGAAGCTGCAGAACGTCGCATGCAGGCCGTCAGTCCTTGAGCACTTATTCTTGCTTCTTTGTTCTCGAACACTCCAGTAGGCCCAGCAACGGGGAACCAATTCATCGAATCCCAAAGCAGGGCAGCTCGCTGCCAAGGTCGCGCAACAGAATGCGAAAGGCTCCGCCGAGCCTCAGCAGCCTGAACGTCTTGTGGTGAGTTCTTCTGTTACTGTCCTCCTACAGCTACTGATCTGTGACATGGCGCTGACACTTAGTGGGATTAATGCTTTCCTATCGTATCCCGTTTCCTTTCTATACCATTGCACTCGCGCCGCACCCATTCCGCGCCTCGAGGTGCTGTTTCTCTGCTTCCTGCCTTGAATTATACCACTTTCGGTGATGCGTTCCTCAGAACCCCACCCTCGGGATTCATCCCATGGAAGACTCTTGGTATGGCTATCAGACATGACAGTAGATCCGATAGACTACTCCATGAAGGGAAATGTCCAATGAGGAATGGTCGTGCATTAATTTTGGAGTCTCTTATTCTGATGCTAGGAATATTTCGCGACCTTCACATTGAAATTCGCTCTCTTCGAATACCATAGACTCTACCAATCACGAGGATTGAACAGGCAGTAAGTAGTATGCCACATGAGGTGTTAGTGCAGGGTCACAATGATTAAGCTTTACCTTCATCTATTACTTTCGAGTACATGATCGTGGGACGCCGCATCATCATACCCAACATCATCATTCACCCTGAAGAAGTGTATTACCAACTTTACCACCGCCTGTACTTGACTTTTGAAGTTCCAGGTGCATGAAGCCTGATGGAGGTAATTGGGAAAAGATCCTTTGGAAAACTCAAGGCTTCGAGGACAACTATATCCACCCTCAATTCTTTCTAGAGTCCCTGAGGAAGAACCGTAAGTCGATAGATGTTTCTCCCCGTTGTTCGGGTGAAAACTTGAGCTGTATCTTAGCCAACTTCAAGCCTTATACCTACTCTTCGTTGGTGCTACTCACATGTGCAATCACTCAACATATATCTTCCATTTTCATATTCTTGGGTATCTTTTTTCGTTTGAGGGCTGGGGTACTCCATCCGCGTGGCATATTGTGGTTTTCCATGGGCGCCTTTTGCGTTGGCTACGTTTGTTGGTCACTTCTTAGTTCCCGGCAGTCTTCAAATTTTCGCGGTCGGAAGATCACATCAGAGCAACGTAAGGTTATCACTCGCCTGCAAAAAAACCAATTCCATGCCGACATTCCTCAACAGATCTCAAGACCTTAAAATCTTCCATACTGGTTTTTCTAGCGCTTATATCTCTGTCACCTGTTTTACGGACTCTCACCGCGGCCACATCCTCCGATTCAATTTGGGCATTATCCGCAGTTTTGTTTACCCTGAATGTCCTTCTAGCGGACTATAGTGTCATGCCAACGAATGAACATGGCCAAGAGCGGTAAGAAGTCCGGGGTTTCTCTCTTCTATAGCCCACTAATATGGGGTGCTTTACTCCAACTGGTCCAGTCTATCGTCAGTGCTATCTATGAATGCAGCCATATCCGGTTCCGTTGTATTGGCGTCCCGCTTGTCAACAGATATGGCCGTGTTTGCTTTAGCCATTTGCTCAGTCGTTACATTCGCCTTCTTTCCCTTACTTCGCCGACTGATTCAAGTACGTTCAACAGTTACCGTGATTCCCTTATACCGTTGATATTCTACTAGGGGACCTGCACATCTGCCTGGGTTGGGTTGACATTACTGCTCGGTGCCTCTGCAGTTTGGGTGGCTACGTATATCTCAGATACGTTCACATATCTTTGCGTCTCCACCCTGATGGTAGTCACTTTTGTGGCACCTGCCATGCTTATGTGGGCACAAAAATTCAAGAAGTATGTGGAACGCGCTAGTGGCTCTCGCTATCTGTATATTCACATCATTCCAGTGAAATTCGTGGCCCTTGGGACGTCGCCGTCCCCATTGTAGGCTAGTCAACAGTTACCAAAGAATAAGCACGGTCGGCGGATATCGGTATTTGATAGAGTTCCATTTAGGTAGAATCAATATCGAGATAGCAGTGAATCGAGATATGCACATCAAGATCAGAATTATTTGTACACAGCTTCAAGTACTACAACTGAGCTAGGATATTTGAAGATGCAAATGTTCGGACTCTTTAAAGAACTCTAACGTGTCGTAATGGTATTAAAATTATACATCATTCCTCCATAAGTTTTCTAAAAGAAAGAAAAAGAAAAAGAAAGAAAGCAAGAGAATGGCTAGGAATCATAGGATCATATATAGTTTCTCAGTGATCTGGACGCTAAGAAGTGAGATCAAATTCGTCATCCTCACTCGCTCGCTGTCGGGAGCCGATGCCAATTCCACGCGCTTCAAGCACATCATGAGCGACACGACTCGCCGTTTCTGTGGATTTTTTGGTCCGCGTCCGCGTTCGCCTAAGAGCGCCGAAAGCTTGAGCCTTGATGACAGCGACTGTGCATGATAGTGCGGGTGCAGCTGGAGAAGGCGATCGAGAAGAACGCAAAGCAATGCTTCTACGTGAGCGAAGGCGAGAATTGGAGTATGAAGCGGAGTCACCGTCACTACTGCCACGTTCATGCTGAGATTCATTCGCACTCCCTGGTCGAGTCTGGGGTAGCATGGGACGATCGGTCATCGACATCGGCTGTCGGTTTCCAAGGCGGTAACGGATCGCGTCCGCACCAGGTATGACTGAGACGTCTGCTGTACCACCATGAAGGGTCATTTCAGCACCATGAGAAGGACGACGGAAGGTGTCTTGCGTAAAGGCGGGGTCCGGGAATGTATACGGGTAAGATGCAGAGGGTATCGAGGTTGACGATGAAGAACTAGGCGTAGAAGTCGGTGACAATGACCGACTGTCTGTGAACCGGTCACTGCTGAATGTAAATGAGGTAGCTTCAAAGTTACCCAGAGCAAGTTTGGAATCATCGTTGGGGAAACGCGGGACATATGTCATCTGGGAAAGGGAGTCAGCACCACGCGAAGGTCAAAAAAGCAGGTCTCAAGATGACTATCTTCAACAGTACTCGGCAAGACGATCTGAGAGCTATTGCTCCATCGACCCTGAAGTCAGGCAAGGGGTGGATTACTGACCTTTTCAACCCTTTGACCGAGGCAATGAGAAGCATCGCCCGAAACATCACCATCGTTAAAGGGCAATGGATTGGGAACCGTCGTAGAGAAGTCTTGCTGGCCGGCATATGGCGGCTGTGAAGGCGTGTCTTCGGATGTCCGGTAGGTCATACCGTCGAGAGTATAAGGGCCGAGTTGAGAATTTTGAATTTGGGAGCCGAGGCCGTTGGGATGAACGTGGACCGGAGAGAAGGATGGAGATGAAGCGATGTCGTCCGCATCGGGGGTTGGACCGCCCCTTCGATTCTCCCAAAGATCACGCCAAAAGCGGTCTCGTTCCCGACAGTGATGCTGGAGGCGAAGCAATTCTTGGCGGGCATCCTGTAATTCGGTACGCGATTCACGCCATGAATCCTGGAGCTGCAAGACGACCGATTCGAGGCTGGTGACTAAGGGGAAATGTCAGCGGCGGCCAGTTACTAAAAGGGGAGGGGTGTCGGGACCTGTCTCCTCCAAGGTGGCTATGTAGTTGGCTCGGCGGGCCCGGAAAGCGGCCTGTGCGTCTGCATTTTTCTTTTTGCGAAGGGCAATGTCAGAGAGACGCGAGACTGGGTTATCGGGGGTGGACTTGACGGTGGCGAAGGAGGGAGAGGCACGGGGAGACTTGGGCATGGTGAGGATGTTGGAGCGGATGGGAGAGATGGAGATTTAAAGCGACGGAAAAGGAGGACACGAGGAGAGGGTCCGCGGCCCTTGACACGACGATGAGGGTAACCGATATAATGGATGATTTAGGTTTGGTCTGAAAGGGATGCGGCGCTCAGACTTACAGAAGCAGCATTGGGGCCTGAAAGGAACTTGGCCTACGGCAATTATCTCCATTGCTTCCATGCAATTTTCACCCAGATCCATCGGCCGGTCCACTCCGGCAAATATCTCTATCCTCCCTCGACCCCCCTCAGATCTCCCCAAAATCTGGCAACGTGCTCCCGCCTCGCGGCCTCTTTCTCACCGCAATGTCCGTGAAATCTTTTTTACCACGAGCGAGGCTAGAACGCAAAAAAGTCGGGTCGGATACTGGTTTGGTTCCAACCCCATGTTCGATCGCACACCACTCCTCCATCACCCATCTCTGCACCGACCCATCATATTCCGCCGTCATCATGCATCACTCCCAACCTCCATATCCTCCACCTCGCCTTCCATGTCGAAAGACTCCATTGATGTACCCGTGTTGTCAAGGACACAGGCCACCCTTCGCCCTACCCTCCCATTAACCGCCATCGAGAAACCTACACTCCTACTGCTATGAACTACTCGGCGTCTCTCTAAAGGGCACAACGTTGCGGTTAACTGCCATGCATATCAGTCCCATGTCCTCCAGATAATGAAAAGCGCCTAACTTCGCCTTTTCTCCAAAGATTCATTGCGGTATTCATCAAATCTTCGCGGAAGCATTTTACGTAGTTTGCAAGCTCGAGTTCTTGATAGCCTACATCGACATAATTGATTATAGCTATTGATGCTAGGTCTGCTGGTACTGAGTGTGATGGTAAAATAAATGATGAGCATCGAAGAGACTTACTCCCAGAATTTTGAGACTGGCAAATAATGACAAGGTTCTCGTCGTCAAAGAACTCGACTTCGAGGAACTTCGCATTTCCTTGTTCTTCATCCCCAGGAAAATAGCATTGAATGACTCCAATAGATATTTCGTTCGGCAAAACATCCCTTGTCGGGTCAAACCGCAAGCGAGCAAGCAATACTGATGCTAGTCAGAAAGAAACCTCGATGACCTCGTGAAATAGACCGTACATATCGATTTATCGTCGGGACTCGGGCTTGCGAAATGTTGAACCGCTTCCCTCTCCTTTATGCTAATCCATAAATGGTATATGAACCAAAACGTGTTTCCTTTCTTACCTTACTTGTTGAAACCCGCTCCCGGATGTTCCGACTTGATAAACCTCCGTATTCCGCTGCGGGGACGTCAAACGATGTTGCAAGATGTTCGGTTGAGACGCTAGCAGAGCGAGACGCAGCTGCGCCTGCTCGAGCGAAAATGAGTTGGCAACGACTTGCCAATTCTTGTATCAGACTATCGAGATTCCGGTCCAAATGGCTGAGATCTCTTCGCGTCCCGTCCTTGAATCCGATCAGCAATGTGTACAAAGGGACATCAAACTGCTTACCGCTTGCCAATCCAATTGCTCGGGATTACCCGCCACGTTGTGGATTTGCTCCAAAACGAGTTTGAAAGGGCGCGTGTCCTCTACCGGAATCCCAAGGTCACGAGGCGTGAACTTGGGTACAGGCCCTATAAACCATTTGTCAATTGAGCTCACTACTAGCCCTGACATCAAGTATGCATTGACTTCTAGGATATCATGGCGAGGTATAGCATGCGATTCATTTGTGGGATTGGCGTTGGTAATTTCTGCTCGGGTGCTAAATAAGGTCATTACAATAAATTGGGGACAATACTTACCAAACCTAAGCCAGGAAATAAATTCTCTGAATCGGGTGAACTCTCTGCGTGCCGTCACAGACAGCCAAGATGCGCATATGACACCCCTGGTCGCAAAATCCAATATACTCGAAATATGATCAAACGACAACTCGAAAGCACGATATTGTGGTCTTTGGACATTCAATACAACATCCGATGAAATGGAAGGAACTTACAATAAGGACCACCCTTGGATCTCTTCAAGGACCAGGTGGAGCCGCTGTAACGCTGGCGCAAGCTGTTTCTCGGCACAATCCCGTAGCTTTCCCAAGGACTCCGTCATCGACGTTTCCCACTTTTGAATATTCTAGCAAGATATTTTTAGAGTCGCTCAACCCAAATCATAACATGTTTACCCGTTCACTCGTTTGTTCTCCGCTTCCAAGAAAGTCTGCGAGTGATATAGAGGAACGTCCCGTTACTAAGAGGCATGTGAGATCGAGTATAGCAATGGACTCTTCTTCTGTTTACTGATCAGTCAAGATATTTACATGGATAGGAACTTAGCCTGCTTACGACCGTATTTTTCTTTCTGTTTTGTTTCTAGTGAGCGTAGCCAACGGGGTCCCCATTCGCGTGCACCACCGTTCATGTCAGAACCAAACCAGATGGTCTTCATCTCTTTAACCACACGCATAGCATACCACGTTAAATCTCGGGCGGTTGATGACAGCTGTGAGAGCTCTCTACAAAAGCGTTGCCTCAGGAGGGGAAGGTCGACCTGAACGGCGCAGAGAGCGGTCGTGTCGTTATCACCAGCAGACTTTGCTACATTTAACCAAAGTATCGACGGGGATAATGTCACCCTATACAAGCAACGCGCGATCATGTTTTTTCCGACTTGGACTCTCCCAAGAGGGAAAGCACCGTCTTGATAACACCAAAGGTGACCATCGTCATCAGCCACAACAAGAAGACTGTCCCTGTTGGTAACATCAGGATCATCGGATACAGTTCTATCACTGGTGGGTTGATGCCCGGGCGGGCATATGGATGCAAGAAGCGGATCGGATACTAGAGTAGGCCAATCGCGCACTGCATCCGGCATCGTGTCCCGTTGAGAAGTTCGTGGATGAGAGCCTTGGAATGTGAAGATATCAGCAGTTCTGATTCAATGATGAGTAGGCCCTTGAAAAATTGTAAGTAATCATTCGACTGACGGGGGTCTATCATAGTCGTCGGGCAGACTGTCCAGCAGAGGAAGCGCCTTTAAAATCGATAGAGAGGATCCTGTCTGGGCTCATCTTAGAGAGGGCAGAGCGTGTCTAGAAGTCTCCTCACGATGAGACCATTCCTCTTGAAGATATCAGGAATTGATGTCCGCTGGATAGGTTGTTCGTCCTTAAACCACCTGATGGAGATACCGATAGCTTGTTTTCTGCTAGTTTGGGAATGCTTGTTGCCAACAGGGAGACTATAGAGCCTCTTTCCGTCTTGTATGGAGTGTATAGATATATTCAATGGTTCGTAAAGAACAGCCACGCTCTGACCTAAAGCGTTTCCATCTACATTGTATTGTGATTGTGGTCGGAAAAACGGCATACCATCCGGACTCCATGCCAAATCAACGACATGTGTGTCATTTGCATCTTCTCCAACTTCAACTTCCCAAATTTTAGTTCCCTGAGTCGTATTCCAGAGGCTGATGCGGTCTAACGATCCAAGCCTTGAGATAAGCAGTACTAGGTCCTTGTCCAAGCAGCACGATGTTGGGAGAATCCGGCAAGGTGTTGGTAATTGGAATGTCGCTAGAGTATTGAAGGCAGTTGTCGACATTGTAGCAGGTCAAAAGTCTATCGAAACTTCGTGAATTGAATTCCATATCACGTGCAAAAGAATTTCGCGTTCCTCTCATTCTGCTCATTCTGTTCAGTGTGTTCCTTGATTTCCGTTACAGATGGCTGCAGACTATGTTATGACCATCGACTCGGAAGATGAAGGTGGGGTGGACAGTATACCTAAAAGTGCACAAGATGAAGCCAATCTCAACCCTGAATTTATTTTCGATGTCGCTGATGATCCTTACCTTGAGATAGCAAGCCACACTTTGGCAGAGGATTGGGTCAAGTCGGGCTCTAAACCAGTACGTGGCCGCAAACCTCTTTTTGAAATACAAAGCCTACTTTATCATAGGTTCCTATCTCCGTTGATGATATTATTGCTCGACGCAGGCCTATCTTAAAACGCAAAAAGTCTGAAATTGAAGAGGATGATGAAGACTCTGGGAATTCTGTCGACGAATCTTCAGAGAGCGAGGAAGATACGGAGAGTAGTGCCGAAGGATTTGACCAAGCAGAGGACAAGGCAGACAAAGCTGAAAACGGAGAAGAACTTTCTGGGAGCGAGTCTGATGATGACCCACTTGCTACATCTGGGGATGATAGTGATATTGAAGAAGAAGAAATGGACTCTGAGAAAGTCGAATCGTCAGGAGACGATGACGACTCTGAAGACGAAACTCAAGCAGAGAAGGACCGCAAGACCGCATTTTTCGACCAGGAGATACCTGCTTCAAAGAGTACACATAATTCATTCTTGTCTATGAACCTCTCTAGGCCTCTTATGAAAGCTGTAACAAATCTCGGGTTCAACAAGCCGACACCAATTCAAGCTTCAACAATCCCGGTTGCTCTGTTGGGCAAAGATGTCGTCGGGAATGCTGTTACTGGCTCGGGAAAAACTGCTGCATTTATGATACCTATGATCGAACGTCTTCTATTCCGGGAAAAAGGCAAAAAAGCCGCTGCCATTCGTTGTCTTGTCCTGGTACCCACTCGAGAACTTGCCGTGCAGTGCTATGAAGTGGGTACAAAATTATCAATTCACACCGATATCCGCCTCTGCCTTGTTGTAGGTGTGTTATTTTCTTTCCATTATTGTTCTTGGCATTCAAATATGATATACAGGTGGTCTGTCCTTGAAAAGTCAGGAAGCAGATTTACGGTCGCGACCCGACATCGTCATCGCCACGCCTGGCCGGCTCATTGACCATATTCGCAACTCTGCTTCATTTTCTCTCGATGCCCTTGATATCTTGGTCATTGACGAAGCGGATAGAATCCTGTCTGAAGGGTTTTCTGACGAGTTAACGGAAATCATCAAGTCGTGTCCTAGATCTCGTCAGACCATGCTGTTCTCGGCTACGATGACTGACTCGGTGGATGAACTTGTTCGCGTCTCCCTAGAAAAACCAGTGCGATTGTTTGTGGACCCCAAACGTACAACCGCACGTGGCCTCATACAAGAGTTCGTGCGCGTACGAGCAGGGAAAGAGGCCGAACGCTCTGCCATGCTAGTGACCCTATGTAGGCGAACATTCAAACGTCGAGTGATTGTTTTCCTCCGTAGCAAGAAGCTGGCTCATCAGATGCGGATCGTTTTCAGTCTGTTGGGCATGAAATGTGAAGAGCTACATGGGGATTTATCTCAAGAACAGGTATGCCGTAAAATCTTGCATCTGATTATGGTATACATGAGGTTGACATGTATTCGGAAGCGCTTGAGAGCACTTCAACTCTTCCGTGATGACGCCGTTGATTTTTTAATGGCCACTGATCTAGCGTCCCGAGGTCTAGATATTAAAGGCGTGGAGACGGTAATTAATTACGACATGCCAACCCAACTCGCACAATACTTACATCGAGTGGGTCGGACTGCTCGTGCAGGAAGAGGAGGACGGTGGGTGACGACCTTCCAATGATTTCCAACTACACTCACTTACGAGCAGAGCTGTTACACTGGTTGGAGAAGCAGATCGTAAGATGCTGAGAGCCGCTATAAAGCACGCTGCTGCTGAGGATCAAGTCCGTCATCGTGTACTACCAACAGAGGCTTTGCAGCACTGGTCGGATAAACTAGTCGAATTGAAGGACGAAATTACTCATGTCCTACGCGAAGAGAAGGAGGAAAAGCAGATGCGTAAGGCAGAGATGGAATTGAAGAAGGGACAGAATCTAATCGAGCATCAAAATGAGATTTTTTCTCGTCCAGCTCGGACATGGTTCCAAACGGGCCAAGAAAAAAAAGCTTCTCAGAGTACGGCGTTTATCATCTACCTCATAACTTGATACTGTCTGATATTCTCAATCTTCAGCGATCAGCAAAAACGAACATGAGCAAGGATCTAAGCCAACGCAACGCCCAAAGGCTGCAGCAAACACACAAAAGGTATTTTTCAGGAGATCTGTAGGTTCATACTCCGACTAAAGCTTGACCAGCATTCCACTACACGTAAGGCCAAGAGGCGGAAGATTGCAATGGAAGAAGATAGGGAATTGGGAGATGGTAAAGCCATCACTGCCGCCATCCGTTCTGCAAAAAAGGCATCTCGTCCTGCCAAGATTGGCGCCGTCGAATCATCAAAACCCAAGCGAAGGAGTTCATCAAAGAAGACTTCAAAAAGTCATTTTGACCGAGAATTCAAAGGGCCCCCGAAGGCGAAGCGAGGTACAAGGGTCAATTCAGGGAAGCGGAGAAAGTGATGATACGTGTTACACACACCATCATGATAACTATGGTCGTTATTATTAAAACCATCGGTGTTTCAGATCCTACACGTCTGAATGATAGCAAAGCGAGAACAAAATGTAGGGGCGACAGAAGGGTATAGTCTAAGAGAAAGCAAGGGACAAATACATGCTTGTGTGAAAAGACATAAATGATGCGAAGCCAATAACATGAATTCCCTAACGCAGGTATCATCCAAGCATACACACAAGTATAAGGGTAACATGAACAGAACAAATGCAAATAGGGCATAGCAAAGAAAAACACTGATTTGACGGGAGAACGGAGACAGTCACCAAAAGAAGAGCCTACGCATAGCTTGCGCTTCTTGTTTAGGGAGGTGCTGATTTGGTAAGAGCCCATACTCTCCTAGTTCAGGGTCTTTGAGGCGAGCACGCTGAAGCTGAGAAAAAAATGAGCCATTGAACGAACGTAGAATCGAAGCTGAAGCGCACCTCCGGACTCATTATATTTCTTCTGATAAAAAGGTCTCGAACATGCCGCCGATCCGGAAAGTGATAGTCCGTGGAACTGCGACACTGGTTCTGGCATTGCGTTGTGATTGCAACGAACCTTCCCATCATACTAAACTTGGCCCAATGGATTTTTGATGGATCATCCTCCTTGCTGTCCCTGTTGTTCTCCTGAGCCTTGATCATATCAGCGATATGAACTTCCCTATGAAACGTGAGTAGGACGTTACAGATAAGCTGATTGTCTTACATTGCGGGAATACATGATCCCTTGCTATTTCGAAGAGCAAGTCTGTATGCACGGTGGGCACGCAGTGTTTGCAATAGAACTTCCCAGGATTGAAGGTTCTTAGCGTGCTCCGGCGACCTGCTCTTGAATAGTTCCATTGTTTCATCGCCTGGATAGGTCGCACTGTTGATACCAGCGACAAAGGCACGAAGTGCCGAATAGTTATTTAGCGTCCTTAGCCGAGCGGCAATATCAACCATTTTCTCCATTTGTCGCGCACGCTTGAGTGGTTTGTCATGGCAGAGAATTAGAGATATAACCCTGTCAGACGTAAGACACTAGAAGGTAGGGTAAGAAGCTAAAATTACATACCAGTCTCCAATATGATTGGCAACCGTGTTGAAGGCCGCAATAGGATCATCTGTCCTTCTTTGCTTCGGGAAAACAAAATGCATCCAATCACGATTCTGTACACTCGATAATCAGATAGCTTTTGAGACATGATGTCAATACTCACCGTTATATTAAGGAAATATTTAGCTTCGACTCGTGTGATTTCTTCCGCAATCTCTGAGGCGTCAATCGCCATGACCTCATTCGCAATTCGATGCAGTTCTTTCAATTGCTGTTTTGTAGAAGCAGGGTCTAAAAGTTCCGTTGGGCCATTGGACACTAGTCCCAGAGTCCGCTCCAGGGGTAAACTAGCTTTCCGCTCCCCTGTGTGTTTGTGAACGGCAGCGTGTGTATCGGAAGGACTTGAAGATGGCACAGAGGGAGGATCAGGTTTGTCGCTGTAAGGTTTGATGTAGTCTTCTTCATCCATCAAGCTTTCTCCATCGCTTTCTTCAGTCGTCTCTGGTTTAATCGCCCATACTGCGTCCTGGTCTTCAAGTATTGGGAGGATTTCAAGAAAAGGCAAAAGTTGTGAACCATAATGCAAGAGGTGTGTTTTTGCGAGAATTGAGCGTATCAGAGCATGGAGCGCGCTTGCGGTGCCTTTAACAGCAAAATCGTTGGGGTAATCAGCGATCCAGATTTCTAAAAGGTGACAGATTCTACAATAGTGTATAAGTTGTCAGGAAACTGAAGCAAAGATGTATAATGACCCTACCTCATCTGCGCAAAGCATGAAAACATGGGATCTCCGGACGGTTCATCGAGATCTCGCATTTTCTTCTGCATAGCTAGCAGAACTTTACGAGGCGTACAAAACCTGCGATATGTGAGCAAGAAAGAGGAAATGAAGCTAGGATCTGTAGCGACATTCTTCAGCACGAGAGCCATATGATTGGATATCTTGCGTACCATCTCCACTGACCGCGATGAAGAGAAGTTTGTCCAACAATGTGTCAAGAGTGGCAAACTGGGCTGGTTTCCTGACAAAACACAAGAAAAAAATTCAATACAAGTAGCACAGAATCGCATAGAAAACATACGGTTTGTCCTTTTCCTTCCCTGATGGTTGGCAAGGCGCTCGAGGCACGCGGTCAGTGGTATCATCCTCCTGCTCGTTATCAGGAGGAATCGGGTTTGCTGGTTCATCATCACGTATAACAGATTCTCCCGTCAAGCTTGAGGGAGCCTGAGCTGAGTGGTTTTCGGGGGATTGACCAACCTCAGTCTGAACATTCGCGGAAGCGGTTGAAATGTTTGTGCCTACTGTCAATTTCTCTGGGACATGAGTGTGGTGGGACTGAGATTGGATTCGATGGTGAGAAGGTGAAAATGGTGGAAGTTGTTGGGCTGCGGTTGGTGTCGTGGTGCTTGAGCCCTCCCATGGTAGTGAGGGTGATACAAGGACATCTGGCGAGGCTGGGTTGAAATAGGTATGATCCGGTTTATTGATTGTATCGATAGCTTCTGCATCCACTTGTTGAGTACGACACAAAACAGAGAGGAGAAAAACAAAACGAACTCCGATGCCGGAAAACGGCCTTTAGCAGCCAATCAAATGAGCGCTTGAGCTTATCTCTTCCAACGTCGGAATGAACAGAGACTTCAACTAGACCAGCACGGTATTGTTGGAGTAGGCTGGAAGCATATTCGGGTTCCACCTGAGGATCTAAATCTGCTTTACAGGCAAGCACGATTATAGGAAGTCTCATGGCATGATATGCACCTTGGAATATTCAAGATTCGCACTCGTCAACCAAAAGGCGGAATGAACTTACGGAGCAAATGTTCCATTGGTACAAAGGAAGAACGATCTGCAGCATTATAACATATCACTGCTCCATCGATAGATGGAACGGCCTGCGGCCACAGGTGGTCTCTGGGAATGTGGTTGTCGGTTACGGCGGCATCAATTTCTATCACAGTTAAGGGACAGTCTGGAACTTTGTCTCGAACAATTGTACCCAAACGGTATGTATCTAATGGAGGTGCAACTATCAGTGGTTACCGGCTGGGGCGGCGGCCTGAAAGCTTACAGATTGGGGCCGAGGTATCACCGACAACCCTTTGCACTGTGGAGGGAAGTGCCTCTGAAAGGTTGAAACCGGAAAGGCCTCTGCGGATAGCTTGTGTTTTGCCGCAGCCTGGGGACCCAATCACAACAAGGGTTACGTTTTCGTTCATTGTTGGAGGAGGGGGGACCTAGAGAGAATTCGATTGTAAAACCAATGAAAGTGTAGAATTCACATACAGTGGAGAACTGGGTGTTGACGGCCATCCGTTTATGCGGTTGCTGGGACTGGGTACCATTACTCATGCTGCGAGTGCGACCGGAATTTGCAGGAGCATTGACGATACGTCGGGAGGTGGGATTCTGGGCAGGGACAGCCTGGTCGGGGGGGATATTTGTGGGGGTGACAGGATCATGGGCAGAAGTGGAAGTCCTGGCAGGGAGGGGGAGTTCGCCGCCGCGCACGGTGGGCTTGGCATGGTCTGCCCCCCGCAGGGAAGGACGGCGAAAGCGGTGGTCGCGATCTGGGAGGGGATGACGATCTACGTCTGACTCTACCTGCGGCTGTTTTTCGCGAATGGAGCTTACGCTTGCGCCACGGTTGCGGGTGGACCGGAGGTCAGAGTTGGACTCTCGACGGAAGGCAGAGGCCAATCCAGCGACGAAGCCTCTGGAAGGCGGGTGGGGGGGTTCTTTATGGGTGCGCGGGGGGGAGACAGCGAGAGAGTCGACGGAGAGAGACTTGCGGAGGGCTCTGGGAGGGCTCTGGGAGAGCTGGACGTCATGGAAGACGGCGTCGAAGGCGTCTGCAAAAGGCTGGGCAGAGTCGCCCACGGTGTGCTGGATGTCGAGCGGGGGCAGCTGGGGCGTCTCCATGCTGGCCGCACAGCCATCCCGGCTTGCTTCGCCCCGCCATGCTTCCCTCTCCTGTCGTCCTTCTCACGGTAAAATCACACGTCCTCCGCCCGCCCGCCCGCTCACCCCTTCCAGAACGACGACGGCCCGCCCGACCCGCTCCAGTCGCCCTACGTCCTCGGCCTCTACCGCCATCTCACTGAGCAGCTCGGTACATCCTCTTTGCCCAACCTATACTTACTACTCACCTCACGATAGGCTGGAACGTCAAGGTCGTCCTACCCTGCAACCAAAAGTCCTGGATCGGTAACCAAACATCTCCTGCCCTGTACTATCAGCCTTCCTCACTGTTCTACAGGAAAGGCGTTCCATATCAAAGAAGTGACACGGGGTTTCTACTATTACCCACAGGAGGACGGCAAAGGCCAAGTCACAGACACTTCACGGCCCCTCAAGGATGGAGAATTGGTGAATTGAATCCACACCCCTCTTCTCATTCAGGCGACTAAATTAACTGTAGTCGGAATGGATTCTACTAGATGGCGTACGAGAGCTGCTACCCTTCAGTCGCTATCCTGCTCATCTACTGGGTTCAGACTCCGGCCACATGTGCCAACGTTGCACTCCATAACCTTTGGCCGGGTCAAATCGATCTCGTTGTAAGTCATTTCATCCCTCTCGTCTTCACCGTCCGACCAGCTTCCCATCAGATATCCGGTCCTAATTTAGGACGCAACACCTCTGGTCCGTTTGATACCCTCCGTTTTGCTCACTCTAAGTTTTATTTTCCCCCAGCTGCATTTGCCCTTTCTTCTGGTACCATTGGAGCCGCGCTCTCTTCATCTCTCTCCAAGATCCGTTCCATCGCCATCTCATACGGCACTGTCATCCATCCGACCCCTACATCCTTTCACGAACCAGCTCATCGTTTAGGGAGCCAGATCATACAACATCTTTGGCACAATTGGGGAGAGGATCAACACGGATTGCGGGACAATGAAGTCGACCTTTACAGCGTCAATATACCCCTCATCGAGGGTATCCTTTCCCAAGAGGGTCTCAAGATATGCTGGACCACCATCTGGCGCAATTCTTATACCCGCCTGTTCAAAAACGTTGCAGGCGACGACAATGAGCGATCGGACACTAATCAAGCTGCACCTTTGACTACTTCAAATCCTGCGCCAGGAGGCCTTTTGTTCAGATGGGCTCCAGAGATGAAGGATCTTATCACCCCCCTTCTCTCATCCCTTCCCGTTGGCTCAGATGGGTGGGCAATTCATCAAGGATACGTCAGTGTCACTCCACTGCGTGCCACTTTCGGAGAGCCGCCCATTAATCAAGGCACAGACATCGAGGACAGGATTTGGAAGATGAGACTATAAGTAGGGATTCATTCTATCACCCTGTATTTAAGAAAACTCTTTGATCCGATATATCTTCTTTCAGTGGAGCTCGCAAGTCTACTATTGAGCACTCGTCCGCGGTAAAGTAAGTATAGATTACAGATAAATCACATCCCCTGCATGAATAAGACACTAGATATTGCAAATAAAATTCCGATCCAGTTTCTAGGGTTAATAGTTCCAGCGTTTGCTCCTACAATCCCATCCAGTTCCTGTTTGCGATACACTTTCAAATCGTTGATGATCCAGGTAGCGTTCTGACAATCTCAATACACAACAAAATTCACACTCAAATGATCGAAAGCTTACCACGAAATTATTCGGATCCATAAGTCTTTCAGTACAAGTTCCTGGACAAGTTGTTGAAGCATAGGAGTTGCCCGCCCAGTCCCCTAAGAGATCATCAGTCTTTCATTGCATGCAGAAGAACGGGGGGACCAAAAACACACCACAGAATGTGATATCTGCAACAATTGAATCAGAAAGAGAACAATGCGAGCAAGACCTTGAACTCACCAAAAATTATGGAGTGATTGGAAAAGTACTGCTCCATATTACAATTGGTCGGGTCCAACGCCGCTACCGGTGGCCCCCACTTAGACGGATCGGGGGTTCCTTGAGTGAGATCTTCTGGAACGGCTTGCCGATAGAAAGACCCTATAGCAACCTTAGCGATCAAGTGCTGAAATGAAAAAAACGTCAACATACATATTGCAATGCCCATATCATCCCATTTCATTACGAACACTCCTCCCCCCTGTGAGTCAAAAAAAGGACCATAGGAGGCTCGGCTCCACTCCACGATGCCACAACCGGAATTGTCATTTATCAGTCCATTGCATTCCGTGTTGTTTTTACCATCCCGCATCTGAATGTAAGAACATTGAATTCTGGACACTGCTTTTATTCTTTGACACTTACAAGTACCGTTCCTGTAAAGTCCGCCGTCGGATTCAAAAGGCACCCTATCAAAGAGTATAAATTCCGGGTAAGCGATGACTCCGTCTGTTATTACTCACCAGGACCAGTATGGAAGGCCACTTGATTGTGTTCATTATCGTGAACACCCTCAATAATATCTATTTCTCCTGTCTATGAAACATGGGCTCTAAGAAAACGCTTCAAAAGAACCAATACAGTACTCACATATGGCCAATTTCCTGAACCCAGAGTCCAAAAGGCGGGCCACACACCTAAAGATATGAATATGAATATGCATCAGTCAATGGTGCCAATCCCACTAACCGCAGCCCCAAGGTGCCTTCTTCAAATCAAGAACAAACAGTCCACCATTATACTTCGCCCAACTCGATATGCGGACACTGTGAAAGTGGTCAACCCCATACGTCATCACTGTAGTTCAAACAGTACAAACCTCTTCCTAGGAACACCATGATCTAGATGCGTGGTGTTATCCCCCTTCATAATGACAGTTCCGTCCTCCTGAGCGTAGACAAGTCCACTGGCATATGCATCGTCTCTTGTCGTATAGCTGAAATAGGAAAGCGTTAAGAGGGTACAATCAATTGGTTGGTCGATCACACTGACTTGACAATACCGCTGCGTGCATAACAGCATTAGTAAGGCACCAGTAAAGCTACTTCATCACTTACTGCGTCGGGTCTTCACCGGTGAAGAAATCCCAACGGCTGTCCGAGGCCTATCAGACGTCTCCCGTGTCAACAAAATCAACCCACGTACTCAAAGAAGCTAGAACCTGAATAATCATCCTGAGGCAACCAGAGAAAGGTTGTACCATCAGGATCCGTGTTCCGTGTGCTCAGAGTAGTCCTAGCGGACGTGCATTGTAGATGTGAAATGACGAGGATAAGCAAACAATGAGGAAGCGCCGCTAACATGATGAGGAGGTAACAAAGGAAGTAGAGACAAGCGCCTCAACAATGCACGAATTTGAATGATCTGATGTAACATAACTCAAAAAACGCCGACGCCTCGTGTAACTGGCTATTTTTGGCCTTAGGTTTACCCAATGCAGCATACTGCTTTTTTTCGTTGGCTGTAAGGCAGTGACAACATACACACATAACGATGAGGCATGAAGAGGACAGTAAGATATGATGAACAAGGAAGAAGTACAATCCATTAACGGTATCTGCGCAAGCTGAGGGTGTTGTGCTTCTTCCAGACCGAGTACCCAGGATTGTGATTGTGGCGATGACCTTTGCCAAGACCACGGTTCTGAAGTATTCATGTGTCAAGGCCTGCAGGCAACACGATAAAAGCGCTAAACGACTGACCTGCTTGCCAGAACTGGTAAGCCCGCGAGCTTCACGGCGTTTGTGCACGGGATTCACGATCCAATTGATTCTAGGATCACGACGGATCTGAAAGAAATAGGCACATGTTTAGAATGTAGATGAAACGATTCGGACAAACACTTACAGCCTTGTGGTTGGGATCCACCAAAATGACCTCGTAGTACTTGTACACTCCGTCTTGGTTCACCCAGTATGAGTTTACAACACGCAAGTTCCCGCATCGTCTACCAACACGTTCCTCCGCGACAGTTCGGTGCGATCGCTGGGGTTTGAGGTGGTTGACACCCTGGCGAACGGGTTTACCATAAGTAGCACCTAGATTATGATATGAGTTTTCTCTAGCATCTGCAAGCTACTACAGAAACCAACCCTTGGGGACAGGCTTTTTGCGGTTACCACGGCGGACTCGGATGCGATAAATGACATAGCCTTGTTTGGCCTTATAGCCAAGGCGCCTAGCTTTGTCGGGACGAGAGGGGCGAGATGCACGATGAATAACGTGCAGTTGACGATATTCCCAGCACCTTTATTCGTGAATGAGCTGTCTTTCTTAGTGCACTGGATATATCTGCGCACCGAACACGGGTGATGAATCGGAGGACATCCGACTGTTTTTTTTTGTAAAGCTCTCCGATATACTTGTAGGCACCCATACTGCTGAATTTCAGATGAATAGATCATCAGTAAATGTTTGAATCTATACACGCATACAGCATACCTTTTGACGATGTTGAGCCCGACGACTTACCCAATAGTATGGGTATCACTAAACGGTCCAGAGGCTGATAACAACTGTACATTACTGCGGTAAATGCCGGGACAATACCCTAACCCCAACGGTGTAGTTCTAAATATAGATAGACAGATAGCGCGACAGTTTCGATTATCGACTTTGGTTATGGTGACGGAGTCGAAGAGCCTCAGAATAAAATTACTTTAATCACTTTAGAATGAAGATATCGCGGTGACAGTTCCAAGTGCCATTTTTCGCAGTTTGCCTTGGTTGCGAGTCCCAGGTTCCTCCATTTTACGGCCTTCGCACACTAGTCTGAAAGTACTGGAGTAGAACACTCAGAAAAATAACCACGTCTCACACGATTATATCAGGTTGACGGCAAACAACATAGCAAAATACAACACAAACTGTCCTACATACAAGAGAACCCTAACACACAATCCGACAATGCCAGATGATAGAAAAAAATCTTACACTATAATGAAGGCCGAAATGAGCAGAGTCAGACCAACCTCCTCGTGGAGTCTCCTGCTCCTATAGATTCGGTCTCCTGCTTAATTCGGTAGTCATTCGATTTGACCCACAGGCTTGTGAGTATCAAAGTTAACGCGCATAGTCCGAACTCAGTCCACCCAAGTCCCTCGACTGTTAGAGATTGCCGACACCTAAATGGCATATTATATCGGAATTAAATAAGTCCATTAAACGTCATTGAAACCTCGCACCTATGAATAATGGGTCTCAGAGCGCAATTGCCTCCCGTGCGCGTGTAATACATCACTCCAGCTGCCGTTCCCTATAGATCCCAAGTCCAAGGGTGAATCAACGTTTTGGGGGTCTACCGTCTTAGCACTTACCCATAATATCGTAGTTATTAATAGCCATATGATGGAACTTGCTACACTGGCCAAAAATTGACTTCCTCCGCCTACCATCCAAAGCATATATGCAGCCGAAAATAGTGTAGTCCAAATCGCATTGAATTCGAACATGATCAACCTGAATGACGATTTTTTTATTAGTAAGTTTCGTTATCGTTAGCTCTAGACTCACATAGAATGGTACCGCTCACTCGGCCATGTTCCATTCTCGTTCCCCGCTCCGATCAAAAATGAGGTCAACCCCAATTCTGCCATGGCCGACAACATAATCAGAGCAAACAAGAAGGGGTGGTAATGCGCCTTCACGAAAGACATTCGTCTCGTATAGTATTGCAAATCCCGATATCTCGAGCTACCGGTAATTTCGGGAAGCGACCTATTAACAATAAAGGCTCGACGTCGGACCCTAAAATGACGTTTTTTGAGCAATCGAGGGGGTTGACCCGAGATACACGGTGTAGGAAGAGAAGAAGGGTCGGGTGAGGAGGATGAAGCTGAATGCCCCGTTTTTGAGGTCCAAAGCGTGGTATGAATCTTGTTCCGCGCAAGAGACCGAATATACAACAAAGATGTGGTCTGAAGGGGTAGAATGCAGCGTGTAGTAGTGGTGTGTCCTCGAGCCAAATATACAAGTCTTGTAACTTCATTGCATTTTGATTGCATCTCATAACCCTGTTGTAATGTATGTACTCCGCAGCACCGAGCAGAGTCGTTCAATGACGCAAAGTACGATGACCTGTAAATTTCAGTAGGCGAGTCCCGACAATCATCAGGGCCGACCCAACGTCCCGACTTGTCCTAGTTTGCGGTCTCGAAAGAGAGTGCTGGGGAAAATGGGAGCATACCAATACGGTATACACCAGCTGAATTCATCAGTTTGGCTTCCATGCGTTCCCCACGTTGCCTAGTGAGAGTTACGGACGCTATCCACCTGTCAGGCTTGCTCGGGAGCGCCTTCCGGAAAGCGCAGTATAAAAATTCCGCTTGCTGAATCTGCATGAGTATACCGAGAAGCATGCTTTTGATGAAGACGAATGCTTGTATACAGGGAGGGAGTGCGACCCTTGTATTGATAGACCAGATTACAGGACTTGGCACGTCCACGTGGGACAAGTGAGGCTACATTTGATTTTTTTCGGAAGGTCAATCCATGATAGGCGGCCAGTAGCAACGCGCCGTAACGCCATTAAAACCAACCAAATCTTTGGGGAGCCAGCCCTGAAACAAATGCTTGATCGGTTACTTCTGGGTTACTTACTAACTTTATTTGCTCTTCATACGATAAATCGAGATCCAAAAGGTGCCGCACGAGAGGCTATTGCGGCTTCAGGGTTGAATTCCAGAGCAAGACCTGATATGAATTGTGAACGTGATGCACCAATACACCCAAGTATGTATCAACTTATGGCCGCAATCTGCCAGTGTTCTTTGGCGACGGCTATGTAGATGAAGAAACACGTCGCACTGTCGCAGTGATGCTGAACAATAGATACCGTCAGCGAATGAACAGGTGATTGGTGGAGGAATTTAATCAAACTGAGTCTCGATGTAAATCCATCACTGCCTAATGCCACATCGTCACCTTCGTGTTTTTCAACTCCCACTCCTTCGAGATCTTTTTCCCTCCTTTGTTCTGGTTCTTGCTCCGCTATTAACCCCTGAGACCGCGTAACAAAATCCGATTGCATCTTCCATACGGAGTGCCAATTATACCTTGTATATGCGATGTTCCGAAAAAAGAGACGAGCATAACTTGTATAGTACGCGCACTGACCGGAACAGCACCGATTCGGTTGCGGTGTGGTGCCCAAGATTTTACAACCACAAGTTCGGTTTTTCCACGAACCAAGATTCACTTGAGTGAATCTGTGAACTAGATGATGTTCGCGAACCGTTGTTTGCCTGAATTTCCCTTGGATTGCATTCGTAAGCAATCGGACGATGGATTCCATGGATTCAATGTGAAAACCCGACGCTACCATGTTTGCACTCAGAGGGAGAAGAGTCCTTGTACCTCTTAACTAAGTTCCGAAGCTAGGGGTGAGGGATTAGACATGGACTTAGCGGTCAATACGTCTCAAACTTGAGCTCAGGTATTTTGTATGTAAAGAAAAAGCTTCCAGAAACATAATCGGGACCGGGAGGATTCGAAAATTTGATAAGGTAATGGACCCAACGACAATCTTATTATTTCAGGCAGACACAATCCGTATTACAAGCAATATTTTCCCCAAACAAGTCAAGCGTTTATACAACGGTATCTCACTTGTCCAGAGCAATGCGAGCAAGTTTTAAGGCACCCTCCTTGGTCTTGTTACCTGTTTGTATTTTGAGTATTGAGGCAGTAGGGATGGTTGAATGAGCATACCTCCAATGAAGCCACTAGCATGAACGAAAATACAACCGTCAATGCCGGATACGCGACTTAGTTCGTCATCGCGGAGTCCTCTCCACTCCTCCGGTAATGCTTTTCTTGATTCAAAGCTCTGCGAAGCGACAGGGATGGCTTGAATACGCCAACTGCCGGCTAACTCATCGGGGTAGACAACATAAATAAAGTCTTTGGTGACTTTGCCTGTGGATTCCAACTCAAAAAGATGCTCCTGAATGAACAGAGTTTAACAGCTAAAGACGATATAGGGAGCTCAGAAACTTGCCTTCCAAGGGATAAATTGATTGAGAAGTATGATGCGTCCAGGAGGTTTAGTTAGGTGCTCGCTATCAGAGATACTTTGCACGAGAATATCCCGAGCTGGCAGCCAGGCTGTGGCGTAATAATCGAGTCTTTGAAGGAATTCTGTGCCAGTCAAATTAGATGCTTCAAGGAAGCGTGTCTAGAAATAGAAGATTAAACCTTGATATTAGATATTAAAAATGGGACTCACATCGATGGCTTGAGCATCTGTAGGCACGTTCCAAGGAGGATTTAGGTGACCCACACGGCTGGACAAGTCAGTGCGACTCCTGTACCGGGGCTCAACGTCATTGGGATACTGTGAGATGCCATTGTCAATGGCATCGATTGCTTCAACGAATTCCTACAAAGATTGAGATATGATCTTCCGGGCTAAAAAGGCCGACGAACTCGGTACATTTTGAGCCACAACAAGTCAACTTTTTGATCCTCGCTGGGAAGCTGGAATCTGTCGGCAATGATTTCCTTGCCAAAGTGCCTATAGAAAAAGGGAGGTTCAATCTTGGATATATTTTGAAACGGCAGACAAACTTGTAGATGAGGCCAGCGCTGCTGAGTTTGGTATCAAAGCCATGGCCAAAAATTTCAGTAAAACCACGCTGATGGTGGTCGAATCGTTGTTTAGCTTCGTCATAGATGGCACCGACATCAACTACGATATCGCAGGTGCTCAAGACGGCTTCGTCCCGCGTTCTTTTCAGATCTGGGTTGGCAGAATTTAGTGGGTTTATGGGGACTGGAACGGCCGTCAGAGGCATACCAGCATGGGCGTAAGTTGGAGTCTGGCGTAGGAGGAATACAGCGAGAGCTTCGTCACAATGAAAAGTTCCATTATGTGTTCCAATGATCTAGGAGGGTTGTGTAGGTGTAAGCAAAATATGGAGTGCCGAAGCGGACCTTGGTTGATTTTTGACGTTTGGCGGGGTTTGCATTCATGAGTGTGCGACGACAACTTAGGATGAGAGAGCGTGACAACATGGGGCCAATAATAACAGGCCGTCGAGTGTAGATTAAGTGAGTCTAGCTGATGATATACAGTCCTAGAAGAAACGAGCGGATAGTCTAAATATCCATGCTAAAAAGTCCAACTGGTTACGAGAAAAAAAATACGCGAAAGCCGGCTAGAATACGACCATGGCACCGCCCAGCACAACTCCCATCACGCCCACGGCAAAGGCGTTGTGTTTGAGGGCTGTGGCTGCAGCGATGTAGTTGTCATCGGGGCCCATATTACCCCCTACTCCCGTCTGCCCAGGCAAGGGTGCACCATTTTGACCGCCGCCCTCGATGTTAGTTGGAGCGGTGGGAAGAGGAGGTGCTTTTGATGTGCTGTTGCTCGATACGGTGCTGTTGCCCGACTGAGTGTTGTTGCCGTTGGTGCCGTTTCCAGAAGGCTGGGGTGCGGGAGTGAGGGTATTGACGAAGACAAAGGTGCTTGTGCCAGTGGTGGTTTGTCTGTTTGGGCCGAGGCCGACGACGGTGGAGAGAGAGGTCGACGTGACGACGGTCTGGTTTGGCTGCGAGGCATTCTGGAGTGTGCTGTGAGCGTCTGGGGGATGAAGGAGAGGGAGTCAGCGTACCTGGGCGAGGATGAGGAGGGGGTAGAAGAGGAGGAAAAAGAAAAGGGCCATGGTGGGAGCGAACAAGGTTGGCTTAGACGATGGAACTGACTCCCGGGGATGTGCTGCCCGTGCTGCACTGCATCTGCCCACCGTCGCAGCTGGCCCCGATCCCGCCCCACCTTCTGTCCCCGCCTCTGCTGCAGCGCCACTACTTTCTCGCCCTCTCCACCCACTCCCCGCTCGACTATCTCGCATGGCCACCTGACCGTTCCGACCTCCTTCTTCCCCTCCTCGAATCCATAAATCCGGATGACCTTTCCGATCTTCTCTCTGCCCACAACCCCCTCATCCGCTACTCCGCAGACGCAGAGGATCTCTACGCGCACTTCCTCCTTTCCCCCGCTCAACATCCGGACGCCCGCTCCGACCAGTATCTCCGCATCATATTTCTTTGGGATCCCAAGTCAAATTCTTGGAAATACCATAGTATCGCAGCTAGTCCTTTTCCCAAAGACTCTCACTCAGATCTCGCTCGTCTAATGGCTCTGTTCCAATCGCCCGACGATTTTCTCCCTGATCACTCGTACGCCTTTACAAACGACGGCGAACACAACGATAACGCATACTGGGACGCCTATGACGCTGCAGACGCTAATCTCGTGTCATCTCATCCTGTCAAACCATCCGTAACAGACGACTCGGAGGATGCCTACTGGGCTCAATATTCTTCCATCCAAGGTCTTGACTCTTCTCCCGTTTTCTTTCTCGCTGTTTTTATTCATTAACAAGTATCTCGTAACAGGCACCGCAGATTCAACCATTCCTTCTCCTCGAACCCAGCCACGCAAATTGGAGCCTCAAGACACTGAATCTGACCAGCGTGTCTTCATTCCTTCATCTGAACTTGATCTCGGTCATCCCCCCCACGAGGTTTACGACCCTCTCTCCCCTCCTTCTCCGGGTTCCCTTTCTCGCCGCTTAGCCGTTCTTCCCTCGCGTCCAGATTCACCTCCTTTGCAAGAAGAGGATGATCTCTCTTCCTCTTCCGTGATTTCCCCCTCGCCTCTATCTCCGCAATACGACTTTACTGAGGAACTTCCTGCCGCGCGGAACGCCGCTACAACCGAAATCAGCCCTGCTGACGATTCCACTGCTGACCAAGCCCTCAAGACGACGATTCGGGGCTTGTACCAACTTTGGCATTCTGGCTCTAGAACGGAACAAGACTTTCTAGTCCTTGTTCAGCAGGCTATTGACGGACAAATGTAGATACAGATCCTCTGGTTGAGAGTTCCCTCGAGTACCCATTTGTATCTTACCTTGCATGTGTCTCTTTTCTTGTCTCAGTGTAATTTCAAGCTTCCAAATTCAAATCGTTCCTGTCATCCTCTTTCACCCGCCTTGGCGACCAAAACCTGCCGGTTAAGTCACATGTGAAAAAACGCCAAGATGGCACAATATTTATAAAGCCCCGAAAACAAATTTCAAAGATGTATACAAGTTATTATTTATACTGAAGAAAACGGATCAATAGACAGAACAACAAAGAAGAAAAAAACATAACATAAAACCCCAGAAGCTGTTCTATTCATGCAAAAAGAATCCTCCATTCAACTTAAGCCCGAACGAGGGCAGCTGATATAGCCATTCCGCCAATCTTGTGAATCAAAACACCGAGATCTTGGAAATTATGCACTTGGCCATCATCCTCGAGTGCCGGAGTAGCAGAAGGCGAAGCAGACGACGAAGAGGATGAAACAGTAGAAGACAAGACGGTAGAGGACGAAGACGTCGACTTGCTTGTAGAGGTGGTGGTACTGCTATGAGAGGATGTGGAAGTTGTATAATGATGACGAGTGGTAGTGGTTGGAGGAGGAGGAGGAGGAGTAGAGTGGGTCGTAGGCTTGGGTTCGGGCTTGGGCTCCGGAGGAGGGGCAGGAGCACTACCAAAGAACCATTCACCCGTAACCTGATCAACTCCGGGACCGGCAAGATCACGCAAGAGTCCCGGGCTCAAGTCAATGTGATTGGCGTCACAGCCCATACACTAGGGAACAACGTAAGATTTCTGAGGCTCGAGTCTTTTGTCTAATAATCACTTACCTTGTCTCGAACGGTGGCCTGGACGGTTTTCCCTTTGTAAGTGATGGTAACCGTATCCCCACAGTGAGAGCCACCGTCAAAAATCTGAAGCAAGACGTTAGCCGGGAGTAGACAGTAAACATATTATTTCTCACCAAATGACTGATTGCGATAATCTAATAGTTAGTATAGGGCGCATGTCAAATCTTTTGAAATTTCCCAAAGAACAGAAAGTACGTACATAGTCATTTTCAGTTTGATGGCCACCACATGCACCACTATAAAGCCATTTTATCAGCACTTGAACGTCCGAGTACGAAGTGGACACGACACTTACGGGCCAGGATGGAACCATGTGAAGGTTGCACCAGCTCCACGCTTGACATTTGCAACTTCATGGTGTTTAGAACGTCGGGAGGTCCATTTCCTTTCTTGATGGACGTTCTTGTGAGAATTTAAACCAGAGTGTCCATGTCCACCGTATACCACGCGACTGGACGAATCGCGCACGGTAGCATTGTTCATTTGGTCAAACTGCATTTTGAAGACAGAGTGTACTTCGGCTTCCAGCTTTTGCAGGTTGTGGTCCATAACAGCATGGTGAACCGCGGTGTCAATGTACAGATGAAACAGTAAGAAGACACAACCAAGAACCCCCAACGTGCAGACTAAAGTCACGAATTTCGAACCATTCGATTTAGTTTCAGCGGCGCGCTCATTAGTGATAGGGAGCTGTGCGTATGCAGTCGGGGCTTGGGGGGCAAAATAAACTTGGTCAGGCGACCTCTTGGAATCCATAACAGTATGTTCTAAAGAGACAGAAAGAGCGACGAAAAGTTAGACAAAGGAGTGAAACGACTGTCAGGAGGACTTGGAAGATGAGGCGACAACAGAAGAATCGACTCAAAACTGACCGGGGCCCTAGGAACAAACAATTCTAAAATTCCCGCGTTGTCGTCGCCGGTGATTCTTTTCCATTTATCGATCATTTCCTCAGTGCCTGGCACTCATCCACACCAAAACGGCCGAATCTAAACAGGCTCACTCGCACTCCTACGACAAAGAGATTGAAACTGCAGTTCGAACTGTGCTCCTTTCGGTTGGCACTTACTGTGCGTGTCGATCAAACTTTGAATGATTTTGGTCTCAAGCGAGCTATTTTTATCGAAAAACAAGGGCCCTCAATACCAACATCATGATATCAATGTCGCTTGCTTTTCTATGTGGGAAATCGAATCATTGCATACAGAAGAAAAATTGGCGACAATAAGCTCGGAGCATTTGAGAACCTCGCTCGCTTCACAGGCGTGTAAAAGGTACTTATATCTGAACATCAATACGTATGCAGTGAAAAAGAAAAATTGACGGAGTTTCGCTCACTCCGCCAAAACAATAATTCTTAAGCAGGAATATGCCGGAGATGGGACAGGATGACTTCTCACAGTCAGGACCATTATAGAATGGTGGTGGGGCTGTATGGATGCTTATAACCACGAAACAGGCTAGGATACATCCGTACAAGCCCATTAATGACCCGTTTATCGCTGTCGACAATCATTCATAAACCTAGGTAGATCTGTGAGAATCCTGGAGCCTTTCGCTTAGCGGTAACTTTATGTTCATAGGACATGCTTAGATGACGGAGACTGTTCCGTATTGCATGGCGACCACTGAATCACGTTATAGTTTCTTCGACAATAAATGTGTGCTTCCACAAACTGAAGAATGGTCGCCAGTAGTGTGTGGAGCAAGTAACGTCGCTGAGCGTTCCATGCTACGACCATCGAAACGAGTTCCGTCGTATATCCACAAACACGGCAACGAGAGTAGTATCGCTTTTACAAAGTATATGTCGGCCGTTGAAAGAGATATGGATTCCAAAAGCACTACCGGTTGACGCTGCTAATAGAGCAAAATTATATGACGCATTGAATTACTGTATGAATACAAAATGAGTGATAGATGGATTAAAGATCATTCCAGGGCAAGAAAATCGGGGTATACAGCTCCCTGCGAACAGTATCAAGACAACAGGTGGCTAATCTTCTTCCGCCGATGATTCCTCTACTGAATCCAAGTCTTCGTAATCCTCTCTAACTGGCAAAGGGGGTTGATCCGGTAAACGCTGGAATATGGTTCTCAGATACGCAATTTCCGCACGCACTTCGAGACAAACCTTAAATACGTATCTGCAAACAAGATATCCTTTCGCATTGTTTCCTTTCTCCATGAAGGCCTAAAGTCTCTCAGAAGACGTGTCATAAGAAAATGAGTCGCCCACCTTTTCCACTACATATAATCCATCGTAGCGGTATCTAAGTGGATTGGGATCAGTTTGCAGGTCGGGAGACAAGATGTTCGACTAACCCTTCACTTGGAGCATATTTAGATTGAAGCTTGAAACCACGCACAACGCGAACTGGGTTTCTGGTTTCGGACGAAACCTTTAAAAGTAGTTTAGCATCCAGTGTATCTGGTCATTCATTCGAGGATATATCACCTTCAGCATCTGGTTGAACTAGTGATCAATGACTTGTTAGCAGCAGAAATACACTAAAGTACATTGTTGCATACCGAGTGCTCAAAACTTTGGTCAGAGCTTTGTGGAGCTGTACGAAGCTTAACGAAGTGTTTGAATCAGTATGCTTAACAAGGGGGCATAGGTATTCTCACATTTTTAGGTTTGTCCTTTGTCCCATGGAGATCACGACCACCTGAAACACGTCAAATATGGACATAAAACAACATAGCTCTTCCTACCAGAACCAGTGTACGTGCTATAGAGCGAGACTTAGCATACATCAGTGCCATAGAAAAAAAAAACTTACAATCCATATCCAAGGTCGACGTCATCATCGTAACCTCCGCTGAGGGCGACACTGTACGCTCCCTGACGACCCCCTGATATACCACCTACCCACGGCCTATCGAAAAAACAACGCTGAATAATGGGTTAAAGTCTAATAAAATAACTTACGCATGAACTGCATCCTGGCTACAATCCTGTCTTGAAAGCCACCATGTTCCAACAGCAATACCGGGGATGTGGCCGTATGTTTTGCTAGTTTGGTGAAATTAGGAATTCAACCCGGGGAGGTGCAATCGACCAACTCACGGGTTATGTACGCGCTTTCCATCTTCGCGTCCCATAGGCCCATCATTGCCCGAAGTTTTGTTGCGTATGACAGATTGAGGTAAACTCAACGTTCTTTCGCCAGAGTAATCGACCGCTTTTCCAGCGTTGCGAGAACTGCGACGAAGACCTGTGGACAAGGTTCCACTCTCACTGGAATCTTCAGCGCGTTGGAGTTTCCGTGCTGAGGGTTCTATGTTTTCCGTGTCTTCGTCGGTTCTCTTGCGCTTTTGTGGTGTAGCTTTTTTCCTGGGTTTTTCTTTCGGTTCAAATAAAGGTTTTTCGAGACCGAGACTTTTCAATAGCTCTTTATTCTGAGGCCCTTGTCAGGATTATAAGTTTCAGGGCATAATCAAATACAAGCCTTGGCTATTTGTAGTTCCTTCTGCCTTTCATAGGGGGACACCATATTTTGGAACGGCTGTTATGCAATTGGAAGCAAGAAAAGGATGTGTGCGTGTCGCGCGATTTAATACCAAAGACGCGTCGTGACCCTTATGACATGGGCCACATGACCGCGCTTCATTACATAAATGGTAAGTGGGAATCCAATAAATATTCGGTATCGAGCCCTCTCATAACACATGAAACAACATATAAAGCCGCACTTAGCGGGTGCACATGGAGGGCTTATTTGATCCTCTTCAACTGTGGACATGACAAGCCAGTCAGCGACATTTATGAACCAAAGGGCCTGGATAGGACTTACACGCTCCGTGTTGTTGAAAATGCGCCTGTCCAATCCGTCAGTTTTGTCTCCGATGTTCACGATACGTTCGTTTTGACGGTCCAGCTCTTGACCCATAACAGTACCAAGCGCTTTAAGTCGCTTCGTTACATCACTAATTTCATTCAGATTGTCGTCAAGCTCGTCCTCCATCTCATCGTCAGATGCGGTTGCTTCAAATTGGAACCGTTTCCTCTGTTCCGTTCGGTCTTTTTGCTGACCCGCGGAAAGCATGCGACCATTTCCACCGATAAGCTCATTATCATCGCGACCATAGCCGCCAGCCTTTCCCAGGCGATTTTGAGTATCCCTTATGTCCGACATCGCTTTCTCTCTTTGATCCCTCTCATCATCAAAACGAGCTTGGATTTTGGCATCCTGAGCTGCTCGCTTAGCATCCTTATTCCAGGTAATGGCAGGCCTGAAGATAGAGCGATTTAATTTCTTGAGCTCATCAGTCTTGTCGTCAGCACGCTGCGAAAAACCTTTGGCAACGTCCAGGTGACGTTCAGTATTGGCGAGTTTTTCTGAGAAACAAATTGAGCGAAAATGATGGCGCAAACCAGGGTCCCAACGTACCAGATTGATCTCCCAATCTTCCAAGGGTCCCTCTCGCGGTTTCTTCTGCCTCACGGGCCATCCGTAACGCATTTCTAGTAGAATTAACACTCTCCTGTTTGACAAAACGGGTCTGTTGCTTAATTCCTTCGACATCCTCTTCAGTTTCTTCCCCTGGATTGGCAGAACCCCCAACATCAGGTCCGTCAAAGAATCTGCCAGAACCTCCCCTCTTGGGATTATATCCAGCGAAGAGTTCGTTACGGTCCTGCTCCAGGTTTGCTTCACCCCGGGCATAAGCATCGGGTACTCCCCTGTTCCTTGCATACTTGTCATATGCGTAGGGGTCCTCCATCTGAGGTGAGGCGGTCTGAGAGCTAGATATTGAAGGCGAGTATGCGGGGCTATAAGGGTCCCCGTCACGACTAGCGACGTATGTGGAAGAAGAGCTGCGATAAGACCCCGAACGGTTGCTGGGAGGGTTGAGTGAGTTCGATGCTGGTGTTGGAGCGGATACAGGGGGGATTTTGTATGGGTCTTTACGCTTGAGGAGAGGCATGTTGGCAAGAGAGTAGTCAAGGAGAAGATTGAGCGCAGCACTATAAGCAGCTAGACACGTGATAGGTACAGCCTTAAGCTTCAAGAGTCAATTGTTGATACAAGTACGTAGTCTAAGCGACTCATTATATTCATATGAACTATACATGTACGCCTCGCTTTTGCCGTTATTGTGTTCGAGACTTCGGCCGTCCCTTAGATGACGAGTTACTCTTCGCCTGTTTACCTACAACGGTGACACCTTTGCCTGTCTTGACAATATTGTTCAGCGCAGTTTGTTTTTCTTTCTTGACTTTCCCTATGCTTTTGGCGGGTGTAGTGACTTTATCACGACTTTTCTCCAATATGTCGCGCTGCTTTTTCTTCGCTTTGCGTTGTTTCGTATGCAAGGCTCTCTTTTCGGAAGGAGTGAGCTCAGATCGTGAGCGTGTTTCGCCTCCCGCTGGATTAAAGACCTCTTCCGGAGCAAGCATGCTCGAGGTCGCCATTGCAGTCGGAAGTGCAGATTCCATCGAGGCCGTAGCCACATTAGAGACTGTTGAAATTACTGCTTTGGGCTGGGCACTTCTCAGCAACGCGAGGGAAATCCGCCAAAATCACAGACGTACCTGTTTCGGAACAAAATGTGCGTTGCACAGGGCGTCAAGTTTGCTGCAAATTTTCTCCCAGTCCTTCTCAATCTCCTCATGTTGCTTCTTTATCTTCTCGTCTCCTTTATTTCCTGCACCGCTTTGGCTCGCTAGATAGTCGTTTTCGTACAGTTGTGCTAGGGATTGTGTGGATTTCGTGTCTTGAAGTTCAAGCATACGAGACGGTAGAAAAGGCTTATCCTCTAAAGGACGAACTCGTACGACGTCATCGAACCTGTTGTCGAGAATACGTGCTTTGATCCTTTGCTCCAATCCTTGAACAACTTCCTCGGATATCACAGGCGCTGCTTTCATTACACGCTCAAACTCGAGGTCCTCTTCAAGCAGTGAATTTTGTGGCCTCGACCGACTGTCTGCCTCTCCCATCAGTGTCCAGTCCTTCTTTGCAACATTTTCGTCCTCCATTTGTGCTATCTGCTCTCGAAGAGCGGCTTGCTGCTTTTCGTGAGTTGTCATATCTACCGAAAGGAAGAGTCAATATCTCTTTTGTTTAAACCTAATTATTCAGGAGCACACCATCATCTTCATCCTTCTCTTCATCCTCTGCAAACAGGTCGTCTTTAAACCTTTCCATGGTCTGATTGTCATCCTCGTCAGAAGCCCGGCTCTGCGAGGAGGAGAACCCTTCACTGGCCTGCTCATCCGACGCGTCTGAGAATTCGCTGTCTTCCATTGGTTCATCTTCGGACCAAGCGCCTTCATCCTCGTTCTCTAGGTTTTCTAGATCAACGTCAATGTTGCCTTCACCGTCGTCACCATCGTCATCTGAAGTGTTTATGCCCCGAAGCAGATTGAGAGGTAGATTCTTTCCTTTCGCTTTAATCTTCTTCACCCTCACTTCGTCGTGGAAGCGCACTCTGCTCTTGCGATTGGAAGAGATTTTGGCTGGGGACCGTGAGTCCGCATTCCTTGGGGGTTCAAAAAAGTCACGGTAAAACACATCTACAGACGATTCTTAGTATTGCTCGCACTCAGGCACACACACACCAAGATAGAATTTGCACCATTTGTATCTTCAGACTCATCTACCTCTTCATCAACGGGCGCGAACAAATCGAGTGACATATCTTCATCCTCTGAGTCTTCGTCTTCGTCTGCAAGTTGCCCACGGGAAGATGACTTAGCCTCTGCCTGTTCTATTTCTGCATTGAACGCATCCAGGTCAAAAAAATCGTCGTTGAGCCCATGGTCTGCATGCTTTTTTCTTTTCGGCCTAGAACTGGCCTTAATGGCATCAAACAGTGTTATTGCTGCATCTGCGTTATCAGACTGCTCTTCATCCGACCGCAGCTGAACAATATGCTCTGTGTCGTCAACAGCATTTTCCGAGCTTTCACTCTCGTCATCTTCTGTTGCACTTTCTTCGTCTACGTCCATGTCTTCTCCAAGCTCTTCGCGGATATCGTCTAAGTCAATATCTTTCCCCTCCTCAATAGCTTCCATGATTTTTTGGAGCCTATCATCATCATCTTCTCCTTCGCCGTCTTCTTCGCCATCCGACGACCCTTCCTCACTCTTTCCGGTTTCCAATGCATAATCCAGTAGATCACATACCATCTGGGAACGCAGATCAAGCTGCATCCAGACTTGTTCCTGATCCATGCCTTCAATCAGCAGAGACGAAAGAGGTGTAGGCTCAAAGGATTTGTTCAGGACGGTCTGAGGCTGTGACTTGTCTGCTCTTGCCTGGGACCTTGTCTTAGGTTTTTGAAGTGTATTCAATGATGACAAGAGGCTGTCTATAGAGACTTTCGATTGCGTTTCAGTTCCTAGTGCTAATGATGTTATTTAGGGAGGCCTGTAGAAGATGAATATAAAACGTACATGTGTCAAAAATATGTTTTGCGGCTTGTAATGCGGCATTCTGAATGAGGCTGCTCCCATATGCTAGAGAATCAAGATGCTCATCCAGCAGATTTGTCACATTATCGAGTTCGCGAGGAACAGGGAGAGCCTCGGATGTCGACATTTTTGGGTTAAGCGGTTAAGCAAATTTGAGCCCAAGTTAGTGGTGATGACTATTTGCGGATATTTGGTCAGTCACTCACTACCTTGCAGCTTCCATGTGCATGAGGACCATGCCCGCTGCCTCGCCTGACCAGTCTGCAAGAGACGCCCGCGGCTATCTTGCTTTGCTAATGACAAACTAGGCCATCTCGCGGCTCCCTTTGCCGTTGTTCCTGATGCGTTGGGGCGGTTTGACCTCAGATTGGGGCCTCTCTTCTCACCTCTCAACCTACTTGTCGCTGTAACATACCCCATTGAGGCTCCAGGTGGCTTTAAGCGGATTTGTCGCAGCTCCTCTTCTGATCATCCTATTCCCGAGATGGTTAGCTGCAGTATACTATAAATAATCCAAATCCAAAATGTAGTGCAAGAAAGTTTCCTTCCTTCCTGCCCAGCGCTTGTATGGTCTGTTTTCAATGAAGCCTCTCTTCAATCTCCCTCGTACTCTCTTTTTCCACGTCTCTTTGTTCCTTTCCCTCTTGGCGTGCCCCGATCTGGTTTCAAGCGCGTCCACCTCTACATCATCCACCTCTTTATCCTCAACTCATGGCATTGTTGTGCCATCCGGTTCTTCATCATCTCGGGTGCTTTCCTCGCTGACCACCTCACATGTACAATCTGCATCGTCCTCTTTGAGCACTCGTATATCGCAGACATCTGCTACCGCCCCCAATTCATCCAAGATGACGACTATAGCCACTTCAACCTTTGTCAATCCTTCTTTGAATTCATCTGCCACAGCAACATCCACTGCTACGGTGACTACGCCTTCCGATCCCGCTATACTGGAAGAAATAGAAATGTTGCGAACCCAAGTAATCGACATTATCATTGGCCCACTTGGTCAAGCGAGTGCAATACCTGCTTGGTTTGTGTTGAACATTCTAACCAGGTCTCGAACAGCAATAGCTAATCCACGCTAGGCTGACATCCCTGGGTCCTGATGGCAAATGGCCTGATAGTGAAGTTGACTATACAACTGGCTGCCCTGCCCGCCGGGCCAACTGGCCAGCCCAGACACATTGGCAGCGTATTCGTGAGTTCTTGCTTGGGGCGATCGTGGAAAAGCCTTCTCATGAATTTTAGTCGTGATGGCAGCTGCATGGCACGGCGGATTACAAGGAGGGGAAAACTTCGTCGGAGATGAAAATCTCCGTAAGAAAACACTACTGGCTATAGACTATTGGTTCGGGCGTGATCTCACCAATCTTGAATGCATGATCAACGGTGGTACTCCGTCTTGTCCATGTGATAATCCTGATAATACCCTGTGGTATGAAGATGCTGCATTGAAATAAGGGCCACTACTGAAATATTTTTTCAAGGAACACCAACTGGTTTTCTAATGTTCGTCGCTGTCTTCTGTTTAGCACCCATCACCAATTGATTGTACTAGGTTATACTGATTCCGAACCTCGTTGGGTCATCATGCATACTGTTGAACGAGACTTTGACCGCGGCACAGTTGGATCACTGTACAAAAATAACCAACCGCTCATATGATCTCTTCTTGCGCCCATTTAATGAAGTCAACTTCCTGACAGGTGCAAATGTTTTGGATGTCGCCAAAATTGGAATTGATGGGGCTCTACTCAACCCCAATATCACACAAATAACCGATGCATATCGTCGCATACATGAAGAGGTTGTAATTCAACCAGCTATCAAAGCCGATGGTATCAGACCTGATGGGTCTTTCGGTGCGATATCATCTGGATTCTGATTCCTTGTCTCATTTCTGTATTTCAGGTCAGCATGGTGGTGTTCTCTACAACGGTAACTACGGTAAGTGGGGTTGATTGAGTTCATAATATGTTTCGTGTGCTCAGGTTTTTTGCAGGCAAGGACTTGTGAGTGGAGAATTGAAATTGAGGAACTCTCATATTGATTCTTCGAAGTACAAACGACATCGTGGCCTTTGAAATTGAGGCGGCCGAGACACGTTTTGCTGCAAATTCCGAGTCTCGATCCGCTCTTGCTCTTCTCTTCGAAGGTGACCATTGGATGATCTTTCGCAACACCGTCACGGGGGTGCTACACTGGGATTTTGTGAGTACCTCACTAATCTCATTTGACTCTTACTCAGTCAGGTCTAGTCTGCTCTTGGGCGATTTATCAGCTTTCCTGTCATTGATACTCAGTACGTTCTACTCTACTTTTTCCTATCAGATAAATGTAAAACCATCTCTTTAGGGCCACCGGAAGTATCAAACTAAATCTTACTCAGATTGATGTCCTTGGACGGCTTTGGGATCAACCGGCTCTTGTCCAATTTGCCGAAAGTCTTTCTGAACACGACATGAATGCCAATGCAGGTCGGCTCATCGGCAATCGTATGTTCTACAACAACGACTACATGGTTAGCTTCCTCGCCTCCAAGCCTAGATTCTGATTTATAGTTCGTCAGGTTCACCGTGGCCCGAACTACGTTACTACTGTTAAGATGTATTCCACAAGAACAAAGTATGGTGAATGTCTAAACTCTCAGAATGTATGTATTGTTGGACTTCCATTGTTCGGGCTCTCCTTCATCGATACTCCTTTAGATATTGGGTTTCCATCTCTCAGACGGAGCTGTATACACCTATTTGAAGGGCAATGAGTATGAAGATATTGCTGTCGCCTGGGACTGGAACCTTATTCCGGGAATTACTACCGACTATGAAGCGACCAAACTTACTTGTTCCAGCGGCGTCACTGGGATTGAAGATTTCGTTGGTGGTGTGTCTAATGACGATACTGGTATCGCCGTCATGCGCTACACGAATCCCTTGACTGGCGACTTGAATTGGCAAAAAGCGTGGTTTTTCCTCGAGGGCGACGTCCAACACACCATGATTTCCAATATCACATCCACATCCGACAGCCCTGTCTTCTCCGTACTTGACCAACGTCTCCATGATGACGCTATTTTCATGGATGACGGTGAACCGTTCAGAGCCAATGATGGACCTACTCCTTTGTCTTCAGCGACGCTTTGGCATGGCGGGGTAGGTTATGACCTGTCGGGCCTTGGAGATGATGACATCCTCCACGTTGAGGTTGGTCCAAAGTCAGGGAACTGGTCAGCGATCGGTACTTCAACTGAACCACCATCAACATTTGACCTCTTCGCTGCCTGGATTGAACACGGAACGCCCGCATCATCTATTTCCTATTCCACATTCCCCGGTACCAGTTTCACTGGTTTCATGGGCAAGCAGGCCAAGCTTCGTTTGCAATCTGTTGTGAATGACGGGAGCGTGGGGGCCATATACGACGAGGAACACCAAACAGTAATGGTTGTGTTTTGGGAAGAAGATGGTGGTAGTGTTACAATCAGACCCCCGAGATTGGCCCCGATCACTATTAGCGCGGACGGCAACATAGCTCTGATTTATCGGTTTTCAGACGCTGCAGTTTATGTGTCAGATCCTTCTCAAACACTTACGGAAGTACAAGTCAATTTGGAATTGGGTACGGGCTGGAAGCCACCATTCTGGGGTTTCCACAGGTCCAAAGACTTCAGTATATTCCTTCCAACGGGTGGCCTAGCAGGTAGTAGCGTGCGCCAGCCATTGAATTAGCTATTTTTCTCTCTATTCTGTTTTATCGTCATCCTTCCTTTGCGCTGTCGAATATTTGTACGTTTTTGAATATCTGTACTTCGAATATCTGTACGCTTTTATGTATGTTTTCATTCTGATGTTTCCTTCGTATATGAAACGCAACGAATATATGGATATTGGCAAGAAGACTGAGAACATGAAGGTGGCTAGAATACAGTCTGCTGTTCCGCTCCATATGCCTCTTGTTGCTGGAATGCTTCATCCTGAGGAGGAACATAAGGTTCTTCTGCAGCAGGTGCTGCAACGGGCACTGGGACTGGTTCGCGTTGCTCTGAGGATGGCTCAAGAACAACTTTATCAACAGGGGGCTCGTAGATTTGGACTGCGTCAGGTAGAGGTTTCTTGGGTCCGAGTTGACCTTCAGGATCATGTCCCTTCATGCTATAATGGGCAAATTTAGTCAAAGTATGCGATGGAAAAGAAGTATTGTCTCGTACATTTTCACCTTGATACCGAGGACACCCTGTTTAAGAAGTACGTGACGGACAGCGTAGTCAACAAACTCGCGGACAGGTTGTCCAGAGTGAATCATGAAACCATCGGTGAATTTCATAGACTTGGCACGGGCAGCACGAAGCTTGCCAGAAACAACCACCTCACAACCCTTGGCACCAGACTCCATAACAAATCGAAGGACACCATAACACGCCCTGAGAAGCACTTGGTGTTTTAGAATAGGAGTCAACGAAGAGATGTAAGGAAACGTAAAGCTCACCGTCGGACAGCGAGACCACCAAGAAGTTTGTAACGTAAAGACTCGCATTGAGCAATGGCAGACAATCCACGGTACTGCACTTTTTCGGCGTAGAGTTCGAGAGAGTTTTCGGGGAATTTGAATCGTTTTTGAACGAGGGCAGTGAGTTCACGAATGCGGCGACCCTTCTCACCGAGAACTTCCTGAGTATGGGTGGCGCGAATAATGATCTGATTGGAAAATATTCATCTTTAAATTTGTCTATCCACTTCAGGAACAATAGAGAATATGTACCTCTGTGCGAGCGTGAGTGACGCGTACGTCGCATCCAGAGTAACCCTCTTCAGCAAGCTCGCGAGTGAAGAATTCGTTTAGTTCGGCGCGGAAAACACCATCAGCTACAAACTTGCGCTTCTTGCTGATTTGGGCGGACATTTTTTGGGGATCTAAGGATGATCGACGTTGAGTTTGTCTCGTCTGTATATCTCTGGGTTCGATACTTACCTTGAGCCTTGCTGGGTGGTCGTCGAGATTGTGGAGTACCGATCACCTAATTGAAATGGGTGGCTGATGGATCTACACAGTATTCGGATTATGCCGAAGCAGAACATGTGACTCTTGTACGGGAATCGAAGCTCGCGTTTTCTTTTCTTCTTGTGATACGTGTCTTGACTCCTTACATGGTGAGTTATTTCTTTCCTTTCATTCAATCCACCTTTCCTTCATATTCGAATGACGAGTGTTGAATTATTCCAACCAATTGGCACCTCTTAGTCGACCTGAACTGTTCGGATTCGTCCTTACATTTCACTGACATGAATGACAGTCTGATTCTTTGCTTCCTTTTCTTTTCCTATTCTTTTCTGGGAAAATGAGTGAAAAGCTGACTATGAATTTGCTTAGGAATCCACTCCCTCTCTTTGCATAATAAAACCCGTATATAATAGATGTAATTCGATTTTAATGGACACGTTCGTTCACAAACACGCCTGCTGCGCCCATTCCACTTCCGACACACATACTGGTCAGCAGGACCTTCTCGTTGCGTCGCCTCAGTTCTTCGAGACCAGTGATGACCTGACGAACACCGGCTACGTTCAAAAGTCAGCAACCACATTTCTGTAGAGTGATGAAAGCTTTTACTAAGTCCAATTGGATGGGATATCGCTATCGAGCCGCCGCTAAGTAAGACGGTCAGAATATAAGAGAAAGAAAAGTGTGATGGTGACGCACTTGGGGTTAACTTTTTCAATTGGAACGCGCAGTTGATCGACACAGTAAACAAATTGCGATGCGAAAGCCTCATTGACCTCGTAAATATCAACATCTTCCTTTTTCAGACCGACCTGCTCCAGCATCTTGGGTACTGCGAAGACAGGCGAAATACCCATATAACGCGGTTCAACACCTGCGGAGAATGGCAATCAAACCTATTTCGGGCGTCACAAATAGAAACTAGCTTACCGACAACAGTACTACCAACCCACTTGCCGAGAATATCCATGCCTTCTTTCTCTGCTCTTTCTCTGGTGGTCATCATAACCAAGCCAGCACCATCTCCAACTCCACTTGCATTTCCAGCAGTAGTGGTTCCTGGTTGCCATTGAGGGAATGCTGATTTGAGTGATGCAAGACCCTCTGCATTTACGCCACTGCGAACGGTATCATCAACAGAGGCCGTACGTCCCTTGACCTCAACGGGAAGGATCTCATCGGCAAAGATGCCCTTCTTCAAGGCCTCTGACGCTCTTGTGTGCGAAATGAGGGCAAATTCGTCTTGCCTTTGTCGGGAAACATTGTAATGCTCAGCAACATTTTCTGATGTCCAACCCATCGGCTAACTCGACTTTAGTACTTGTTCAAGTGAAATAATAACGTTATTTTACCTGAATACAGTCATGGGCAAGCGGATGGCTACTGACAACTTCCGAAACGTCAGGAGTGGGTCGAGGACTAAATTCAACAGGAGCATTAGCGCCTCTGTGACATTAGAGTAGAGCAGAGGTACGCACTTGAGGCTCATGCTCTCCGCGCCAACTGCCCAACCGAGAGACGTCTCTCCTGATTGTATGGCATGGGCCAATGCGCGAATTGCCATGAGTCCAGAAGAACAAAGACGATTGATAGTGTTGATAGGGACGGTGTAGGGTATATCAGCAGCAAGAGCTGCTGCACGAGATGTGTAGAGTGGTGAAGGCGGATGACAGATACCTAGAGATTGGACGGGTTGATATAACTGACATTTAGCATGACTGCGTTACTTACCAACGCAGATATCGTCGAGCTTCTTGGGGTCAAGCTTTGTTTTCTCAAGGGTAGCCTAGAGGGAAGGCAAGCGGTGAGGCGACAGCATGAAGAGAACGCCTTGACGAACTTTGAAGAGAGCACAGAGCAGCTCATCAACAGTCGTATCCTTCCACTGGCCTTTCTTTGCCCTCCCTATAGCAGTTCGCTTCGCGAAAGTAATGACAACATCGTCGGGATTCTTTTCAAGGATGGCAGGCAAGCCTCGGGGGCGGGCACGAGTACTCGCAGCGCGACTTAGACCGGGGATATTCCTCAAGACGGCCCTCGCAGGTAAAGACGACGATATCAGAGACATGGTAACGAAAGAAGGGCAGGGAAAGTGGCTATGGTCCGGTCAGAGAACATTAGTGCTTATATTCACACCGTGACGAGAAGCAAATCGCGGATTTAAATATACCCGTAGTGTCCCGTGGGTACGAATGAATTAAATAAATACAGGACCAGTGGTAAAATAATGCTCTAGTGCTGACATTCGGTTGAGAAACACTGAACCAGAGAGGGGAGAGGAGAACCGCACAGATAGGTTGGCTACGACAGGTCCGGAATATCTGCAATATTTGCCGTCGTCTTGTTTTTTGCCTTCCAGGCTCGATTGATATAAGAATAACAGTTTGCGCAAAGATGATGTGAGAGCTTTGGCGAACCGCAGCCGGGACAACTGACAATGTCTGGCGAGGATGAGGCGGGGGAGGAGGAAGAGATGAGAGGGAGAGAAGCGTACTTTGCTTGTCCTTGAGGCCCTTGTTCGCGGCGCGCATGGCTTTTCTAGAGTGGGACACTTTCTTTTTGGGGACGGCGAGGAGGAAAGGAGGAAAGAGATCGGCGAGGGAGGGAAATGGCCAGAGATGAGCCAGAGGTGCGCGGAGGACTGCAGCGAACATTTGGCAGGAAGGAGAGAGAATCACGCGTGACAGTCCTCTCGACTCTGCCCAGCCATGTTCCGCCTCACACGCCCGCTCTACCAGGCCCTCAAACGGTCCACCGGCGTCACCGGGCTCGCCGTGCACCCCAATCCCCTCCCAGAGCTCATCAAGACCTACGAGTCCACCATCTCCATCCTCTCCTCCATCCCGCAAACATCCGTCTATCGTCAGGGCACAGAAGCTCTTACGCGCCATAAACTCAACATCGTTCAGGCCGTCAACGGCGACATTGTCGAGGCAGAAAAAAAGTTAAATGAGGGTCAGATAGAGGAGTCTTTGGACATTGCATCCGATGAGCTACAGCTCGCTCAAAAGATGCTCGAGTGGAAAGCGTATGTCACTTTCTCTCTGGCAACGCAAAGCACACCTCTCACTCCCCTATTCCCTCTAGTTGGGAAGACCTCCAGGAAGCACCCGAGCCCGGTCAGTGGGAGTACTTTGGAAAGACGTCATCATCATAGGGACATTTGGCGGTTGCGTTGGGCAGAGCTTATACCAATAATAGATGGTTTCAATCATGTAGATCTGCGTTCACAACCGTTACAAAGAACCAATTGACTTCAGATCGCGGTGCTAAAGAAAAGAAAAAAAAATTCGCTGGAAGCAGGATTTGAACCTACGCGGTGAAACACCAAGTGATATGTTTGAAAGTTCAAATCACTCGCCTTAACGACTCGGCCATTCCAGCTCACAAACACTTTTCAAATTTTGCAACTTTGTCTCTTTGTCCTTCCTGCCGCTTTAGGCACCCTTCTTTTTCCAACCACCACCTCCTCCTCCCTTGCGTAACCCCCACGCCAGAATCAGGTTTAGCCCTTGAATCACCTACACAGCGACCATGGATTCTCTCATTCCCTTCACCACTTCAGGCGCTCTAATGGATTGCGTGGACAGTACGTCTACTACCTCAGTATACACACTCTCCAGCATACCCTGAGCAACCCACTCCCCTCCCTTCTCCCTTGTCGTTTTTATCACAAAAAATGCAAAACCCCACCCTTCCATCATCGACGTGCATTCAGGAAAGATGCTAGTTATTCTACGAGACGGTCGAAAACTACATGGCGTACTTCGATCTTATGATCAATTCGGTACGTGACTCCAAAAGACGAAAAGCGTCCTCCAAATCCTAAAAGTTCTATATCTCTTCACAGCAAATCTCGTTCTAGAAGACACCGTTGAGCGAATACATCATGGAGATACCTTTGCAGAAAACTGGCACGGCTTATTTCTCATACGTGGAGAAAATGTAGTGCTGCTAGGTGAAATAGTATGTCTTTTATCTATTCCTCCGTCACCATCGTGTAAAAAAACACACACAAAACAGGATTTAGATAAAGAGGACGAAGTACCCCTGCAACAGGTCGACTATCGTCTATTAGAGCCCTATGTCAAACAGGATGTCGAACTTAAAAAGCAGCGCGACGAGCTCAAGGCCAAGATTCTCTATGATCACAAAGGATTTTGTAAGGAAGGTGGCGAGGGTGACGGTTATTGATACATTCTTCGTTGGACTTTCTTATTCTCTCTCCTCTGGCCCGAGGACAGATTTGAATGCCCTCCAGCCGCACAGGAACAGCTAGCAAACTCGTCATGAAGGGGAGAATTCGGGTATCATGTACTATTTTGATGCTCATGGAGGAACCATATCATACTGTCTGCATGTTCACTGTAGCTACAGAACAAGGCATAAACGATACATATGTGCGCATGGAAGCAGTAATGGATGCCAAGATTAATGCAAAAGGGAAGTTGAATTGTATAAAGTAAGTGTCCCGAAGTAGGAGAAGGAAAAAATATGCATATTATGTTGCTACGATGCAGGAGCCTTTCGTTTTTTGCCCTTCTTCACATGATCTGCCGTCCCTTTGGATCTTGCATGTCCATTAGACATCTTGATCTTGGAAGCTTTCAAGGACGCCTGTGAAGTTCGTTCATTAGTTTTGCGGCCGCCGGGTTCGACCAAGTCTTCTATACGCTTGCGCAACTGTCTTTCTCGAGTGGTAAGCTTCGTTAAAAGTTCCTGCTTCTTCTCCCGCTCTTTGCAGATATCCTTGTAACGGAGGGTTTGCCAGCTACAACACTGACTTGAGAAACTCGTACCAAAAATAAGGGGAAAATAGGTGCTTACCCATTGTGACGTTTACAAGATTTTTGGCCGGGACACCACCATTCACCTTCCTCCTCAGTTTCATCTACCTGCATCCCGTTTTCATCCTTGACAGCCTTAACGTCATCATAGCTCTCCAATACACCAGGCCCAAAATCTTGCCACTCTTCTTCTCCAAAACACAACCGTTGATCCCATCCACATTGATCGATTTGCTCCGCCCGCTCACTCGCGAGCTGAAGCAACCGCTCCCTCCAAGCCACAATCTCCATGCTATTCTGCACATCCTCGCGCGTCTTTACGACTTGGGTCAAAAGCCCCTGAAGTCGTTCCGTCTCGCGATCGATCTTGGTTGGTTTCTTCTTTTTGTCCCAGTCAGATGTGACTCTTTCGTCGACACATACAACAATGCCTTCTCGTTTTTCCGCGTGCTTGACACTCTCCCAAAGTTCCTCCTTCTTCCCTCCTTTCTTGGCCCAAGCATCAATCCGAGATTGCATATACTTGAGACCACATTCATCTGAACAATATTTAGATATAGCGCCGCGAGCTGGCTTATGGCAAGCTTTTGCAGAATCAGGATCGGGATGCCGAAGTCCATTAAGACAACGTTGCTTGTATGTCGTTTTCAGGCTTGAATCGGGGTTGCCTAATGAGCACAGTGTGTCAGAGCTAGTCAAAAATGAAGCTGAATTTGATGGTTCTTACGTTCTAGGCACGGCGGACAAAAGAATTGATCGACCAATTCAACTTCAAGATCTGGCATGTTGACACACGTGGTGTGGTACCATTCATCACATCTAACACGATCGAATAAATGACTGTATAAACGGTCGAGGCAATAGTTACGAACCGGTCGCAAGCAATCATAAAGCGATCCTCGTCATATTTGGTCTTGCATACACAATAAAGCTTATCGTCATCAAGTTCCTCTTTTTCATCATCGTCCTTCTCTTCTGCTTCATGGTCAACAGATCCTGTAGGCATAACAGACGCTGAACGTGAACGGGATGCAGCAAGACTATTGCCGGCGGCCTTCTTGATTCCAGCTAACTTGCCATGCCTCGGCGCAGTTTTCACATCCGCTGCAGAAGCTGTCGTCGTGGAATTGCCATTGGCAGTCACTGTGTCAACACCTTTTGTTTTCTTTGTTGCGGCAGCTTTCGTTTTCTGTTGCTTGTTGCTTGTGACAGCTTGAGTATTAGTTGCAGCTGAATTCGTCAACTTGGATTTCGCCGACACCTGAAAACATGTTACTTTTTATTTCCACCAGTTACACAAAATGCAACCCACCTTGCTACCAGCATCTTTCTTCTTTTTGGCAGCTTGTGCGGATGTTGTACTGATATCGCCTTTTCTCGCCGCCTCTTCATCCTTTTCCTTCTGTGCAGTAGCAGCAGATGGGGGCGGCATTGATTCACGATCGGATCCAGGTCGAGTCGAAGGCGGCCGAATAATAGGCGAAGTGGTCGACGAAGGAGACGGACGTTTACCTTCTTCAATGTTGGTCTTCACTAACGGAGGTTTAGGCACTGGTAGAGGAGTTGGCGCAGCGGCTTTTCGACCAATAGAAGGGGGCCTATCATCCACCAAACTCAGCAGCTCGTTTTCAACCTCATCTGCACCGTCGTCTGTACCATCCACTTCCATCAGACTGACCTTGGGTTTTTCATCCTCCAGAGTTTCTGCCACCGCAAGATCTATGTCCATGTCGTCAGGTTCATGTTTGTGTATCGGAATGGCTTCATCCTCCTCTGCCATCAACTCTGCCAGTTCTCGTTCCAATGCAGCATCAGCATCGGGCGAAACGCTGCGAAGAGCGATAACGGGTTTTGGGACGTCAAGTAATGGGGTATGCAGGTTCTCCTCTGACTGTGGCTTGGGTGCAACAGGGCGGACTGATGGCGATCTTGAACGAGAGGGTTTAGGAGGTGGCTGTGATGTGGAAGAAGATTTGGCGTAATGATCGGGAAGCCATTCATGAACGTCTTCTCGGCGGCCCAAGGACTCTTTCATATTTCTACCTTCGCAAGAATCTTGGGGATGAGATGAAGTGTTGATGACGACGCTGTTGTGGTCTGGGGACCGTGAGCGTGTTGATTTATTCGAATTGTCCACGGATGCTGATCTGCAGATAGGAATCAGTAGGGCATCTTACGGAAACATCAAAACGACATACTCAGGAGTTGATACTTTTTGCGGCTCTTTCGATTGGGATAAAAGTTCAAAAGTGGTTATCGGAAGAGGCTCCTTTTTAACGTTTGCATCTGCCTGATCATTCATCACAGTGTCAAGAGACATTTTATTTGACACGTCATCTCTTGGTCTACTGGGAAGCGAATCCTGTAATTTGGTCTCGGATGCGTGTTCCTGAGGGGCTTTTGTCGACTCGGTATGAAAGGAAGGGCGAACGATGTCATCGATCTTTTTGACCGGGGCATGAACTTCATCTGTTTTCAGCACATCCGCCATTGCGGCAGCAGCAGCAGCCTCGTCTGCACGGCGAGCTTCGTCAGACTTCTTGGCCGCAGTAGCACGACCAATCTGACTGCCGGGAGGAGACCTCCTGCCAAGGGGGCTTATGATACGATGTCCATCGATGGGTCTATCCCGCTCTTTTTCTTCATCCTTTTCACGCTCAGCCACGTCATTGAGGCCAAGTTTTTTGCCTTGTTCAGACCCGGGGCGACGGACAGCGGATGAAGTTTGACGATGGTTTGATTGATCGTCTGAAATTGGAGGAGGCAGGGTAACAATGGTCGGATATACATGCCTGGTTAATGATGATGGCTTAATTAAGAATATTAGCCTGGGGTTTGCTGAATGAAAATAAAAGAGACACGTACAGGTGATTCTGAATATTTCTGTCTCTTCAGTGGAGGCTCACCATCAGGGGTATCACGATTCGGTGAATGTTTGATCTGTGTAGGGTCGAACTTGCGAGGACCGGGAAGTGGGGGATACGGGTGATGTGATTGAGGAAGTTCAATGACAGCAGGGGGAGAGCGCGCAACAAGAGGACGGGTGGAGGAAGGAGAGAGTGGAAAGCGGTGAAGGTCTGAAAGAGGCGTATCGGGATATACACGAGTCAGTAATGGCCGTTGGTCGTGCTCAACCCGAAGTCGCGCTTGTAGCAAGCGTTCCTGTTCTGCCCGTCGAAGGTGCTCCTCTCTAAGTCGGTATTCTTCTTCCCGTCGTCTCTGTTCCTCTGCTCTCCGTTGTTCCTCTTCACGGCGTTTGAGGTGGTCCTCAGCGTGACGTTCCTCGCGATGACGAAGCTCTTCTGCTCGGAGCAACTCTTCGCGTCTGCGTTCCTCTACAGCCAACCGCTCTTCGTACAGACGACGTTCCTCTGACCTTTGACGTTGTTCTTCTTCGAAGCGCCGACGTTCCTCCAATCTACGCTGGTTTGCTTCTTCCAAAGCCCGACGCTCCTCAGCCATCTTGATTTCCTCTCTGCGTTGACGTTCGAGACGAAGCCTGTCGTCTTGGGCACGGCGGCGCTGGTATTCCTCGTCTCTCCTGAGTTGTTCCTGTTCGTCCTGCAAGCGCTGTTGCTCCCGTTGGCGCTCCAACTGTTCGACCAACATCTGCTGGGCGAGCAAACGCTCCTTTTCGAGGCGTTGCTGTTCCAGCAGCCTCTGGCGGTCCAACTCCTGCGATTCAAGGTGACGCTGGTGCTCGTGTAGGCGCCTTTCCCGGAGCTCATCGTCGCGGAGACGTTCGATGCGACGCTGTTCCATCAACTGGAGCTCCTGGCGACGGTATTCCTCTTCATACTGGGGGCGAGAGAGACGAAGATACGAGGAGGAACGAGCGGGGTCAGGCTCGTGGTGGCGGGGCAGGGAGTATTCGCGCTGAGAGGGACTGGGGAGAGAGCGATTGAAGAGGGGAGAGACGGGGGGCGGGGCGAGGTCTGGAGAGTTGCCTGCGGAGAGTTTCTTGCGCTCCTCTGTTGCGGCGTGGACGAGGGCTTCAAAGGCCATCTTGCCGTTGTGGGGGCTGGGCGGTGGTGGCGGGTAGGGATTGGTGTTGGAACGCGGGCGGTGTGGGACACTGTGACGGCTCACGTGTGACGACGACGGGCGGTGGAGAATCGGGGAGCGGGGCGACGACAACAGGGCAATCGGATCTCTAAAAACGAC